>NC_083223.1:233948935-234280386 GCF_032191835.1 Heteronotia binoei
GGGGTTTTCATTTATAAACCTTATATCATCAGCAAAAGCTCTATATTTGTAAGTAAATCCTTTTATTCTTAATCCTTCTATTTCTCTTCTTGGATCTTCATCAATAATATTTCAAGAGTCATTATAAACAAAAATGGTGAAAGCGGACAGCCTTGTCTAGTACCTTTGCTAATTTTCATATCTTCTGTAAGATCTGTGTTTATACACAACCTTGCACTTTGTTCAGAATATATTGATTTTATCATTCTTATAAAGTTTTCACCCAGCTCCATTTTTTCCATTACTGCAAACAAAGTCCCAATTTAAATTATCAAATGCTTTCTCTGCATCTGCAAAGAATAATGCTACTTCTTTTTCTGGATGTCTTTCATAATATTCTACAATATTTACAACAGTTCTAATATTGTCTCTTATTTGTCTTTTGGGAAAAAACCCTGCTTGATCTTCCTTTATAAAGTTTATCAAATGTTGTTTAAGTCGTTCTGCCAAGATTCTTGTAAATATTTTATAGTCATTATTTAATAGCGAAATTGGTCTGCAATTTTTTACATTCGTGACATCTCTATCTTCCTTAGGTATCAACGAAATAACAGCTTCTTTCCATGTGTTTGGTACTTTTCCTTTTATTCTTATCGTATTCATCTTCTGCAATTTTGGTATTAGCTCATCTTTAAAAGTTTTTAATATTTAGCTGTATATCCATCAGGCCCAGGTGCTTTTCCATTCTTCATTGCGTTAATTGCTGCTTCAATTTCTATTTTTTCAATTGGGTCATTCAAAACTTTTCGCATATTTTCAGTTAAGGGCTCTATTTTTATCTTTTGTAAATACTCATCCATCTTCTCTTTCTTTTTTTTAACACCTTTAAACAACTTGGCATAGTACTTTAAAAATTCTCTTTTTATTCCATCTTGAGTAACCACTTCTCTTCCATCTACCACAATTCTGTTAATAATTCTATTTTCTCTCTTTTTCTTCAATTGCTAAGCCAAATACTTTCCCGGTTTATTTGCTCCCTCAAAGGATTTCTGCTGAAGTCTTTTCAAACTCCATTCCACTTCTTTATTTAACAAATGTCTCAACTGAGTTTGTAAAATTGTAATTTCCCTTAAAATTTTCTTTTTCCCTGGCCTTTTTCTCAACTCCCCTTTCTTTTTCTTTATTTCATTTTGAATGTCCAACAACTGTTTTTTCTTTTACTCTCTTATCTTTATTATTCAAAATAATCAACATTCCTCTCATTAGTGCTTTATAGGCATCCCAGACCGTCTGAAAGTCAATATCCTCTTTGTCATTCACTTGGAAAAAAGCTTTAGTTTCATTTTCTAGGTATGTCACTGTTTCTTTATCCTGTAGCAAATCTTCATACAATCTCCATCTTCTCACCTTCTTGGACAATTTTGTAATCCACATTATTGGCTTATGATCAGCACCAATTTTAGGTAAGATCTTTATTTTCCTTGTTATAAGACCTAAATCTTTAGTTCCCCACAACATGTCACTTCTAGAAAAAGTTGTGTCTTGCAGAAAAAAAGTATAGTCCCGAACTTTAGGGTTAAATTTCCTCCATATATCTTCCAAATTTTCTTGTTTAACCAGTTCAAAAAAAGACTTTGGCAATTTTCCTTCTTTACTATTGTTTTTTTTCCCCTCCTGACCTGACCAATGAGTTCTGAACTGTTCCATTAAAATCTCCCATTATCAAAACTTGGTCATAGGTCAATTCATCAAGATGTTGTATAATGTCTTTAAAAAAAACATCCTTTGCACCATTAGGCACATAAAGTCCCAATAACAACGTTTTTTTCCATCTACTGCTACAAATCTTCCATCTTTATCTTTAAATACTAATTTTGGCTCCAATTCTTGTTTAATATAAAAAACCACTCTCCTTTTCTTCTGTTCAGCCAATGAAAAAAATTTCAGTCCCAATTGTTTGTTCCATAAAAATTTATAATCCTTTTGTTTGATATGCACTTCTTGCAAACAAACAAATAAATAAATAATCCCCCCCCCCGATTCATTTATCATTGGATTAAGGTTTTTTTCTTAATCCAATGAAATGTTGCACTTCTTTTTTGTGGTGAATTTAGTCCATTTACATTCCAAGACAATAATTTGTAATCCATCATGGTGCAAATTCTTTATTTTCCTCAAAAAATCTACGCATATCCTGTGCATTTGTAATTGTGATTCTTTTCCCTTGGAGTTCAAAGCTCAAGCCTTCAGGTATTATCCAGCTAAACCTCATTCCATTGTCTCTCAATTTTTTTGTCATCTTTTTATATGTTCTTCTATCATTTATCACTTGCCTTGGCAGCTCCTTCATGATCTCACTCTACTGCCTCCCACTATCAATGTCTTTTCAAAGTTTTACTCATGATCCTTCCCACCATTTCCTTTGTCATATATCGTATGACAACATCTCTTGGTAAGTTGTTTTTCTTGGCATAACGTGAGTTCACTCTATACATATAGTATATATATAGTTTATATACATATAGTCATACATGTTTTTAGTCTCTTCAGGGTCTTCCTCTAAAAATTCTACAATTATTTTTATTATATATTCTTTTAAATCACCATCCTCCTTCTCAGGTACTCCTCTCAGACGTATCTGAGTCTCCATCAATTTGCAGTCATGGATTGTCATTTTTTCTTGCATTTTCAACAAGGTGGAATCATATACTTTCATTCTGCCTTCTATCTCCTGCACTTTCTTAGATGTTTCCTCAGTTTCCTTTCTGAGACCTTCCATATCTTTTTTAATCTCTGCAATAATTTTTTTTCTGATTCATTTATCATCTCTCTTAGCCCTTTCATCATTCTGGCCTCCATTGCCTCCAATTGGTCCTGCATTTTTTCCAATGAAGTAGCCCTTGTACGGGGCTGCTTGTGTTCAGACATTTAAAAAACAACGAAAATTTGGACCTCACCAATTTCCAATTCGACTATCAGATTCAAAAGAGTAGGACTTGCCCTTTATAACAAGCCCAATTTTGCCGTCCTCGGAGCTCCCAAAGTCAAGATATTTATTTTTAAATTTTTTAAATCTTCCAAAATGGCGGTTGCAACTTTTTACTGCTCTTTACAATTTTTTTCCCCTTTTAAAAACATCCGAGGTTTACACCAATAATATGACCAATAGTATTTAACTTCTTACCCTCTTCTCAGTTAACTCCAATAATTTTCAATGTCCCGAATTCTTTAAAAACATTGTTTTTATTTTGACCTCCCAGCAATGGCCGCCGATGTTTCTCAATGGTAGTAAATTCCTAGAGTAGGTTTTCCTTTCACTACTTCCTGCATTTGTTGCCACGAAGTCTCATTCACACTGGTAAGGAGATCTCATGATATTTGATGTACTTCCTGTCTTGCTTGAATGTGCTGCAGGTCTGTGACGATGGTGCTCTTTTTTCAAAACCGCAAGTAGACTAAACAATAAATTCCTTTCCACTTTTTAGCACTTTTTAATACTGTCTTTTATATTTATAAAGTCCAAATTTCACCTCTTCCTCCCCTCTTCTTCCAGACTTTCTAGATTTTCCTTTCCCACCTTTTAAATTTATTCCATTAAGCTGTAAATAGTTCTAGAATGAAAGATGGTAATTTGTACCTTCTCTTCCAATTATCCAAGTTCCCACCGGTCTTGCAAAGCTTTAGATGTTTAGCAATGTCCAAGAAGGTTAGGATCCTGTCGAGCTTATGTCAAATAAATGACTCTGAAAACTTCTGCAGATGATGAGAATGCAACTCTTCCCACAGATCCCTCAAAGGAGACCCCTGGGCCTCCCTTTTAGCCAAGGTAAATCTCCTCAAAGTTTCGTGGTTTCTCTGACTGAGAAAAGTAGGCAGTAGGCATTAAATTTTCTTCCACTACCCCGAACAGAAGTTCCAGCCTGCTCCCGTTATGAGAAGCAGCTCAGCTCGACATTTTTCTCCCCCGGAAGTCCCTGAAACTGTAGATCTCCTGACAAAAAGATGTAATTTTTCACTGAAATCTACCTCTGTTCTGAGGACTGGAAGGTAGTAAATGTCACCCCCATCTTTAAAAAGGGTTCCAGAGGAGATCCGGGAAATTACAGGCCAGTCAGTCTGACTTCAATACCGGGAAAGTTGGTGGAAACTGTTATCAAAAAGAGAATTAGTAGGCACATTGATGAACAAGTTATTGAGGAAGACTCAGCATGGGTTCTGTAAGGGAAGGTCTTGTCTCACTAACCTGTTGGAGTTCTTTGAGGGAGTGAACAAACATGTGGACAAAGGGGACCCGATAGATGTTGTTTACATTGACTTCCAAAAAGCTTTTGATAAAGTTCCTCATCAAAGGCTCCTTAGTAAGCTCGAGAGTCATGGGGTAAATGGACACGTCCTCTTGTGAATAAAATAATTAATTAAATAGGAAACAGAGCGAGTATAAATGGGCAATATTCTCAGTGGAGGATGTTAAGCAGGGGGGTGCCGCAGGGCTCAGTACTGGTTCTGATGCTTTTTAACTTGTTCATTAATGATTTGGAGTTGGGAATAAGCAGTAAAGTGGCTAAGTTTGCAGATGACAATAAATTGACACAAATATATATTTTTTAAAAGTTGCTTAAAATGTTAACACTCATTGGTCTTAAAGGTTCTTCCTTTGTATTTCTCCTATGGGATCCAGGGAACTGGGCAAAGGAAGCTCTGGCTGTTTCCTTCCTTCCCCCAGGGGACCAGGAGGAGGAGGAGGAGCCTCAGCCAATAGAAGGAAGAGAATCTTGGCCCAGTAGCTGTGCTGTGCAATTGAGAGCCTGGTAAAGCAAACTCTGCCTACCCCCTTCCTCCCCAAGGAAGGAGCCTCAACCAATGAAGAAAATAGAGGTTTTGCTCTGTAGCTCCTGTGTGATTGAGGAAGCCTTGCAAAGTAAGCTGTTATGCAGACGGAAGCAAGAGAGAGGGAGAAGGAAGCAGATGACAGCCAGTTGCTTGGGGGTCTTAAAGGAGCCCTCTGGGGGCCTGACTTGAAAGAAAACCTCTATTTTCTTCATTGGCTGAGGCTCCTTCCTTGGGGAGGAAGGGAGGTAGACAGAGTTTGACACCCCTGCTCTTAAGTGGTATGAGAAAATGGCCACCTGAATCACAGCAATAGTTAGAAGTGGTCAGTGAAGAGAAGAAAGCTGAGGTAACAGGGGAGTGAAGGAGCAGAGCAGGAGGGTGAAAGAAGGCAGTAGGGGAGAAAAAAAGAGGAATTTGAAAAATGATGGGGAAATAGAGCAAAAAATTTGGACAATGGAAAGGTGAAGCCTGACAAAGATGCTCTCCTTTCAGAGGCAGGAAAAGAACTGAGGTATGCTTGAGGAACTGAGGCAGGAAGTACAAAAATTCTATTTCCTGCCTCCCTGTAAAAAGGTTAGGAATCACCCACAAGATGTCCTCTGAGGTAGAACATACCATTTCTCCATATTCTGTCCTAACAGTAGGTTCTTGTCCAGAGTACAGGTTGCACATCAAAACAATTAGTTGTTGTAGCACACCCATTTCACTTAAAGCCAACCATAGCTTTTAATGATCCACACAATGATCCTGGATCATTTGCTTTGCTGTACCCTATAAAACAGAAATTCATCCTTCTGAAATTCTCTTATACTCCCGTAACCGATATATATTTGCGAAATGATTTCTAGTGCCTCTTCCTTTTCTGAATCCAGTTTGAACGGAGGAAGAGGAGGAGAACTGTTTTGATCTTCCAACATGTCTAATTTTGTATTTATTTTAATCTCTGGTTTTCAATTGTTTTTCAACTGATTTTCAGTTCTTCAAATGAAACTAGTTTTGTGTAGTGGCTAAGTGCACAGCCTCTTATTACTATTACTATTATTATTATTAATTGGATTTCTATCCCGCCCTCCCCGCCAAAGCAGGCTCAGGACGGCTCACAACAATCAAATTAAAAGAATAAAACAATATATAAGCATTAGAGTTTAACAATTAAACCAAGTTAATAATAACAATTAAATAGCTTAAAACAATTTTCGTGCTAGTATAATTAATTTCAGTATGTTCAGTGATGCTGGGCATCCTCTTATACTATTATTCAGCTGAAGGTGAGTCAAAATAGTGCTATTCTACAGGCCTTGCAGAACTGGGCAAGGACCCGCAAGGCCCTTACTTCTTCTGAAAGTTTGTTCCACCAGTAGTGGGCCGCAATTGAGAAGGCTTTCTTTCTAGTAGACTTCAGTCTCACCTTCCTCGGGCCAGGGATTGACAACAAATTCTGCATCCCAGATCTAAGTACCCTCTGGGGAACATGTGGAGAGAGACAGTCCCTAAGGTAGACAGGTCCTCAGCCATATAGGGCTTTGAAGGTAATGATCAGCACCTTGTAGCAAATCCAGTATACTATTGGCAGCCCTGGCTATATGTGCTCCCGTATAGAGAGGCCCAATAACAGCTGCATTTTGCACCAACTGCAGTTTCCGGATTCGAAACAAGGGCAGCCCCATGTAGAGGGCATTGCAGTAGTCTAATCTCGAAGTGACCGTCACATGGATCACAGTTGCCAGGTCGCTACGCTCAAGGAAGGGGACCAACTGTCTTACCTGCCTAAGATGGAAGAAGGCAGATTCGGCAGTGGCTGCTATCTGGGCCTCCATTGCCAATGTAGGCTCCAGCAGCACCCCCAGGCTTCTGACTCGGCGCTGTTATTAGTGCCTCCTCATCAAAAGCTGGTAGGGGGCTTTCCCTTCCTGGACCGCTGCAACTCAGGCAAAGGACCTCTGTCTTCGTTGGATTCAGCTTTAGATGACTCAGCCCAAGCCACCCTGCCACAGGTTGCAACACCAGGTCTAGATTTTCTGAGGCAGAGGCTGGCCGTCCATTCATCAGTAGACAGAGCCGGGTGTCATCAGTGTACTGATGGCAACCCAGCCCATATCTCCAGACAATCTGGGCAAGGGGGTGCATATAGATGTTGAACAACATCGGGGAGAGCACTGCCCCCTGAGACACACCACAGTTAAGCAGATGTCTCTGGGACAATTGTCCCCCAATCTCCACCCTTTGTCCCTGACCGCAGACGAAGGAGAGCCAATGCAAGGCCAACCCGTGAATCCCTGCATCAGCGAAGGGGTGGATCAGCAGCTGATGGTCAACTGTGTCAAACGCAGCTGACAGGTCCAACAACATCAATACTGCCGAACTGCCTCAATCCAGATGTCACTGGAGATCATCCATCAGGGCGACCAGTACTGTCTCCATCCCATGACCCAGGCGAAAGCCGGACTGGTGTGGATCTAGGATGGAAGCATCCTCCAGAAAGCTCTGTAACTGTAGTGCTACTGCACTCTCAATAATTTTACCCAAAAAAAGTAAATTCAATACCAGCCGGTAGTGTGCCAATTCGGCCGGGTCTAATGTTGGTTTTTTCAAGAGAGGGTGGACTACTGCCTCTTTAAGGGATCTTCTCCTACTTGTTCAGTCTCATAATGAAACCAAAGTACAGTAGTCTCAGTTTAGTGATTTTCGCTTCCAGGGAGTGTTCAGGCTTCACTGGATCTTTCTTCTTTTTGGCAGTCTATGGTAGCCATAAAATTCTCCTCCAGCATGACATCTTACATATCTAGCAGGCCCACATTAGACACCTTACTAATAGTGTTTCCTCTAAGCGGTGCACATGAGTAGTTACTCATTAACACAGGAGGCCCCACTCAGCATTAACCTAAAGCCACGCAGGGTCTTGAACTGCCCATTGCCCATTTTAAGATTACAGCAGTTATAGTCCACTCAGGATGTGGACTGTTCCACTCAGTAGGGTGGAAAAATAGAGGGAACACTGACTAAAGGCATCCTATATTTAACTGTTACTTCATCTGCACTTATCTAGGAACTGGGTATTTAAACCTAGGGAGCTAGGCTTTTGTATAAGAACACAAGTAGTACCATCACTGTTAAAATGGTTACTGACAACTTCCAGATTTGCACAATACTGAATCCATGGGTTACTGGGTAGAACAAACAGGACTAGAGGGAGGCTGCACTGTACAAAGAGCTGATATGTAAAGTGAATTGTTCTTGAGAATTACTAACCATGGATAGGAGATCAACGGCATAGTACACAGAGTTCCATCTTTCAAATCCAATAAAGCTGCTTGGAGACCTATTCTTTTGGACTAGCTTTGATCACTAAGTCTTGAAGGCTTCTGCTGAATTCCAGAGAAAGATATTATTTACTAGCAGAAGTCTATTAATGGTAATGAAGTAAGATTTCATAGGACTGAAAATTTCATGACAACCTTCACCTGACAAGATGTTTCACTCATGAACTGATCTAAATATGGAAAAACTATTGGCCTGGCTAACCACAAACAACAAATGTTGCTATAAACTTATTTAAGAGAAGCCCTCTTCAAACACTGCAGGACTGTATAAATCACTGGATATTGTGCTGTTGTTAAGTTAAGACAATCACTGACAACTAGATTTTCCTGTGTAGACAAACCAATCCAGCTGCAAATAACTGCTCAATATGCAACCATGTGTGGATGCAACCAAGATGTAATATCAACTGCAAATGCAGTTCTGCTGTACAGAACTTGGGTTCAATTAATAAAGCTTCTTATGTATATAACATCCTTGAGTTTTTCATTTAAATGCTGCAAAATAGAAGCTACTATGATGAGGTTGTCCTATTTATTTATATCCTGCTTTTCTCCTTGAGAGGGAACCCAGAGCTGTTTTCCACATAGCCCTCCCTGCCTCCATTTCATCCTCACAGCAACCTCCATGTGAGGTAAGTTAGGTCAAGAGAGTGATGGGCCCCATGGTCACTCAGTGAGCTTCTGTGACAAAATTCATAGCACTCCTTCCCCAAAAAACAATTGTCCCAGCAAATATAAACAGTTGTCATTGAACAGTCCATGGCAGTGCTTTGGAGTCCTTCGCACATGTTGGGGTACTCTATGTTTTATTCTTTCTCCTATGTCTATTTAATATTATGTTAGGCTGCTTAATGAGATTTTCCATAGCTTTGGGATTGAACATTTCACACTCTCAGCCTCTCCTGTTGACACTTCATGACAACTCTCTTATAACTCATATGCCAGTACCTCTATCCCCTGCTAGTGTTTCCCAGAGCTCTGTTAAAAGAATCAAATTGGACTACCCAAACTGACAACGAGTTACTCTGTTTATTTCAATCAGACAGAATGTTGGAGTTTAGAACAATTATTGCCAAAAATGTTCTATGGAGGAGGCCAACCTAGCCTATGCTCAGATAATTGCTTCCTATAACTCTGCAGCTATTATGTCTTGCATTTCAGTCTTAAGGTTACAACACAGCAAACGCTACAGAGGCGACCAGTGGAAGCCCACGGTCCCCAGATGTAGCTCGCTAATACGCTCCACCAATCAAGATCTGTGGTGGGAAGTTTAACTGGCCAGGATTGGACCAGGCCAGACGGAGGGTTGTTCTGGGGAATGTATAGAATTGGGACCCGGCCCGCGTGTCCTTCCCTTGTGATGTACTCGCCAATAAAGTATGTTCCCTTCAACACGTCTCGTCACTCAGTACATTACAGTGGCGACAAAGGTGGGATCCTAGCCAAGTAACTCCCCAAGCAGGACTTCGCAGACCTGGCCGGAAATGAGGAAGGCACGCAGTCTAGGGAGACTGAAGTGCCCGCCGCCACCGCCGCCATGGCTAACCCGAGTGTGACGATGGGCCACCTTACAGAGTTCGACCCCGCCAACCCCGATAGGTAGGAGACCTACATGGAGCGGATCGACTGCTACCTACGAGCGAACATGATCACGGATGACAGCCGTAAGAGAGATGTGCTCCTGAGTGTCTGTGGAGAGGCCACATTCGAGATCGCAAAGGGCCTCTCAGCCCCCGCAAAGATCACAGAGAAAATGTACGAGGAGATAGTCAGAATCCTGACCGGGCACTTCTTGCCCCAGCAATCCATCATTGCCCACCGATTTCTCTTCCACAAGAGGGATCAAGGGGTGGGAGAGACGGCTGCAGTCTACCTGGCCGCCCTCCTTCAACTTGTGGGGAACTGCAGCTTCAACAAGCTGGATGAAGCCCTGAGGGATCAATTCGTCTGGGGCAAACTGGACATACTCGTGGTCAAACGCCAGCTCACCACATTACTGGGGCTGGCCTGGTTTTGACCGCTTGGTATTCAGATAGTGGGGGGTGCAGCAGCTGCAAACGCAAAATTTCGAGAACGTGTGCCTGGAATTTCCGGAAGTGTTTGATGGGTCCCTGGGGTGCTACAAAGGGCCTCCCATCACCTTACCCCTCGATCCCCCCGTGAGACCGATAAGGCTGAAGGCCAAGTGAGTTCCGTTCGCTCTTAAGCCAAAAATAGAAGCGGAGCTAGACCACCTGACAGCCCAGGGAGTGCTAGAACCAGTTTCCTACGCTGCCTGGGAAACACCCATAGTCACTCCAGTGAAGCCTAATGGAGATGTGCGCATCTGTGCTGACTATAAGTGCACAATAAATAAGGCACTTCAGGACAATCCATACCCCGTGCCGGTGGTCAGCCACGTGCTGGCAGCACTAGCAGGCTCTAAGGTTTTTGGGAAACTGGACTTGGCCCAGGCGTACCAGCAACTCCGGGTGGATGCCGAGACAGCAGAAGCCCAGACCATTGTGACCCACAGGGGAGCTTTTCGGGAGCGGCGGTTGCAATTTGGGGTTAGTGTGGCTCCAGGGATTTTTCAGAGCATAATGGATTCTCTTCTCAAAGGGATCCCAGGGGTGCAGCTGGTTTTCGACGATGTTTTGATCACTGCCCCGAACGCTGAGGAGTTCAGCAGCCGTCTGTGTGAGGTACTCCGTTTCCAGGCAGCGGGACTTAAAGTAAAGCGGGAGAAGTGTTCCCTCAGGATGTCGAGGGTAGAGTTCTTGGGGTTTGCAGTAGATGCCGCGGGCATCCACCCGACGGCCGACAAGACCAGGGCTATTGTCCACGCCCCAGCCCCCACATGCAAGATGGAGTTACAAAGTTTCTTGGGATTATTAAATTTCTATAATTCATTTTTGCCCCACAAAGCGGCCATTGCAGAACGCCTTCATAGGCTCCTAGATAAAAACGCCCTGTGGGTCCGGGGAAAGAAGCAGGCCGCCGCTTTTCAGGCAGTCAAGGACCTACTAGTTTCCAGCAAGGTGCTCCACCATTTTGACGAATCCTTACCAGTGATTCTGGCTTGCGATGCTTCCCCGTATGGGGTGGGTGCCGTCCTGGGGCACCAACTCCCGGACGGGAGGGAGGTTCCTGTGGCCTATTATTCAAGGCAATTACGCGATAGACAAGGAGGCCTTGGTAACAGTGGCGGGTGTGCATAAATTCAACAACTACCTGTACGGTAGGCGTTTCACGATTGCCACAGACCATAAGCTGCTACTGGGCCAGTTGGCCACAAACCACCAGACGCCGCAAATTCTGTCACAGCACGTCCTGCGGTGGAATCAGTTCCTCAATTCGTACACATATGCCCTGGTCCACCGCCCGGGCAAAGCTATGGGACACGCTGACGTCCTCAGCTGCCTGCCACTGCCCTCTATAGACCCGGCCCACCATATGATGCTTATAGAGACTCTACCGGAGAGGCCCCTCCATGCCGCCGAGGTAGCTAAGGCCATGGGTAGAGACCACATCCTCACCCGTGTTTTAGACTGGGTGGGAAGGGGATGGCCTGGAGGCAAACAAGATACAGAATTCCGGGCATTCGCATCATGCAGAGAAGAACTGTCCATGCACAAGGGGTGCCTTCTCTGGGGAAGCAGGGTGGTGGTCCCCCCCCCCCCCATTGAGGAAACAAGTGCTGGAAGCCCTACACGAAACACATCCAGGAATAGTGCGGATGAAGGCCCTGGCACACAGCTATGTATGGTGGCTGGGAATGGACGAAGATTTAAGGGTGGGTTCGAAGGTGCCGACCCTGCCAAGAGTCCCGGTCTGATCCGCCCAGTGCCCCTGTCCACTGCTGGGAGTCCAATAGGAGGCCATGGTCCCGGTTACACCTAGACTTTGCGGGGCCATACCAGGGCCAAATATTCTTTATTCTTGTAGATGCATACACCAAGTGGTTGGAAGTTATTCCTGTAGCTTCAACCTCCACTGCGGCAGCGGTCAGAGCCTTGCGTAGGGTCTTTTGCATGCATGGGATTCCCGATACCCTCATCACGGACAATGGGACCACTTTCACCTCCCGGGAATTCCGGGAGTTCTTGAATAGATACCTCATACAGCACATTCGGTCCGCCCCCTTCCATCCGGCCACCAATGGCCAAGCAGAGCACATGGTGTGCACCACTAAAGAGGCCCTGGGGGGATTGTACAGGGAGATTGGGACCACCGCCTGGCAGCTTTCCTATTCGATAACAGAATCACCCCCAACCCCGTCACCAGGTTAAGCCCTGCCGAGTTACTAATGGGGAGGATGTTGATCACGAGGCTAGACAGGTTGCATCCTGACCGGGCCACGGACCTCCGCAGTTCCCCCGAAACCAGGGAAGTCGCTAGGGGGTTCTTTCCTGGGGATCCGGTGTATGCTAAGAACTTTGCAAAAGGCCCAGAGTGGTTAGCCGCCTGGGTGCTGCGGGTGACTGGGTCCCGCTCTTATGAGGTCTTGTCAGAGGGGGGCCAGATCCTAAGGAGGCATATCGACCAGCTGCACCACCGCACTTTGCCGGAGGAACCAACAGAAATTGGGGGAGGGGGAGCGGGGGAGAACTGACAGCAACACCCCTGGAAGCTACCCAGCTGATGCCGGCCACACCGACTATACGGGTGGAAGAGCACCACAGCAGAGGGAGCGACCCCCCCAGAGGGGGGATTCCGGAAGAGCAACAAGCGGCAGACAGTGCTCTTCCGGCGTCGCCCTGCCAGCCACAGCGGCCGCTCCAACTCCCCAAATAACCCCGAGGAGGTTGACCAGGGAACGCAGGGCGCCAGCCTACTTGAAAGACTTTGTGTCCTGAACTGGGGGGGGGGGGGAGGACTGTTATGTCTTGCATTTCAGTCTTAAGGTTACAATACAGCAAACGCTACAGAGGCGACCACTGGAAGCCCACGGGTCCCCGGACGTAGCTCGCTAATACGCTCCGTCAATCAAGATCTGTGGTGGGAAGTTTAACTGGCCAGGATTGGACCAGGCCAGACGGAGGGTTGTTCCGGGGAATGTATATAATCGGGACCTGGCCCGCGTGTCCTTCCCTTGTGATGTACTCGCCAATAAAGTATGTTGCCTTCAACACGTCTTGTCACTCAGTACATTATAGCAGCCAAACCAATTTGTACTCCTGATCCCACCTGTAATCAATGATTTGACTCAGAATGCAGGATTATGAAAAAACTTCTCAGGGACTCATTTAGAACTTTTAGGCAAGACAATAATTCCTGCAACCTAAAAATTTACTCTGCACACAATGAGATATATCATAGCCTTACTCTCAAATAAGGCTCTATATTTGGTTAACCCTCCAGAAGCTACTGTTTCTTTACTTGGAGCAGATTGGAAAAGCCAGTTGCACAGAAAAAAACTGTAATATCAACTTTGAATGCGATGATTTTATCTGTACAAAATTTAGTGAAAAGATCAGGGGTACTTTTGGACTCAGCTACGCCAATGCACAGGCAGGTTTCTTTTTGGTTTGAATATTAGTTTTAATTCAAGACTTAGCAGATATGGTCACACTGATCTATGCTAGTGTGACTACAATGCAGGATCATTGTAATGCACTGTAAGAAAGGCTTCCCTTAAAGTAAGCCTAGATGCTGGATTTGACTTTGACTTTCAATTTTTTATTTTTTTATTTTACAGCCTTTCACGCTGGACCTACATATTATAGGGAGCCAGTTTGATGTAGTGGTTAAGTGCATGGACTCTTATCTGGGAGAACCGGGTTTGAATCCCCACTCCTCCACTTGCACCTGCTGGAATGCCCTTGGGTCAGCCATAGCTCTGGCAGAGGTTGTCCTTGAAAGGGTAGCTGCTGTGTGAGTCCTCTCAGCCCCACCCACCTCACAGGGTGTCTGTTGTGGGGGAGGAAGATAAAGGAGATTGTGAGCCGCTCTGAGACTCTTCGGAGTGGAGGGCGGGATATAAATCCAATATCATCACAGGCGACCTGCCTCGCCTATAAAAAAACCACACACAGCTCTATTCTTTCCCCAGTATCTTCTATCCATTCTCTCTCTTAGGGATGCCTAGACTACAGTGACTGTTCTGGCACATTTTCAGTAGTTGTTCTGGTGCTTTATAACTGACTTCCACTGGAAGTAATTATGTTACATATAAATGTACCTATGAAGCTGACTTATACTGAACTGAACCATTGTTTCTTCAGTATTTTCTACTTCGACTAGCAGGAGCTCTACAGGGTCTCAGGCTGAAATCTTTCACATCAAAGTTACTACCTTGCTGGATCAGGTGGAATGCTGAAGACATAGTTTATTATCTTGATTTCAGTAAGGCTTTTGATAAGGTTCCACATACTATCCTTGTTGATAAGTTGGTAAAATGTAGTTTGGATCCTGTTAATGTTAGATGGATCTATTGCACCCAAGGAGTACTTGTGAATGGTTCCTCAGCCTCTTGGAAAGGAGTGACATATGGAGTGCCTCAAGAATCTGTCCTGGGACCTGTTTTGTTCAACATCTTTATAAATGATTTGGAGGAAGGAATAGAGGGAATGCCTATTAAATTTGCAGATGATAATATATTGGGAAAGGAAATAAAAGGTCCCCTGTGCAAGCACCAGTCATTTCGAACTCTGTGGTGACGTTGCTTTCACAATGTTTTCATGGCAGACTTTTTATGAGGTGGTTTGCCATTGCCTTCCCCAGTCTTTTACACTTTCCCCTCAGCAAGCTGGGTACTCATTTTACTGACCTCAGAAGGATGGAAGGCTGAGTCAACCTTGGGCCGGCTACCTGAATCCAGCTTCGGCCGGAATCATGAGCAAAGAGTTCAGACCACAGTACTGCTGCTTTACCACTCTGCGCCTACAACTCCCATCAGCCCCAGCCGGCATGGCTAATGGCTGGGGCTGATGGGAGTTGTAGGCAAAAAACATCTGGAGAGCTACCGTTGGCCACCCCTGATATAGAGGATGGTACAAAATTGTTTTCTGTTGCCCCCAAAGGTTGGACCATAACAAAGGGGTTGAAATTAAATCAAACGAGTTTCCAGCTAAACATTAGGAAGAACTTCCTGACAGCTAGAGCGGTTCCTCAGTTGGAACAGGCTTCCTCGGGAGGTGGTGGGTTCTCCTCCCTTGGAGGTTTTTAAGTAGAGGCTAGATGGCCATCTGACAGAAATGCTGATTCTGTGAATTAGGCAGATCACAAGAAGGAGGGCAGGAAGGGATGCATCAGTGCTCAGTTCTTGTGGTCCTTTCTTACACACCAGGGAAATGCTAATTCACACTTTGGGGTCAGGCAGCAATTTTTTCTCCAAGCCAGTTTGGTAAGTGATCCTGAAGTTTTTGCCATCTTCTGGACATGGAGCATGGGCACTGGGGATGTAAGTGTTTGGGAGAAGTATTTGTGAAGTTTCTGTACTGTGCAAGGGGTTGGACTAGGTGACCCTGGAGGTCCCTTCCAACTCTATGATTCTAACTACTACTCAATCCTTTAAACTGAAGGCAGCAAATGAACCTTCTGCATGCTGAGCAGATAAGAACATAAGAGAAGCCATGTTGGATCAGGCCAATGGCCCATCCAGTCTGTGTCATACAGTGGCCAAAAATTTATATATATATATATATATATATATATATATATATATATATATATATATATATATATATATATACACACACACACACGCTGTGGCTAATAGCCACTGATGGACATCTGCTCCATATTTTTATCTAAACCCCTCTTGAAGCTGGCTATGCTTGTAGCTGCCACCACCTCCTGTGGCAGTGAATTCCACATGTTAATAACCCTTTGGGTGAAGAAGTACCTCCTTTTATCCGTTCTAACCCGACTGCTCAGCAATTTCATTGAATGCCCATGAGTTCTTGTATTGTGAGAAAGAGAGAAAAGTATTTCTTTCTCTACCTTCTCCATCCCATGCATAATCTTGTAAACCTCTATCATGTCACCCCGCAGTCGACATTTCTCCAAGCTAAAGAGCCCCAAGCATTTTAACCTTTCTTCATAGGGAAAGTGTTCCAAACCTGTAATCATTCTAGTTGCCCTTTTCTGCATTTTTTCCAGTGTTATAATATCCTTTTTGAGGTGCAGTGACCAGAATTGCACACAGTATTCCAAATGAGACCACACCATCAATTTATACAGGGGCATTATGATACTGGCTGATTTTACTATATTAATATTATATATGCAGATATAACAGCTTTGGGGCCACTGCATGAGGGGGGAAAGTCTCTTTTTGTATAAAAACAACATGCTGATTTGACCTAGCTGATGCAGACAGAAACTACTTCAGTTGAAATCTCAGGTGCAAAGGATTTGTCAACAAAACTCCTATGAAAGTCAAACAAAACCCTTTAGATTGGAGGGCTGATTATACCATGAAACAATTATTAATTAAAATTGCTTTTATAAGTCTTCAACCAAACTACAATAGCTTTGCTAATGATTATTAATGGGAAACTAATTCATGCTCATGCCTCCTAAGACTGCTTCTCTTGCCATTTCAGCACCATCTCTAGAGCAAGGGTGTCAAACATGTGGCCTGGGGGCCAAATCATGTCCCCAGAGGGCTCCTATCAGGCCCCCAAACAACTGGCTGTCATCTGCTTCCTTCTGCATAACAGCTTGCTTTGCAAGGCTTGTTCAATCTCACAGGAGCTATAGAGCAAAACCTCTATTTTCTCCATTAGCTGAGGCTCCTCTCTTGGGAGGAAGGGGGGGAGAGCTTGCTTTGCCAGGCTCTCTCAATTACACAGCAGAGCTACTGAACCAAAGCTCTCTTCCTTCTATTGGCTGAGGCTCCTCCCCCTCCTGGGCCCCTGGGGAAGGAAGGAAAGAGCCAGAGCTTCCTTTACCCAGTTCCCTGGATCCCATGGGAGAGATACAAAGAAAGCACCTTTAAGACCAACGAGTGCTAATGTTTTAAGGTATTTTTTACCTAATCTTAAATAGATACACATATGACCCGGCCCAACAAGGTCTCATTTATGGCAGATTCGGCCCTCATAATAAATGAGTTCAACACTCCTGCTCTAGATCATACAGAAACGCATTAAAAGTTTAGTGTAGCAACAGATCCAGCCAGTCTACTATTCCAGACTAGACCATTAATCAAACAGCACCAAAATCCTACTCTTATACCAAAGCATTCTGAAAGGTAATTGAATCTGTAAATATTCCAGCACACCCTAATTGCTCATCATTCCTGCAAAGCTCATCAACCACAGTAACCTTGATAGAACAGACCACAAAACAAGTGAAAAACCCTCCTCACAACCAACAAGTGACAACATAATTGATATAGCTTTATTGACTCTACAATGATGTGTACAATTTCATTAATGAGTTTTTAAATAATACAGCTCTTCATAGCTCTTAAAAACCAATATTATCTTATGTTAGTTCCAATGGGATAGATCCAATCACCCTGCCTCCAACTTAGGTGGTCCTCTACTGCAATGGAAAAGCCCCTTAAAGTGGAGGAAGGCTTTCTTAGGCTAGAGGAAGGCTTCAAACTTTGCCAAGTGGAATGGAAGGTAGGATCCACCCCAGTGTCAGTTATAAATATGTTCTCTGCTAAATACAAACATCTTCATTATATAGCCTTCAAATGCACTTAAGCTGGAAGAGTTAATGTCAAATTCTTCCTTGCATCATCTTGTCGTTCAACTCACAAATGTCTATTCATACAAGACAATTTCCACATATTGGGCCACAACAGCCTGCAAATAGTGATTCTTCGGTGACAGTACAGCACAAGAGATTTCACAAAACTATCAGATCAAAGCTTGAAGGTTTCATATCAGAGTCTTTCCTACAAGTTTAAAGCAATCCAATACTAAACACACACACTCTTTTGTAAGGTATGAGTAGACCACTTGTTGTGGCAATGTTTAATCTAATGGAGCCAACATACAGCTTCAAAGAGCACTTTCTTCCTACAGTAAAAATTATTTCCACAACTCTCTACTTAAAATGCTCAGTTTATCTAGGTATTTTCCAATGGTATAGCATATGACTTTTTTGTACAATATCAGTGAGAGTCCAACATGCTCACCTATGATTTAATTATTCATCAATTTCTGTTAGCTTTGCCATGTGACTACAGACCAGGGACAGACCGCTGTTTGTAGTGTTTGCTATCAAATTATGCCAATTGAAACAAAATCAGTACTTTCATTTCTCAGTAGACATGCCTGCAAACCATACCATCATTTTATCTTGCGATATTTCAAATTTATCACATCACAGCATAAAATAATTCAAAATAACTCAATGTAGACTGCAGTTAGAGTGAATGTTCTTGGAAACAGATGAAGATAGGACCGGACTATAATTGCACTTTAACAAATGCCAGTACCATTGACTAGAAGTACAGAAATTACCCTATTAAACTTAAAGACTGGGTCATGGAAGGTAATCCAGTTTGTTTTTCCATTTAAATGTATGAGTTTAACAACCAAATATAAAGTGGTCTTCCTGTGTCCTGTAGGAACTAAAAATTGTTTACTGTTACATGTGCTTAGCTCTTTGCCCAACAACAGAGATGCTTCTTCTGTCTAATATTTCATGATTCTCCACTTCTCTTTGAATGAACGCATACAACTTTCTCAGAAAAACAGCAGCCTGTGTCTATGTGATAGTACTCTATCATAAAAAGTGTAGCAACATATTCCTATGCAATCTGAAAATATGGTCACAACCCTTCATACATTCTTAGACCAATCACTATAGTTAACAGTATTCTGTAAGAAACGAAAATACAGAGGAACAAGATAACTTACATTTGCAGCATGACTTCATTCAAGAAAATTCCATCCACAAGTGCAACATACTCCTCCAAGTTGGTTCCATTTCCTCCAGCTAAGGGTCCAAACGTCTTAACCTAAAACATAATTAGCATGATATTGACTCAATTTCAGTTCCTACAGCATGATCCTTTTAAAAAGATCTGTCAGGGAGTGAGGAATAAATGCTTACCCAGGTAACAAGAGGACTAGACATGAAGAGCTCCAACAGAGGCGTGAATATTTCGTTCTCCATGCTTTATAATTAAGAGGTATTTCTCCCACCCACCCCAAAAAATCGGGTTTTAAAAGATACAAAACGGAGAGTTTCTGTTCCTTTCGTTGTAGTAATTCCCCGAAATACTCCACTCCACGATTTCAAGAAAAAAATATATATATCCAAGGCAGTTCTCCAAAAAAAATTAAAAAGTAGTCAGAACATTGGCCAAAGGGGCTTTCTGCTCCTCATCCAGAAAGGGAACGATAAAAGAAGCGGTCGGCAATCATTATTGTTTTAATTTCCACCGACGTCTCCGAAAGACTCTTTCTTCCTCCTCTCTCCGCGCTGAAGAGGAAGGAAGAGGAGAAAGAAAGGAGCGACCCTACCAAGAGCCTACATCAGCCGCGCACGCAGGCACCCCCCTCCGCCTCGGGCTGCAGCACCAGCAAGCAAGCAACCGTGCTCCAGGGGAAGAAACGCCAGTGAAACTCTCTTAAGCTAATTACCCCCTGATCCAGCAAGCGCGTGCAAACGAAAGGGAAGGGAGAAACGTCATTCTCCCTTACCAGCCCCCAACAAGTCTCCCTCCCTCACATGCACAACCGTTCAGCCAAGCCCAGCCCAGAGAAAAATCACTCTTCCTTTCTCTGAGCTAGCCCTGATTTTTCTTGCAGACAGGAAAGAGCCCTGGCAACCTCCCCTACCTTCCCAGGAAACCGGGGCGCTCTCTGCCGCTCTCACGAACAGCACCTAAATAGAGGTGCCCTTTCCCACTTCTCTCTCTCTCTTTTAAGGTAGCTCAACTACTGCTAGTACCATCCCCACCCCGTTGCCTAGTTCTCAAACCTCGTCCTTCATTCTCCCTTCCCTAGGTGACTCACCGCCACTTCAGCCCCTCACCCAGTCAGCTTTTTTCCCCCACATGCCCTTCTTTCTAGTTCCTCTTCCCCCTTCTTTTGGTGCCAACAGCCACACCTCCCCCTGTAAGGGGACTAAGTCTCCCTTCGCGGGTGTACACCCACAATCTCCTCGCCTTTTCTCCCTCTCCTAAAGTAACGGCCACGGAGCTTCAAGAGATCCGCATCGCGCGCGCGCACACACCCCTCCTCTTTTCCGTTTTCTAAAGGGGGAAGCTGAGAGATCCCTCCGCAACGCAGCACAGGGAGCGAGAGAAGGAGACCTTTTTGCAATCGCGCTGTTTTAGTTTTTATCCGTCCGCCGGACTGGTTTAGAGGAATTAAGGAAAAGCGATTGTAAGGGTGAACCGCTGCATGGCGCGCTCGCGCACAGAAGCCAGCTGCAGTAACGGGAGACGGGAGCGCGCCGCAGAGTATGTTATAAAAAGCAAGGAGGGCGCTCTCTCTCTGAGGAAGAAGCTTAAGGGATGCAAGATGCTCCCAGCCTCCCACCCTTTTTTTATGTGTGTGATATGTCATCTGGCCAGCCATTGCTGGAGCTACATGTTTCTGCTTACGATTAATTCCCTATGGATGCTCCTGACGGAAAGAGGTTAATGTTATTACCCTCCTGCCCCACTGCACGCTTAGCGCAGCAGTAGATGTGTTTGAGCTACTCTCTTCACTGACATGATGACTCTGCCTTCCCTGTGCGAGGTGAAAAGGGTGTGTTAAACATATATGTGGCAGGAATGGAGGAGGGTTGGGAAGAAGGTATTACAACCCAGACCCCAAAAAGAACACGAACATCCTACAAGACAAGAAAGATATTCAAGATTCCTGGGGAGAGTAAGATGCTTTGACTTGGGAAAGCCAGAAGAGCAGATCTGTTCTTCACTGTCTGGGTTCCTTGTAGGTGTGTGTTGGGAATTGGGAGCACAGGTTCAAGGAATGGGAGTGCCATTTTCAAAGCCATGTGCATAGCCAATTCTTTATATAATCTTTGTACTAGATCTTCTCACTCCAAGAAACTGTAAACCAAGTTGAAGGGGTGGGGCTGTGGAGATCAGGGCCTGTTGGTTCCAGGTTTCAGGGCAAAATTACCTCAAGTGCCCCCTGCTACAGTTACCAGTTCTGGCTTAGGAATTTCTGGAGGTCTGAGGGGTCATACTGGGGAGGGACTTCTGTTTCACTTATCCTCTGAAGTTGCCATTTTCTCTAGAGAAACAGACCTCTGTAGTTTGGAGATCAGTGGCAATTCTGCAAGAACTCTAGGCTCAACCTGGATGAGAAGAAGCAGAGATTGGATTTATACCCCACCCTTCACTCAGAGTCTCATAGTGGCTTACAATCTCCTTCCCCTTTCTTTCCCCAGAACAGACACCCTGTGAGGTAGGTGGAGCTGAGAGAACAGCTCTGAAAGAACTTGTGACTGACTGAAAGTCACACCAGCAGGTGCTGGTGAAGGAGTAGGGAATCAAACCCAATTCTCCCAAATTAGAGTCTGCACTCCTAACCATTACACCCAAATGGAGGTTAATAATTCTAGTGCCCCACACATCAAGTTCACTGCCCTCTCCTGCTTGCAAGCATACACATACTCTTCCCTCTAGAGGAGGGAATAGAGTATGATTCCCACATGCTACTTTAACAGCGCACTCCTAAACATAATTATATCCTAAGTCTTTTCAAGTCAATGGGTTTAGAAAGGGTGTAACTCAGATTCCCTTGCAAGCCTCCTTGGCTATTGATGCCCACATACAGAGAAGTAAACAAGTCAATAATTAGTAGTCCACAAGGAGATATTACTTCTCCCTAACTTGTGAGCAAGTAGCAATGGCAGCTCAGAACAGCATGGAGAGAGGTTAAGCAGCAATATTTGCAACCTTTTATTGCATGGTGACAGGTCATGGAGTCAGCATCAAAGTGTCTGATTGGTATGAACTCATTTGCATATTAGGCCACACCCCCTTGTGCCAAGCCAGCCAGAACTGCGTTCCTGTGCATTCCTGCTCCAGAAAAAGAGCCTCTGTTGCTATCTATATCCCACTTTCAAGTAATTGTCTCCCAAAACAGCACTCATTACTCTCAGAAGAGAAGTCACTGTCCTCAAACTTTCAAACTAAAAAAAGAACATGCCTAAGGGATGGAGAGTGAATGGATAAGGCAGTGGAAAGAAATTCATCTGATAACATCCAAACAAAGTAAGCACTTACATCCAGTTAGGCAAATTTGATCTTCTCTTGCTTCTGTTCAGCCAATGAAGGAGGAAGTGCAGATTCCTGGTGGCTCCTAGACATTTTTGGTGCAAAGTCTAGAGGGGTCTTTCCCTTGTTTCTGAAATCCTTGGGCAAATGGCAGCTACCTTTGACTTTTTTTTTTCTTACGAGGAAAGAACCAATCTACTCACATATGCTTCAAAATAAACACCTCCCCATATTTCAGATCTATATAAATGAATGCTGACAATCACATTTAGGAAACAACTAGCACTTGTTGATGCATCTCTTTGTTTCCAGAAATGCACAAAATTCATCTGGGAGTATACTATTCATGTGTGAAATGTCAACAGATTTTTAAATGGCAGCATAGACATTTATGCACTCTTGACAGAATTTAAATTTTTCATTCAACTTTCAGAGAAGAAGTAGGCTTGCTGCAAAAAAAATAAATGAGACTGAGTAATTGATTTTCCTACATGGTAGGTACTATTAAACTCCTGTGTATAAATCACTGCATGAACCACGGGGACTTTATGTACTTAATAGTCACAAGTGCTTATATGTAGTATCAATGAAGCAGTTTACAAAAATCTCGCATGAAATGAGAGACCTAGCTCCTTCTCACTAGTCAAGAATGGAAATGTATTCCGCAGCACTTTCTCCTCTTTACAGCATTATCTAGCATCTGTTAGGATCCCCGTAGCCTTATAAGTATGCAGTAGATTGGAAATGCTAGAATGGTAAACTCCAAGGAGAATAGAACAGCTAAACAAGTTATACTTTTAACCAAATATCTAGATGGTATCTATTTCTAATTCTTCAAATCAGGGAGAACAATCCCCTCCAACAACCTATTCTGCTCCCCAAGAAACAAGATAAAAGAGTCTTTGTAAAAAGGAGGAAAAATAAGAGAGAATTAATGATGGCAGATTTTTTGCAGAGATGATAATCTTTCCTATTTTAATAAAATATAGATCTAGTGAGATGGGAAAGCATCTTTTCCTCACCAGCAAATTTTTGGAAGAGTATTATGAGGTTACCAGATGAAATGAAAATGGAGAGAAGGCTGTAAAGTCTTGGGCTACAGTAAAAGTCTGGCAATACATGAGTGAAATAATTGCCAATAAACTCCTAGCCCTTGAAGGCAACTACAAAAGCATTTTTGTAGAAGCCTGAATAACTGTCTTCGAAGCAGACTCTGTCTGGCAATGCTATACAGTACATAATTGTACATGTAAACACTATGGAACTTCTCTGGCTCTTCAGTATGTAAGCTTTCATCAGACAACGACATAGGTCATTTCCTGGGTTTTTTAAAACACCGATTAAGAGGTGCTGCTGGTAGAAACATCAAGTCACAGGCTAGCAAAAGGAACTGGTTCCTTGGAAATAGTTCATGTTGAAATCTGGTTTTTAAGATAGGAAGGTAATGTTATAAAAAAAACTACATACACATGGCTTGTTTCAGTTTTCCATGACCTTGAAATGCTTAGCATGTTGTACATATCTTTAGTGAATGGTAACTGCATGCTGATCAAGACAATTACTGTTAATTGATTATTTTACTCCACAGAGGATTACTAGAAGAAGATTACTAGTTGGCTGGCAGATCTCTAGGTCAAAAGAAGGTGAAATTCTCTGTCTGCCTTAAATAACTATTATGCACTAGTATAACCAAGAAATTCAAACAGGACAAAATAAATAGGCTGCATTATGCAGCACAGTTGAGAAAGTGCCTTATCTCATATACTGATGAAGTAAATACAGGATTTGAAAACAAAATTGCACTGCAGGCAAACACTGCCCATAACTCCTATCTGGCCTTTGCTGAAAGGATTTGGGTGGTATGTCTGCAGCCCCAGGTCCTCGGAACATACATGCCCGCCCTCCACCCCATGCCCAACCTGTCATAATGAAAGGCATTTTTCCCTTCACAGTCCTTAATAAAAAGGTCTTTGAAGAAATATTATTTATTTAGATATTCCTGTCCCACTTTTCTCTCTAGCTGGGGCCCAAAGTAGCTGACAACATTGTTCTCCCTTCCTCCAGTTTATCCTCACAACAGCCCTGCTGGGCATGTTGGACTAAGAAGCAGCATCTAGTACAAGGTCACTCAAAAAGTGTCCATGGGAGAGTATGGATTCAAACTGTTAGATTCTCTGGTTCAGTATACCCATTAATAATTTAGCAGAGTGCACAAAGGCTAACCACACAGCAGAAGCATATCTAATGTGGGCATATGTGCTGGTAACATGGAGCCTCTTTAACTGTTCAAACTAATAACTGTCCTTTTATTTGAGGAACTAGATTCTAGATAGAATTCTAGATATAATAGGGTAGAGACAGGATAGAAATCTAATCTAGCTAGCTAGAATGGATGAGGATGCAATATGCAGCATCCATGATGCCAAGATGGAGAAATCTGGCAATGTATGTGAGAGAGGTGTCAAGATGGAATGAAGAAAGGAAATAATCCCTGAGTTTAACAATCTAGAATTCAAAGGGATAGTACCAGATAACAGAAGGAATGAATGCTCTGTGTCCTGAGCTCTCTATCTTTCTAACTCTCTTGTAATCTTCCTTTGAAGCCCCTCTCTTCCAGTATAAACCTGAGTGTCCAAAATTCTAGTCCAGCACTCTAAACACTACACTGCACTGAACACGTAAAGCTGGCCTTATAGTTAATCAGACTATCAAGGCCAGTATTGTCAATACAGACTGGCAACAACTCTCCAGGGTCTTAGTGGAAGTCTTTTGCATCACCTACTCCCTGGTGCGTTTAACTGTAGATGCCAGGGATTGAATCTGAGACCTTCTGCTCTACCACTGAGCCACTATAGATGATTTGTTTTGTTTGTAGATGGTTTGCCAGTTTGTGTCTGCCAAATGGACTTGAGAACTGGTGCCTAGTAAGTACAGTAACCTGGGAACTCATAGCCAAAGGGGGATAATTTCACTGGAGAGCCATTGTTAAGCTGATTAGACCAGGAGGAGGGGGGGGGGGAAGCTTGCAATGCTCAGCCATTTCATGTTTCCCTAGACTGAGCATTTTATATGTTTCATTTCTGCTGTGATCCTTCTGCTTTTTCTTAGTTTATTTTTAAAATTGTGTTGCCAAATTTCACTATTCTCCCACCTTTCCATTTTAAATAAAATATCAAAAGAGTTTTAAGTATGTTTGTATTTTAAGTAAAACATCAATATATGTAACTGTGTTTATCTGTACCCTTTATAATGGTTGTATACCTGACATTACATTTTATGACACACATGACTTGGCTCCAGAAAAGTCCTATTTGTGTCAAATCTGGCCCTTGTAACAAATTAGTTCAACACCCTTGGCTTAGAGTATCAGACTAGGATCAAAGAGATGTAGCTTTCAGAAAGCAATCTTAGAAGGTTGCTTTCTGAACATAGGCCAGTCACATATTCTTATCGTAACCTGTCTCACGGGATTGTTATGAGGAAAAAATGGAGGAGAGAATAACACGAGCCATTTTGGATGTTAGGGTTGCCAGTTTTGTGTTTGAAAATACCTGGAGACTTTGGGGGTGGATCTGGGAGAGGGCAGGGTTTGGGTAGGAAAGGGGCCTCAGTGTGGTACAGTGCCATCAAGTCCACCCTTCAAAGCAGTTATTTTCTCAAAGGGAGCTGATCTCTGCCAGCTGGAGAACAGTGGTAAAAGGAGGCGATCTCCAGGGCCACCTGGAGGCTGGCAACCCTATCTGGCTGGGGAGAAAGACAGGGTGTATCAATTGCTTGCCAAGAAAGGCATTCACTCTTGCTGTTGCTTCATCTGGTATTGCTACAACTCTTTTGGTAGGAACTGCCTATTCAATATTTAAACTACTGTTACATATCACAAGCGCAGGGAGCCACAGGGCTGGCTAGTGGAACAAACAGGACAGAGCCCTAATATTTAGACCTCTTGTCAGAGAGCCAGACTGTAAAGTATACTGTTAACATCTCTTAAAAAAAAATCAAGACACTGCAGACTATATATATCCCAGGAAAACTGCTGAAAACTGAAACTAAAAGTGCAATCCTTCAGTGGCCTTAGAATGGTGTAACTTTGTTTAGGTTTTATTATATGGCTGTAATTCTTAAAGATATAGATGAGCAAGCCTTACTGAATAAAAATCAGCAATCTGGAAAATTTGCCCCTCACTGATCTTTTAGAATTATCTGAAAGTATCAACAACCATGCAGATAGGGATAAGATACAAGGCATATTGTACTTGGATTTTATCTTTTGACAAAGTGCATCATGAAAATCTTCAAAGAAAATAAAGAGACATGAAAGGATGAGTTATCTTCTGGAATTATAAGGAAGACTGGAGGGGATAACTTTGTGCATGATGCAAGGTTGGTTACTAGGGGAGTCAGCCAGGCCCAGGAGGGATAAGACGAATAGTAGGAGGAGACAGTTAAGAGCAATTGGGGTGATCTGTTGCCTGTCTCACCCTCTCCCCTAGACTGCAATTGGTCTTTCTCCTGGTATTATATGTGTGTTTTCCTGAAGCAATAAGCAATCTTTATGAGTCAAATCTCTTACTCTTAATGAACAGAAATAGTTTTTAATATGTTGCAAATGTGATTTAAAGTCTACATAGGTAGAGTTTCATTAGGACAGAGGCAATGGATTTGATTTCTCCTCTCCCCTTCAATACATACAAAAAAAGTATTTGTTACATTTCTTTTCTGCCTTTCTTTCATCACAGAAACCCAGAACACCATACACAGGTTTCCCTGGAGGTCTCTATCCAGACGCTGACCAGATCCAAACTGAGAGAGCTTTCCAGAGTTGTGTCTTATGTACCTTCATATCATATTTCATTTAGCTGTGCATACTCTTCCCACTTTTTTTGTAATATCATGGCCAAATTGTCCTCCCATATATATTTTTTAAAAATCTGCTTATGGGCTTTATTTTTATATATTATTTCTTTATGTTCAGGGTTTTCCATGTGAAACAGTAGGAGAAGAAACAGAATCCTACACTGGGACCTATCAGAAGTACAAATATTGCTTTGAAATTATGCAGGTAGGCCTTTCTTTTGAGTTTGCCTGCCATCGTCAACACTTTTAAAGTTAGCCTTGGCAGACATAAAACCTCATGAGGTCACAGTGGAAAAAAAGACGGCTGATCTCACCAGAAGCTCACAGAAAGAGGCTGTTTTTCTCTCTCCTGATGTTTAGACAGTCAAATCACCAGTGGCCAGCATACACAGGGGCAGGGGGCATCATAATTGTGAAGGGGTGTTCTGCGGAACAAGATAAAGTATGCACGAAATTTAAAAAAATGTCTTCTTGAATTGGTAGTTTTTAAAAGACCAACAGCACAGAGCCTAGATATAAAAGTACAAATCTCTCCCCCTTTATCTGCAACTCCAGGAGCAAAAGAATCTAGAAGACAAATAATTTATCTTTCTCACACTGAGCAAACAGATAAGTGCAAGAAAAGTGGTTGTGGCCTGATCCCAGAACTATGATGGGAGGGAAAAGCCAGTATATGAAAGTGCCTCGACTGGATCCCTCTAATAGTGGAAGTGGGCGTGGAGAGGTAGGGGACAGCAGTGGTTTCATTCTGACAAGCAGTCATATTTTGGATCTGATCACTGACTGTAATAAAAGTAATAAAACTGAATTGAAACTACCCAGCTTCACAGCTGTGGCACAATCTACACACATCTCAGCATTTACCATATGTTTTTCCTTAATGCTCCACTTTTTTTCTTCTTTTGCCAGGTCTTTTGTGGTGGATCAGGAAGTCAGGCTGCAAAGCCTGAGCTCCATTTGGCTTCCTTCCCGCCCCCCCCCCCCCATCTCTGTGTTGTGCAGAGAAAAGCTTGCCTTGAAGACTGACACAGGCTGCAAAGCCTGAGCTCTGTTTCGCTTCCTTCACCCATCTCTGTGTTGTGCAGAGAGGAGCTGAGCTACCTCTACTTCTTTCTCCCCCTCTCCCAGTGTTTGAGAGAAAAACTGGCACCCACTGGCACTTTAGATCCATGAAGTGTTCTTCAAGGTATGAGCTTTCATGTGCCTTCCAGTATGTTCTTTTGGGGAGATTTCCCCGGGAGGCCTGGGCGGCAAAGAAGGGGTGTGTGTTTTTTTCAGCCAGGAGGGGTAGAGAGTGGACATTCCAGTAGCTATTTTTTTTACCAAACAACCTCTGGGCAGAATTGTTGCTGGCTGGGGTAATCTGATGGCGAGTAAGGCTTTCCCCCCCCTTTGTCCCCCTGTCTTTCTTTTTCCCTCTGCAAGGAATGTTCTGTCTGTATTCTTGGTGCTGGGGGTGGGGGGAAGCAACAGTGGGAGGGCTTCTATTGCCCTGGCCCCACCGGTGGACATTCTGGTGCTTTTTGGGCATTGTATGAGAGAATTTTGGACTGGATGGTCCACTGGCCTTATCCAACATAGCTTCTCTTATGTTCTTTCTTTCCATGTCTTTCTTTTCCTTTCCTTCCATTTCATTCTTTCCCTTTCTTCCTTTCCTTCCATTTTTACTGGATGAAACTTTTCTGTTCATCATACTGTCGTTGCAATCATAGGAGCTCTGTCAATGAAAAATTGGCACCCCCAGTTGTAGCCAGCTGGCCTTTCTATGAGATTTCTGTGTGAGTGAGAGAGGTGTGGGGCAAAAAGATTATTGGAAATTACTGCTGTATATCTCAAAAGCACTGGAAGTGATGGCACTATGAATTTGGCACCATTTTACTGGTCCCGCTTTTAACAGCTGTCTGACACCAAAATTAAATTCCTCCTGTAGATATTAAAAAGGATGAAAGTTCACTGGCTAAATATCTGCACAACAGATTGCTTTTAAAGGCATGGGAAACACAGCCAGTAAAAAGCTGCAAGTCCCTCATAAGTATCCTTTTTGGAATAACTGCAGAAAAGCTTGTATGAACTTTATATAACTTGAAATTAATTCATTAATTGCAGTACAATTCTCTGCTACCTTTCACAGCAATTTCCCAGTGTTTCAGTCAAGGAAAAGTATGAAAAATAGCTGTCAAAAGATTTTCTTGAAACCAAGCAAGCTTGGCTGTAGCTTGAGGCAGGGTTCCAGTAGTAGCAGCTGAAGGAAGGGCCTACTAAATGTGTCAGCATATTTTGAGGTACAGCAGCTGCCAGGGCCCAGTGTGGGTGGTACACAGTGCTGGCATTCCTGATGGCAATGGCAACAGCACTCTCAACTGCATACACTGGCCAGTGCTGTTGAGGAAGGGGTGTGTAGGTGGTGCAGGCAATTGAACATGGGCATTAGGAGTGCTTGCAAGCTGGAGAAGAACACACAAACAGATAGGTGCATGCAGGTGTGAGGGTGGAAAAAGAGGACCCTGGGAATGTATGAAAAAGTTGCAGACCACCCACTTTCCACTCCCACTCCGGCTCAGCATGAGTTTCAGAGAGATTTTTCTGAAAATGAAGTTACTTCAGAAGAAGAGGCAGGCTTGGGGGAGTGGCCTGGAAGTGACATCACAGGAAAAGGTAGAGTTTTGGTTTTGGTTCAGTGTGCCCTGGAAGTGACATCACATGGCCCTTGACCTGGAAGTGACACCACAGGAAATGACATAATTCCTGTCTCCCGGCTCCACCCCCAAAGTCTCCTGGCTCCACCCCCGAATTTTAGTGAGCCACGAAGGAGAAAGAAAAGTTTGGGAAACCCTGATTTACACCATCCTATTTTAGATAAATATTTAATGCCACTTACTCTCACACTTCTTAATTTAAGAGTTAAGTGTGCGTCTGCATATGTTAACATGCTAGAACTTTTGCTAGCCAAAAGAGAATCAATTTTCTCCTATCATGTATATGCCTGATAGGAGAAAATCTGCTGTGCTTGATATTGATGGTCTTCCCTGTCACGAACACAAAGGGCAACACATGCTTAAGTATTAATATGGACACAAGCAACAGACCAATGAGGACTTGTGGGGCAAAGGAGATTTCATTCTCCCTTCTGCAAGCCTCTTGCTCTAGACTGTGTGGGGCTAGCAGCTGCATGATCATCAGTAGTTTGGTGCTAAAAGTGCATTTTACCCTTTTTAGTTACCTTGGAAGATTATGCTTGTCTAGTTTCCCATGACTTGGTACAAAAAGCATGTAAGCCACCAGTGATCACATGGTTGGCAGGATTATTGGTGTCCCCTGGCACTCTCCTCTAGCTTCCTCTCTACTTCCCCCCCCTCCACATTTCCTCCCATCAAGATCAGTTCCCTTGCCTAACTAGCTGCTCACCAGCTCTTTCTCATGGGTACCTCCAAAGGTGTTGTTCCGCCCACCCCCCCCCCCCCCCCGTGTATTCCTAGTTCAGCACCTATTATAGTTGGTATAGCTAACCAAAATGCACAGTTTCTTTTCTTTTCCTGTTTTGTTCTTGCCATGATCTGTACATGTGTGGATGTTGCTGTTCTGCCTTTGGGGTTTAAAACTCTCAATTAGGAAAAAAAAATTATGAGATTATGTTACCTGGCTCCTCCTTGGAGATGAGACTCCCAGCCAAGAAGTAGCAACCTGGCCATCCAGGCCAGGCAGCCCTGGCACCCAAGAGCAGCACAGAGGCTGACTCAGAGGACAGGCCAATAGGCCAGGTGTGGCTTGGTGATCATAATGTTGATGTGGCTGGTTTACCGTATCCACAGCCCTGGGGAGAGGGTATATCCCTGAGTTTATGGGGAAGAAGCTGCAAGACCAAAGAGCAAATACTGAGGAGGAGTGATTTCTTGCTTACCTCCTCTTCAGTCTGGTAGAAGATCATGTAGTATTTCAGCTGGTCCACCCAGGTTTCCCACAAGTCTGGGTGAGAGGGGTCAAATTCTGGCAGATGATGTCCTGGAGCAACAGCCATGATCCCAGCCACAGTACATTGTGAGTATGAGTGAGGGGCACTAGAACTCGGTGAACAGTGTGGTGTGGCTGAGCGATAGGCTGACTCAACAGGATCCCACCTTCGTTGCAGTGTTAAATACTGGGTTCGATGCATGGATGTTCAAACAGAAACATGCTTTATTAATAACTCAGAAAAAAAGACAAAATAGTGGGGCCGTAACCCTGCTTATATGCATGCAACAGAACCACCACCACCCCCAAATTCCCATACCAAATCACAGCAGTCAAGCTTTGTGCCAAAACTACTCATTGGTTCCCATTTAGAGTCCCGTTCTCCAAGTGCAGCTAAGAGTCTCTAGCGCCCCCGCTGCTACCTGGGTGCGCTAAAGCATCCCACTAAACATAAAGTCCAGTACATAACACCCCCCTACCCATAAAGGTAGTCCCTGTGCATGCACCAGTCACTCCAACTCTGGGGTGATGTCGCATCACAACATTTCATGGCATACTTTTTTCATGGTTTGCCATTGCTTTCCCCAATCATCTACACTTCCTCCGCCCTCCAGCAAGCTGGGTACTCATTTTACTGACCTCGGAAGGGTGAATGGCTGAGTCAGCCTTGAGCCGGCTACCTGAACCCAGCTTCTGTTGGGATCGAACTCAGTACTGCAGCTTTACCACTCTGCACCAAAGGGCTCTGTCCCTACCTCCCCATACTGGATATTATTTGTGTTAATTGCCAGGGGGGTGTATCTGCATTCTGGAGCCATGTTTGGAATTAGGTGTATGAAGCAAAACTGCCTTGTGCCAAATCAAAGAGACTAAGATAAAGGTCTGTCTAACTCAGTATTGCCTACTCCAGGGGTGGCCAACGGTAGCTCTCCAGATGTTTTTTGCCTACAACTCCCATCAGCCCCAGCCAGCATGGCCAATGGCTGGGGCTGATGGGAGTTGTAGGCAAAAAACATCTGGAGAGCTACTGTTGGCCACCCCTGGCCTACTCTGATTGGAAGTAGTTTTGTAAGGCCTCAGGCAGCAAACAGTTTTTCCTGCTACCTGGGAATGGGAAGTGCTGCTCTTCTGTTAAGCAACAGCCTCTTCCCAGTGCAGACTTCTAAATAGTTAAGTTGGGAGGAAACTACTGAATTGCTGCTCCAAGCCCTTGTCGTTTAGGGAAATGGTTGCACAGTCACTTTTTACATGAAGAAGGAAATGAATCATCACTTCAGCATATTGCTTTTGTATGCATAAATCTGGCTGGCATTTTGATCCATTGTTCATATTTAAAAGAACAGCTGTTTATCTGTTGGAGAAATACTGAAGGCTGTGTTAAGTGAGAGGCAAACTCATGAAACAATGAGCACTGGCATCCAAGTTGCACCTGTCTAGGTTCATTGACTTTAATAAATGTAGAAGGGTGCAACTCTGGTGAGGATGTCACTGTTGAGTCTTATATAATATAAGCAGAGTTACTGTCCCTTCTTACATAGCAAGATTCAAGTCCAGTTGCATCTTAAAGACCAAGTTTTTCCTGGGTCAAAATTCCTTTCATCAGATACAAGTTAGAATGGAAATCCTTGAGTCCTTAGTTCCCTAGTCAGAAGGTGGGAGGAGTATGCAGGGTCAGAATGCGAAGGTACAGTACAAACTGTAGTCTGGAGTAAGAATCCTATATACATTCACAAATTCAGAACAATGGAGGTTTCCCCCTCCCCCCCCAAGCTAAAGAAGGAATTAGGATTATTATCTCATTATAGGTATTAATTTTCTGCCCCCAGGCATTTCTCTCATGCTGTAATCCAGTCAAAAGCTTATACTAGGGTTGCCAATCCCCAGGTGTGGGCAGGGGATCCCCCGGTTTGGAGGCCCTCCCCCCGCTTCAGGGTCGTCAGAAAGTGGGGGGAGGGGAGGGAAATGTCTGCTGGGAACTCTGTTATTCTCTATGGAGATTTATTCCCATAGAAAATCATGGAGAATTGATCCGTGGGTATCTGGGGCTCTGGGGGGGGCTGTTATTTGGAGTAGAGGCACCAAATTTTCAGCATAGCATCTAGTGCCTCTCCCCAAAATACCCCCCAAGTTTCAAAAAGATTGGACCAGGGTGTCCAATTCTATGAGCCCCAAAAGAAGGTGCCCCTATCCTTTTTTCCTATGGAAAGAAGGCATTGAAAAGGTCCCTTTAAATGTGATGGCCAGAACTCCCTTTGGAGTTCAATGATGCTCGTCACAGCCTTGATCTTGGCTCCGCTCCAATGTCTCCTGGCTCCACCCCCAAAGTCGCCAGATATTTCTTGAATTGGACTTGGCAACCCTAGCTTATACCCTGACAAATTTTGTTGGTTTGTAAGGACCTACTGGATGCAAATCTTGCTCTTCTACAGCACTGCACACCACAACAGTTACCCACTTGGAACTTCTTCCATAGCTTAAACCCCAAGTTTTAGGGTCAACACATATGTGAAGAAACTCAAAGTTCTCTGTTAATTTGTAAATCAAATAATAGGGATATGACCCCAAATGGGGAGAAAAGGGAAGGTTTAATCTTTCAAGCCCTGCATAGTTTTGCTATTTGAATTTGCCTCCTCCTTTCACATGTTTTTAGCATTTTAACAGACAAAAATACAGGTTCTGTAAAAATCTATCTTTTCTCTTTAAAGTGCTAGCAATGGTGCAGCAGGTCTTGCTTCAATTAACACAACTCTGTGGGGGCTTCTTCCTTCTCTGTTCTGCCTTGATGCAAACTGGATGCACGTGCCTGTAACAGAAAGGCAAATGGAGATCTATGATCTTTCTTAGGTCTGTTTCAATTCTCATGCGCTAACTGCAGCACAGATGGTAGACAGCTGCCACATTTTTGTAGCAATGGAACTGATTTGAAGAACCTCTTCTCCACATATTGTTTCTCTCCATGTTCAACCTCAAAAAAGTACCAGTTATGTATATAGATCCAAATAGGCAGCCGTGTTGGTCTGAAGTAGTAAAACAAAATAGGAGTCAATTGCACCTTTAAGACCAACTTAGTTTTATTCAAAACGTAAGCTTTCATGTGCATGCACACTTCTTCGGATGAGGAATGAGGTACAGTAAGCAGAGACACATATAGCTGGTGGGGTTTGGAATGCCAAGTGGTACAAAGTTAAAAACTAATAGCAGAATAGTAAACTTAACAAATTCAGAAAACCTTTGATCTGGGTTGAATTAGCGTGGGAAACCATAAAACAGTAACATGTCAGAATGTGAGAATTTCCTGGGCAGGAAAAACTTCTGGGAAAGAAATGCCTTCTTTTTGACCCAGGTTTATTAGCAATAGAATAATTAACAGGCATTCTCACATTCTGACACGTTATTGTTTTATGATTTCCCACGCTAATTCAACCCAGATCAAAGGTTTTCTGAATTTGTTAATTTTACTATTCTGCTATTGGCTTTTAACTTTGTACCACTTGGCATTCCAAACCCCACCAGCTATATGTGTCTCCGCTTCCTGTACTTCATTACTCGCCTGAAGAAGTGTGCATGCACACGAAAGCTTACGTTCTGAATAAAATTAAGTTGGTCTTAAAGGTACAATTGACTCCTATTTTGTTGTATGTTTGTATCAGAAACCTGCTGTAGTGCCCTCTAGCGTTAAGGGAACATCATATCTGGAGCCCATGGAGTCTTGACATCATAAGCCCAGTAATTGTTTCTTTTATATTGTTTCTTTTGTTTCCTTTATTTATCAATTCAGACCCCTGAAGGTGTTCTTCACTTTACTCACCTCAGGGTTATGCAGGAGAAGAGCTACAACCTGCCTCCTACTGCCAGCCAGCCGGCCAGCCTTCTCTCATTTCCCCTTCCTCCCTTTTTATAGCCCTTTAGCTAAGCTCTGCCTCTTCTCCTCTATTCCCTGCCTTGCCTCAAAACACCTGGGCTTAGCGAACCATTGTTCTTCTACTGTGTTTGCTCATTGCTTCCACATTCTTTGAGATTGCCTAGGCTAGATTGCAAAGACTGCCCCATTGCTAATGCAGATTCATCTTTCTGAATGTTGAAATTGGTAACTACATCTATAAATTAAAGGGGATAAAGCACTGGGGGGGGGGGGGCAGACTGAACAAACATTTGATTTGATGGTATGTATGCCATCGCAAAGCCAGGTGGAAACTGAGCTCATAATATGCAAGGGCTCACTGGGGATCTTCTTTTTATATTACATTTTTCTTCCTCCAGAGTTTAAGTATGTGCCCAGTGTTGGGTTTGTTTGTTTTTTTACATTTTCCACTGCACTCTCTTCTCCTCACAATGAGATCTCAAGCCTGTAAACTCATTGGGGGCAGGATCCTTCTCTTTTTTTTGTTTATGACATAAAAATGGCAACCAGAAAATGTTAAAATGTGAAGTGGCCAAGTTTGCGGATGACACTAAATTGTTCAAGGTGGTGAGAACCAGAGAGGATTGTGAGGAACTCCAAAGGGATCTGTTGAGGCTGGGTGAGTGGGCGTCAATGTGGCAGATGCGGTTCAATGTGGCCAAGTGCAAAGTAATGCATATTGGGGCCAAGAATCCCAGCTACAAATACAAGTTGATGGGGTGTGAACTGGCAGAGACTGACCAAGAGAGAGATCTTGGGGTCGTGGTAGATAACTCACTGAAAATGTCAAGACAGTGACAGTCCCAAGCGTTTCAACCTTTCTTCATAGGGAAAGTGTTCCAGCCCTTTAATCATTCTAGTTGCCCTTTTCTGGACTTTCTCCAATGCTATAATATCCTTTTTGAGATGCGGTGACCAGAACTGCACACAGTACTTCAAATGAGACCGCACCATCGATTTATACAGGGGCATTATGATACTGGCTGATTTGTTTTCAATTCCCTTCCTAATAATTCCCAGCATGGCGTTGGCCTTTTTTGTTGCAAACGCACACTGTCTTGACATTTTCAGTGAGTTATCTACCATGACCCCAAGATCTCTCTCTTGGTCAGTCTCTGCCAGTTCACACCCCATCAACTTGCATTTGTAGCTGCGATTCTTGGCCCCAATGTGCATTACTTTGCACTTGGCCACATTGAACCGCATCTGCATTGAACCGCATTGAACCGCAGAAGACAATGGGTCTTTCTTCATTCACATATTACTGCAGAATATACAAGCAGTCAAACTTTTAAACTTAACTTCAGGTTTTTGGCCTGCCATTTATACCAGTGCTACACTATCTGGTGTATTTATTCTGAAGCTACAAACACCCCTCCCACTCGCCCACGCTTTTCTAAATTGAGGTGGAAGATTCCAGGCACCAGAGGTGTGGATGTTACTTGTGATGTGTAGTGGGCAGTGCCCAAACTTTAAAAAAGAATTATGCAATTGTCCTATCGCAGCTGTGCAGCAGTGTCCAGCAAGTGCCTTTCTTTTAAATTCTCATAGCACATGGTTTATGCATGCCTTTAGTGTTAGTAGGGAACAGAAAGGAATGAAGGCAAAGGGGGAAAACCCACTGTTGAAACAGACCAGACTTTTATCGAAATTGACAAGAAGATGAGAAGCCCCATTTCCCATATTGCTGAGCACTAGGGAGAGGGCAGCTCTGCTGTGTGTGTTGAGTGCCTCCACCTTTGGACAGGGAAAGGTGATGCCTGATTGTCAGTAAATTCTGATTATCAGCAAACAGCCCCCCCTTCCTACACTCACAGCTAGCTTCTTGGTCCCCCACTTCCTCCTGAGAGCCAGTTTGGTGTAGTGGTTAAGAGTAGCAGACTCTAATCTGGAGAACCAGCTTGTTTCCCCACTCTTCCACATGCAGCCAGCTGGGTGACCTTGGGTCAGGCACAGTTCTCTCAGGGCTGTTCTCTCAAGAGCAGTTATCAAAGAGGTCTGTCAGCCCCACCTACCCCAAAGGTGAATGTTATGGGGAGAGGAAGCGAAGGAGATTCTTTTTCTCCTCCTCCTGCTCCTCCCTTGTTCTTTCCCTCACTCTTATCTAATCCAAGAAGCAGGGGTACAGTGTGGAAGCCAGGCTAAGATTTCTCCTTTAAGGTTCAGAGGGCGGGTTTGTCCTGGCTTATGATGTGTGCTTGTGGGTAGGATGTGTGGATTCCTTCCCGTTTCCCTAGGGTGGCAGTAGAAGGCAGTACAGAGCTGAACAGCTCCCTGCAGGCACAGTGATATTGATGGCTCCCTGCAAGTTCAGCTGTGTGCTACCTTCTCCTGCCAGGTTGGTTTAAACATGGTGGACTCCTTCGTGGGCTCTGTTGAGCTTCCTGGTTTAAACTGGGCTGCACAGCAGAGACCCAGCCAGTCCTGCAGGGAGAACTATGAATAATTTTTAAATAATTTTTAACCCAGTTTAGCAAAAATCTGATTTTGCTAAACTCATCCTGTTTGTAAACTGCTCCCCCTCCTGCAACTGTACTTGATGGGAAAAGTATATGCCAATGAAGGGGGAAGATGGCAAAAGGTGCAGAGCAGGCAGAACAACCTTGATATTGGTGGGGAGTGGTCTCTGAGAGCCAGGGAAAGGACAGGTGGGGAATCTGAAGGAAATCATATGCTTTTGCATTAATGTCAGCTTGGAAGAGGAGGTGGGGGTGTGTGTGGATCATCACAAAACTGCTTTTAGAAAAGCTGGAGGGAAAGTGAACGGAAACTGACCTGAGAGCTGAAGGGCCAAAAATCAATGCGGAACTAAAAAAGGACATGCAAGATGAAAGTGGGATGAAATGTAGAACGAAAATAATACCATGACAGATAGATGCTGTGAAAGCCAGGGAAACCACTGGTACATAAAAGGCCTACGTCACTAAACTATTTTTGGTGAGCTGCTAGATATTTTGTACCACTATGAAATAACAGTTAACTTTTTCATTAGGGTTGTAACATGTAAGTGATCAGTCACTTATACATCAGCTAGGAGCTCCCAAATAATTGATCAGCAGATTTTTTTAAAAAAAGTGTTAATTACTTTAATGTATGATCTTACAAAAAATGTAAGTGGCAGACACAGTTTTAGAAGGATAATGTTCCCTTCTCATACACAAAGGAGTGTGTCTTCCAATATGGTGCTCACTATGGTGTGGGAGAGTAAACCCTTATCTAGAACTCCAGAGGGGAAAAGTAGCTTGGCCATGTATGTAATTTGAAGTAAAGAAGTGACTGGTGGTGAAAACACCCCCTTCCCCTTTTTTCCTTTCATTTATTTTTTCATTTCTCCAGTGCCAATCACCCTCTAAGAAAGAGGCTTCTTTATATTAAAAGGCCATAAAACTACTGTTAACATACATATATAAAAAGTCATTTGGATCTCCCTCCCAGGTAAGTTTGTGTAGGTTTGTCAGCTCTAACATTGGTTTGATATAGTGGGAGAGTTGAGCTTGTAACACTGTCATGGAAATCAACTGATTTTTTAAAAAAAACTGCTTAATTTTGGTAGGATCATGTATTTTTTTTTCTTACCCAAGAATGAAGAGATTGCAGTTCACCAACAGCTGACCAGAACAGCTTTAGCTTCTCCTGTGTTCCTGCTATAAAGTGTTCTTGGAAACATGCTCTTGGAAATGTGAGCTATTAGAAATCCTTTTTTTCCTTTTCAACATGCTTTTATAGGGAAAATACATTTGTAGCCAGACTGTGAGGAGAATTTTAAAAGGGATACTGGAAATGAATGAATTACCTTATTATTAAAAATTTGCTGAAGCATTCAACTGCTGCAGTTTCAAAACCTTTTTGATAACTGTTTTTGAAGTGGCAAGGATTGCAAGGAACTTGCAAACATGTATTGCAACAGCTCAGCACAAAGCAGCATACGGTCTTTTTATTTCTTAAAAATCAGCATTGTGGTTTTAGAACTGATGCATCTGCAGTTGGTAACTCTACAGTCCACAGAAATAATATAGACTAGCTTCCAACTTTCTGTCACACTGTCGCAATGTTTTGTCAGATTCTACTGTGACCAAGAAATAGAACCCAGGGCACAGCTGTGCAGATAGACAGTCTCTTGGTTCTCAATGGCTCTCTTCAAGTTCTATGGGAGAAGAATCAATGTACTGCAAACTGAGTCATAGTTGAGATGAAACAACACCTGCTTCTCATTCCAAGCTCTGGGAACACTAGGGAAGCAAGCATTTTGGCTACCATCAGCTCATGTCCCTGAATGCACCCTTTACTTTCTCCCATATAGGTGAACGGTTGCCAGAAAATAGCAGCCGTGTACAGAGACACATTGTCTGTCCTCTACCCTGCAATATACAGGCCCTTTTTCTTCATGCACTGTAATCATCATAATGATGAACACTTCAGTAGCTAAATAAATAGGCAGAGGCCTGTTTCTGAGCTCTCATAGACTAAGAGGCAAAGCTGGCTTTTGCACAAAGCAGTCCCTTTCAAGGGCAATCATTATTATTAACAACCAATAGCAATAGATAAAAATGATGACATATGGAGTGTATGATCTTTCAGAGGAATAACAAGAAATTATAGGAAAAGAACATTTAAAGAATCACTAGGAGAACTGTAGGCTTCATTTTTCATGTGCCTAAGGGTGGAACTTAATGTAACACAACAGATCTGAGGTTCTTCATATTGCTGTCTTTAGCTCTAAAAAGTCAGGCTGGGGGGCATTTACTGGAGAGAATCAGTAAAGGTACGTAGCTTTTCTCTTTTCTGAAAGCAAATATCTTCCCTGGCCATTTTTCTCCATTTCTTCCCAGCTCCAAAATAATAAATGTTTAGAAAGCACAGTTGTAGGCACAAGCAGGGAATGGGTAAACATCCTCTTTTTGCTGTCTGATTATTTCCCCTGCAAATGTTCCCGCATCTCTGTGTTACCATACCATTTAAACAGAAATTGCACATATAGGAAATATGTTTTTGCTTACCTCATGTATAATTGTCCTTTACTGTTTACTGTTTAATCTCCAAAATAGGATTAAAATGAAATTGTACTGAATCCTTGGAATTTGTTTCAAAATTGTTTAGCAAATCATGGTTAAAGCATTACTGGTTAAGCAGCTGTTCAGTGGCATTCTTATGAGAATGTCTGCGACTTTCTGGCTAGAAGATTGGACTGATATGCAACAGGGACATGCATTTAATTCCCTTCTCAGCCACTGAGCTCATTGTACTGTTATTGTCTCTTAGCCTTACCTATCCCACAGTATTGCTGTAAGAATAAAATAGAATTAATCTGATTTCTGTACCTTACAAGGAGGGTAAGACAGAAATCTGACAAATAACTGTTAACTATTGGCAGATTTGGGGTCTGTGACAGTGGCTCTGCACTCCAGTGGTTCCAGTCCTGTCTTTTAGAAGGTAGTGCTGAGAAATAACTGCTCAACTCTAGCACTTGAGCTATTTTGTCCCACAGACATGCTGCTTAATGTAATTCATGAAGTTACTGGGAGATGTCATTCAGAGATCTGGAGTACAGTCCTACTAGGGTTGCCAGTAAGGTTGCCAATCCCCAGTTGGGAGTAGGAGATCCCCTGATTTGGAGGCCTTCCCCCTGCTTCAGAGTTTCAGAGTTATCAGAAAGCGGGGGGCTGTGTGTGTGGAATGTTCACTGAACACTGGTCCCCTAGGATGACATTTCCCAAAGGCAGGGTCGCGACCCTGCACCGGGCTACGCAGGCCTCAATGGCAGGTCACGGGGCCTCCCATCAATGTCTCCCCCATAGCATCACCCCCCCCGCACCTTCTCCTCCCTCCCCCACTGCAGGTCAATGTCAGGCTGTGTAAAGGCGCCCCCCCCCGTTGCGAAAGGTCGCTGCGACTGCTTCCTCCTCTGCACTTCCTTTCCATCCAGGAAGTGTGGAAGAGCAGCGCCCTTTTGTGACGCAGTTTGTTCAAACTGCCACTGGCCTGTCCTGGTGCTGAGTGAGTGCTCAGCACGGTTTCCCGTCAATCAGGTGATTGGTGGGTGGGGGGGCGTGCCTTTACACAGCCTGAAATTGACCTGTGGTGGGGAAGGGAGGGAGGAGTAGGGGGGCAAACTAGGCCTGACTTCCCCCTGGCCAGCGGAGCTCAGGGGTCCCAGCCGTGTTTGTGCAGCAAGAGTCAGCTGCACCGTGAGAGTCAGCAGTTTAAAAGGTGAGTTGCTCCCATCCCGTTTCTTTCTGTTTTTCTTTTCTTTTCCATTCTTTCTTTCTTCCTTTTTCTTTCTTCCTTTTCTCCCTCCTTTCTTTCACTCCTTCCTTCCCTTTTCCTTCCTTCCTATTTCCTTTCTCTTTTTTTCCCACTCCCAAACTCATTCATTCTTTCTATCAGTCTTTCTTTTTCCCTATTTGCTTTATTTCCCACTCCCCTTCCTCTCTCTTTCTCTCAGTCAGTCTTTTACCCTGTCTTATTCCTTCCTTCCTTCCTTCCTTCCTTCCTTCCTTCCTTCCTTCCTTCCTTCCTTCCTTCCTTCCTTCCTTCCTTCCTTCCTATTGCTAATCTAAGTAGGGGGAAGCTTGATACGCCCTGCCATTCCATGTTTTCACAGTGCTGCCATTTCATGTTTTCCTTCCTTCCCATTGCTAATCAGAGTAGACCTGTGTGTGTGTGTGTGTGTGGGGGGAGATAAGCATGAAATGCCCTGCCATTTCATGTTTTCCCAGGCTGAGAGCACTTTATATTTTTAGTTTTCTGCTGTGTGATCCTTGTGCTTTTTCTTGATGTTTTGTTTTTAAAATTGCATTGCAAAATTCCACTGTTCTCCTACCTTTCCTAAACAAAATATTACAAGAGTTTTAAGCTTCTTTGTATATTATTTCCTGTCTCCCGGCTCCACCCCCAAAGTCTCCTGGTTCCACCCCCAAATTTTAGTGGGCCACAAAGGAGATGTATAAAAATAACTGGGCCATGGGTGGGGGGAAGTTTGAGAAACCCTGCCCTAGGGTATAACAGAGAATCAGTCTGTGGATATTTGGGACTCTGGGAGGTTGTTTTTTTAGGTAGAGGCACCAAATTTTCAGAATAGCTTCTGGTGCCTCTCCTCAACACCCCCCTCCCAAAATTCAGAAAGATTGGACCAGGGGGTCAAATTCTATAGGTCTCAAAAGAAGGTGCCTGTATCCTCCATGATTTCCAATGAAGGGAAGGCATTTAAAAGGATTACAGTCCCTTTAAACGTGATGGCCGGAACTCCCTTCAGAATTCCATTGTACTTGTTGTCACAACCTTGTTCCTGGCTCCACCCCAAAGTCCCCTAGCCCCACCCCCAAAGTCCCCAGATATTTCCAGAATTGGACCTGGTAACCCTAGTTGCCAGGTCCGACTCCTGGCGACTGGTGGGGGATGGGGAAGACCTAGTTGCCAGGTCTCTTCTGGCAACTAGTGGGGAATGGGGAAGACTTAACAGGAGCAGCAAGGAGGCCCATCCAGCATGCAGTGATGTGTCTACTTCACTGACCATGTAATCCGCAAGTGATGTCATCACTTCTGGGACATCGGAGTGACACTCTGGTATTTGGACAAAACCTCTATGGTAAATTTGGCTTCTACCAAAGAGTTTTTGCCCAAATATCAGAGCATTGGCCTAACAATCCAGATGTGATGATGTCCTTCCAGGTCATGTGGGCTGTAGGTTGGATGGATCTCCCTCTTTTTCAGGGTAAGAACATAAGAGAAGCCATGTTGGATCAGGCCAATGGCCCATCCAGTCCAACACTCTGTGTTACACAGTGGCCAAAAAACAAGGTGCCATCAGGAGGTCCATCAGTGGGGCCAGGACACTAGAAGCCCTCCCACTGTGCCCCCCCAAGCACCAAGAACACAGAGTTCTATCAGTACGCCATGGCTAATAGACACTGATGGATCTTTGCTCCATATGTTGATCCGATTAGTTCTTGAAGCTATGTATGCTTATAGCTGCCACCACCTTCTGTAGCAATGAATTCCATTTGTTAATCATCCTTTGGGTGAAGAAGTACTTCCCTTTATCTGTTATAACTCGACTGCTCAGCAATTTAATTGAGTGCCCACAAGTTCCTGTATGTGAGAAAGGGAGAAAAGTACTTCTTTCTCTACCTTCTCTGTTCCATGCATAATCTTGTAAACTTCTATCATGTCACCCCTCAGTCAACGTTTCTCCAAGGTAGAGCCCCAAGCATTTTAATCTTTCTTCATAGGGTAAGTTCCTACTGCCGGCCACCTGATCAGTGGTGGAGCAGTGAAGCATGGCAGTGGGGGATCCTGCACTCCACCAAGGGGTCTGGCAACCCAAAGTCCCACCTATACTTGCATACCTAACTGTATGTCTTCTTTTGATCTGGCTAAAGGCCTAGCTATACATTAAGGCTGTGATCAGGTGAGCTGTTTGATCTGGTGTCATTGCTGTTCCCTTCTGGATTTACAATGCATGATCAGCCAGGAACACCTCTCATTCTGTAATTGTCAGCACCCTGTTCTCACCCATCTTTGAATCAGAGTTCTTTGACTCCAAGGAAAGTCCGGTCTTTACAGATGTCAGGACTTTTACCCCATATTTCCTGCTTGCATATTTCTGCATCCAAACTCTCTGTTAGGACTGGGAGCCCCCAGGAAAGTTGTTTTTGAGTGACAAATCCCTTCCCAAAGCCCACTCTCCCGTTTCTTGGGGTTGGAAAGCTGTGGCATAGTTCCAAGTTAGACTCTCATGGTTTTTTTCTGCTTCAGAGTTGCTTTTTGAGGGCTCTGAGGGAGAACTCACTGGGGCCAGTTCTAGGGCTGCCAGTTCCAGGTTGGTGTGAAATTCCTGAAGATTTTGTGGTGGAGTTTGAGAGGGCATAGGAGTTAGGGCTTCAGAGCAGGGTCTGCCAGACCTAGGTTCTTGCTGTGGAAGCTGACTGGGCAATTTCAAACCAGTCACAGACTTTTGGCCTAACATACCTCACAGGGTTGTTGTGCAGATCAAAGAAGAGAGAGGAGAATGAAGAAAGCTCCTTTGGTTCCCCCCCACACACACAGTGGAGAAAGACTGTCTTTTTCCTATGTAGAGGCTGCAGGGAGGAGGGAGGTGATGGAAAACTGAAGTCAGAGGGGCAGATAAAGGGAAGGGTTGTCATCTCCAGGCTAGGAAATTCCTGGAGATTTAAGGGATGGAACCTGGAGAGGTGGGGTTTGAGGAGGGGTGGGACCTCAGACAGGTACGATGCCAAATACTCCACCCTCCAAACCAGCCCATTTCCTCCTGGGAAACCACTGTTGCCAAACTCCAGGTGATGGCTAAAGATAATTCAGAATTACAGCTGCTCTCCAGATGGCAGAGATCAGCTCCCCTTGAGGTTGGGTGGGGGGAGTGAATGCCTTCACTTGGGTATGTGGGAAGACAGCAAGGGGCGGCACTTGCCCAGAGCCTCTTTCTAAAGCTGTTGTATTTTTCTTCATAGTAGTTCTTATTCCTAGTCTATGATAACAGCATTTAGAATGTCACTTTGGTTCAGTTTGTCAGTAAAAGGTCTGGGTAGAGAACACTCATATTGAAGTACATAGCATGCTTTCTCAATTTATATGGCTTTTAAATTCTGACCTTTACATATATTAATCCCATCACATGTTAACTCTGGCCTTCTTTTAAGGAGCTCAGAACAGAATACATGGTTCTTTCTCCTCCAATTTATCCTTACAACAACCCTGTGAAGAGATTAAGATGAGAAAGTATGACTGGCCCAAGGTCACTCGGTGAACTTCATGGTAGGATTTGAACCCAGATCCCTCAGATCCTAGGCCAGCAGCATACTAACCACTGCATCACACTGGATTTTCAGATTATAATACTGGTTACCTGACAGTTCTACTATCAGCAAAATACTAGCATGATGGCAGTCCCTCCAAAGATCTTTCATGTTAAGTAAACACAAGAGCAAACAAGGACAGAAATAGAGTTTTAAAAATAAAAACAAAAAACACCCTGTAGAATTTGAGTAAAAGATTTGTTCTACTTTCAGCACTGAGCTTAGAGTTTCAGAAATACACTATGAGAGCTCCAGATAAAACACATAATCCATTCTAATCACTGTGCAAATGTTAGCATTCAGCTTTTTTTATTCAGCCTCTTTTTTGCCTGTTGCATTAAGAGCCATTTTGAATAGAGAAATGCCTGGTTTTACCGTAATTCCTTTATAGCAAGAACAGTTACCCTAGACTTTGTACAACTTGACATTTCTTAATGTTATAATCTTGTATTTTCTTTGCATCTAGATCCTTTAGTGTCAGAGATATTAACTACAACTGATAATTTTCCTTCCTTCCAACATATTTTGCAAATTGTTTCTCTTGAAGACTTACATTTGCTTTCCTAATGTGCTCTGGTATTACTGTTGTCCAGTTTCTGTGTGGATTCTATCCCACAAGATGGAAATCTTTTTTTCCATCTTGTCATTCTGTGGCTTTTTATTTTTGTTGCAAAGCTACCACAGTTTCTTTTTAAAGAATCCTGGCTGAAATGAAAACTTTACCTGGTGTTTATGAATTTGTTGTTAGCCGCCCTGAGCCTGCTCTGGCGGGGGAGGGCGGGATATAAATAAAATTTTACATTACATTACATGAATTTTAAAAAAATATTAATCATGACCTGAGTGATATACATGGGGTGGTAATGACTAAGAATACAAGGGATTTTGTGGAATAATTTAATTGTCCTTTATTGTTGTGGATTTATTTTTAGACCCCTCTATTCTAGGCCATTTCACACGCTACTGGCTTTTCTGTTCAAAATTATAAAACTTACAAAGAGTTCTGTAAAAAAGGACAAATGAGTTCATTTCTTTGTCTGAGCATGATTAGACTGGCTGTCTCCTGCATGTGGCTTAATTCTTAACTAGAGCTGGCAACTTCTAAATGGTTCTGCAATAAATGGGACCAGTTGGGTTTTTTTTACTTCTCCAGGTCAAGTACGGTAGATTTACATTTCAAAATTGTATGCAATGAATTCCTTGTCAAAGATTATTAGCACATGATTACCTCATGAGGAGTAAAGGAATGTGTGTATGTGGCCTCCTGTCTCAGGTTCATACTAGACATTACTTTATATGTTAATGTTGTGTGTCTATTCTTCTCTCCCTTAGCTGTGATGTCTAATTAGCAAAATCTGTGACATGCTTGGCAAAATCTGTGACATGTGACCATCATGTGATAATTTTTATTGCCCCCTCCACATTATTGACCATCTCATGGGGTGGGACAAGATAATTCAAAATACAGTAGTATCACATGACATTAGGGTTGCCAACAGTAGGTTGGAAAATTCCTGGAGATTTGGAGGTGCATCCTGGGGAAGATAGGGTTTGCAGAGCGACCTCAGCAGGCTGTAATATCATAAAGTCCATCCTTCAAAGTAGCCATTTCTCCAAGGGCAAGTGGCAACCCTACATGAAATGCTTTCCTCATTAGATGTTAAAGTCCAAGTAGGAAAAATGACATTTACAAGCAAACCTGCATTGAAGATAGCATCTCATCTGAGCATAAGTAAAGTTTTGAATAGTGGTGTAATAGTGTAAGCAAAGGTTGAGCCAGTCTAGTGTTTTAAGAGTTATTATGTATTTTATTGTTACATTTGCAGGTGATACTAAATTCGGAGGGGTAGCAAATACAGGCTGAAAAACTGGGGTAAAATAAATAAAATAAATTTTAACAGGGATAAATGTAAATTTCTGCATTTAGGTAGCAAAAAATCAAATGCATCATTATAGGATGGCGAAGACTTGTTTTGGCAGTAATATGTGTGAAAAGGATATAGCAGTTTTAGTGGGCCGCACACTGAACATGAGTCAGCAGTGTGATGTGGTGGCTAAATAGGCAAAGGTGATTTTGGGTTGTATCGATAGAAGTATAGTGTTCAGATCAAGTGAAGTGATGATATTGCTTTACTTTACTCTGCTCTGATTAGACCACACCTAGAGTATTCTGTTTGGGGCACCACAATTGAAGAAGGATACATACAAGCTGGAACATGTCCAGAGAAGGGCAACGAAGATGGTGAGGGGTCTGGAGACCAGTCCTATGAGGACAGGTTGAAGAAGCTGACTGCATGGTGATATGATCAAAAAGGTGGCAGAGCAGTTTTTAAACTAAATTTTGGGGGAAAGCTGACAGGAGATGAAATGTCTCTGGTTCGGGAGGACTCGTCTCAAAGAGATGAAGGGTTGGCTGCTATTTTTCTACCGGGTAATGGACCAGAGGTGTCCACTGTGATGGTGACAAACAGTATGGACTGTCTGCCTGAGTCTCGAGGCGGCAGGAGGAAGGTGGCGGGCCTAGCTTGCCTGGGAAATTACAGATGTTTGTATGCAAATGCTAGAAGTGTTCGAAGTAAAATTGGTGAATTGGAATGTTTAGTGTTGGGAGAAAACATAGACATTGTGGGAATTTCAGAAACTTGGAATGAGGAGAATCAGTGGGACACGGTGATTCCTGGATATAAGTTATATCGGAAGGATAGGGAGGGAAAGGTTGGAGGTGGGGTGGCTCTGTATGTCAGAGAGGATATACGGTCCAGTAAGACTGAGATCAGAGAATTAGATTCCCTTTTAGAAATGCTTTGGGTTGAAATAGAGGGCCCAAAAGGAAATTTAACTATGGGAGTTTGTTATCGCCCACCAAATCAAAAGAGAGAGGGCGATTATAATATGATGGAAGGCTTAAAGATAGCAGCTAAACGTAAAAACTGTGTCGTAATAGGTGATTTTAACTACCCGCAGATTGATTGGGTCAATATGTCGAGAGAAAGAGATTGAGTTTCTTGATGCTCTCAATGACTGTGCTATGGAGCAGATGGTCTCAGAACCTACCAGGGGTGGGGCGATCCTGGATTTGGTCCTAAGTAATGCCCAAGACTTGGTGAGAGATGTAAAAGTGATTGCGCCGCTTGGGAGCAGTGACCATAATGTTATTGATTTCACCGTTTGTATAAATAGGGAGTTGCCCAAAAAGACCGCCACAACCACGTTTAATTTTAAAAGGGATAAATACACTGAGATGAGGAGGCATGTGAGGAGGAAACTGAAAGGAAAGGTAAATACGGTCAAAACCCTTGGTGAAGCTTGGTCACTATTTAAAACAATAATCCTAGAAGCTCAGATAAAATACATACCACAAGTTAGGAAATGCACAAACAGGCATAAGAAAAGGCCTGCATGGTTAACAAACAAAGTAATGGAAGCTGTAAAAGGTAAGAAGGACTCCTTTAAGCGGTGGAAAACCAGTCCAAGTGAGATTAGTAAAACGGAACACAGGCTGTGGCAAATCAAATGCAAGACTGTAATCAGGCAGGCAAAAAGGGACTATGAGGAGCATATATTGCAGAAAACATAAAGACCAACAATAAAAATTTCTTCAAATATATTAGAAGTAGGAAACCAGCCAGGGAAGCAGTGGGGCCCTTGGATGACCATGGGGTAAAAGGATTACTGAAGGAGGATAGGTAAATGGCTGAGAAGCTGAATGAATTTTTTGCCTCCGTCTTCACTGTGGAAGACGAGAACCTTTTGCCCGCCACAGAACCACTAATTTTGGAAGGGGTGTTGAAAGACCTGAGTCAGATTGAGGTGACAAAAGAGGAGGTCCTACAACTGATAGACAAATTAAACACTAATAAGTCACCAGGTCTGGATGGCATACATCCGAGAGTTCTGAAAGAACTCAAAGTTGAACTTGTGGATCTTCTAACAAAAATCTGTAATCTTTCATTGAAATCTGCCTCCGTTCCTGAGGACTGGAAGGTAGCAAATGTCACCCCCATCTTTAAAAAGGGTTCCAGAGGAGTTCCGGGAAATTACTGGCCTGTCAGTCTTACTTCAATACCGGGAAAGTTGGTAGAAACCATTATTAAGGACAGAATGAGTAGGCACATTGATGAACACGAGTTATTGAGGAAGACTCAGCATGGGTTCTGTAAGGGAAGATCTTGCCTCACTAACCTGTTACAGTTCTTTGAGGGGGTAAACAAACATGTGGACAAAGGTGACCCGATAGATGTTGTTTACCTTGACTTCCAGAAAGCTTTTGATAAAGTTCCTCATCAAAGGCTCCTTAGAAAGCTTGAGAGTCATGGAGTAAAAGGACAGGTCCTCTTGTGGATCAAAAACTGGCTGAGTAATAGGAAGCAGAGAGTGAGTATAAATGGGCAGTCTTCGCAGTGGAGGACGGTAAGCAGTGGGGTGCCGCAGGGCTCGGTACTGGGTCCCATGCTCTTTAACTTGTTCATAAATGATTTAGAGTTGGGAGTGAGCAGTGAAGTGGCCAAGTTTGCGGATGACACTAAATTGTTCAGGGTGGTGAGAACCAGAGAGGATTGTGAGGCACTCCAAAGGGATCTGTTGAGGCTGGGTGAGTGGGCGTCAACGTGGCAGATGCGGTTCAATGTGGCCAAGTGCAAAGTAATGCACATTGGGGCCAAGAATCCCAACTACAAATACAAGTTGATGGGGTGTGAACTGGCAGAGACTGACCATGAGAGAGATCTCAGGGTCGTGGTAGATAATTCACTGAAAATGTCAAGACAGTGTGCGTTTGCAATAAAAAAGGCCAATGCCATGCTGGGAATTATTAGGAAGGGAATTGAAAACAAATCAGCCAGTATCATAATGCCCCTGTATAAATCGATGGTGCGGTCTCATTTGGAGTACTATGTGAAGTTTTGGTCGCTGCACCTCAAAAAGGATATTATAGCATTGGAGAAAGTCCAGGAAAGGGCAACTAGAATGATTAAAGGGCTGGAACACTTTCCCTATGAAGAAAGGTTGAAACGCTTAGGGCTCTTTAGCTTGGAGAAACATCGACTGCGGGGTGACATGATAGAGGTTTACATGATAATGCATGGGATGGAGAAAGTAGAGAAAGAAGTACTTTTTTCCCTTTCTCACAATACAAGAACTCGTGGGCATTCCATGAAATTGCTGAGCAGACAGATTAAAACACATAACAGGAAGTACTTCTTCACCCAAAGGGTGATTAACATGTGGAATTCACTGCCATAGGAGGTGGTGGCGGCCACAAGCATAGCCACCTTCAAGAGGGGTTTAGATTAAAATATGGAGCAGAGGTCCATCAGTGGCTATTAGCCACAGTGTGTGTGTGTGTGTGTGTGTGTGTATATTTATATATATATATATATATATATATATATATATATATATTTGGCCGCTGTGTGACACAGAATGTTGGACTGGATGGGCCATTGGCCTGATCTAACATGGCTTCTCTTATGTTCTTATGTTCTAACCCCCTGAACAATGCAGGGAATCCACACTCTCCATTCCCAGTGACCCCTGCTCCATGCCCCGAAGATGGCAAAAGAATCCCTCCAGGATTCCTGTCAATCTGGCCTGGAGGAAATTGCTTCCTGACCCGAAACTGGCAATCAGCATTCCCTGGGCATGTATGAAGGGCCCACAAGAACTAAGCACTGAACAACTTGATGGCACTTAACACACATGTTGTAGCTGAGAAAGTAGAATCTTGAAGTGCTGTCATGCATTAAGCTGAAAAAGGAATTAAAAAAATTCCTTGCCAATCTTCTCTCTGGTGGTCTAATGGATAGGATTCAGCACTCCCACACTGCCATCATTCAGATTCAATTCCAGCCAAGCTGCTCCATAACCAGAGTGTAACACAGTAGATATTTCTATACTTAACAGAAGCAGCTGCCATGAATCTTCTTCAGGTCAGTTGGAAGTGTAATGCTACAAAAACAACACTGCACTCTGTCTGACAAGGGAAGGTCTTTTTGCAGCTGCTTCTACTTCATTTAGTCTATGGTATTTCTAGGATATTTCAGTCAACTTACAGGTAATTGATTTTTGGTTTTTTTCCATTCCTCCCTGACATAATCGCTCAGGTGGAAATTACATTTATTAAATGTGGACTGGTTTTGTTAAATGTGAATTGGTCTCAACACTTGTGGATTGGTTTTATTAAATGTGGATTGGTCAGGACTGTGATGCATGTTCATGGCCCGGCTGCCAGAGCCATGGTGGCCTCTGGCATCCAGAGGGGTTGGTGAGGTTGCTGCCATAGAGGCCACACGCCAGGGATGCTCAGGCCCCTATGACTGGGGCTAGGAGGTGGCCAGAGCCTGTTAGACATTCTGTTTTTCACATTGCTCAGGATCCCCTGAAAAGGGGAAGGGACAACAGTGACTACAAGAACCAATAATTTTCACCAGGTGAGATGGGTAAACCATGCTTCAGTTGCACCTCCAGCTGGACAGCATAACAGAGAAAAGGGAGGTATTTGTAGATGGGATTACACATCCATGCAGTTACTGATCCCTCCACAGTGCAGGCCTCCTGCATCTACCCCAGATTGGCTGTTCCTAGCTCTGTGGGCCCTGAACCTTGGGATCCTAGTTCATTTCTGGAATATGGCTCCCAATGAGCAATGATGGCATTTATCATCATGTTGCTGTGCTGCTGGTGGCCACACACATATTGTTTGCAGTGCCCATTGCTAGTGCTATAAATGGTTGATGTTGCCCAGTAGGTATTGGCACAAATGAGGTGATAAACTAAAGTTCTTCACAAACTTTGAAGTTTTTTGTTTACTAAGAGTGAAGAGCACTCTTCATGAAAAACAGCTCCCTGTGCGGAGCAGAAAGCCAGGGTTTAAATGGCTCCAAGCCTGTGGTTGGCTGCTCAAGAAAGCCCCTTTAAACAACTGAGCCATGGGAGCAGTTTGCTGTGCCTGGATCAGTGTTGTGAGGCAGGTCAGGTGGGCAAGCTGGATATATTCAGAACCATGCAGCAGAGTCCAGACTTGATAGTCAAGCCAGGGAGTTGTTGCCAGAGGGGTTGTCCAGAGAGCATAGTCAGGCAGTATGAGGGTTACAATCAACAAGGAGTTCATGAAGCTGAAAGTCAAAGCTAGTCCAAGTCACAAAAGATGAGGCAGTTCCAGAAGCTTCTCAGAAGTGCTACCTGTTCCACATGCAGGGCAGGAGAGACAGGCACAAATTAGAAGTCTCAATGTGTGGATGAGACGATGGTGTAAGGAGGAAGGGTTTAAGTTTGTTAGGCACTGGGATGCTTTCTGGAACAAGCGGGAGCTGTACAAAAGAGACAGTCTCCACTTGTCCCCAGATGGAACCAGGCTGCTGGCGCTTAAAATCAAAAAGGTGGCAGAGCAGTTTTTAAACTAAATCTTGGGGGAAAGCCGACAGGAGATGAAATGTCTCTGGTTCGGGAGGACTCGTCTCAAAGAGATGAAGGGTTAGCTGCTATTTTTCTACCGGTAACGGACAGAGTTGTCCACTGTGAAGGTGACAAACAATATGGACTGTCTGCCAGAGTCTCGAGGCGGCAGGAGAAAGGTGGCGGGCCTAGCTCGCCTGGGAAATTATAGATGTTTGTATGCAAATGCTAGAAGTGTTCGAAGTAAAATTGGTGAATTGGAATGTTTAGTGTTGGGAGAAAACATAGACATTGTGGGAATTTCAGAAACTTGGTGGAATGAGGAGAATCAGTGGGACACGGTGATTCCTGGATATAATCGGATATATATCCTATATCGGAAGGATAGGGAGGGAAGGGTTGGAGGTGGGGTGGCTCTGTATGTCAGAGAGGATATATGGTCCAGTAAGACTGAGATCAGAGAATTAGATTCCCTTTTAGAAATGCTTTGGGTTGAAATAGAGGGTCCAAAAGGAAATTTAACTATGGGAGTTTGTTATCGCCCACCAAATCAAAAGAGAGAGGACGATTATAATATGATGGAAGGCTTAAAGATAGCAGCTAAACGTAAAAACTGTGTTGTAATAGGTGATTTTAACTACCCGCAGATTGATTGGGTCAATATGTCGAGAGAAAGAGATTGAGTTTCTTGATGCTCTCAATGACTGTGCTATGGAGCAGATGGTCTCAGAACCTACCAGGGGTGGGGCGATCCTGGATTTGGTCCTAAGTAATGCCCAAGACTTGGTGAGAGATGTAAAAGTGATTGCGCCACTTGGGAGCAGTGACCATAATGTTATTGATTTCACCGTTTGTATAAATAGGGAGTTGTCCAAAAAGACCGCCACAACCACATTTAACTTTAAAAGGGGTAAATACACTGAGATGAGGAGGCATGTGAGGAGGAAACTGAAAGGAAAGGTAAATACGGTCAAAACCCTTGGGGAAGCTTGGTCACTATTCAAAACTATAATCCTAGAAGCTCAGATAAAATACATACCAGAAGTTAGGAAAGGCACAAACAGGCATAAGAAAAGGCCTGCATGGTTAACAAACAAAGTAATGGAAGCTGTAAAAGGTAAGAAGGACTCCTTTAAGCGGTGGAAAACCAGTCCAAGTGAGATTAGTAAAAGGGAACACAGGCTGTGGCAAATCAAATGCAAGACTGTGATCAGGCAGGCAAAAAGGGACTATGAGGAGCATATTGCAAAAAACATAAAGACATATTCTTCAAATATATTAGAAGTAGGAAACCAGCCAGGGAGGCAGTGGGGCCCTTGGATGACCATAGGGTAAAAGGATTACTGAAGGAGGATAGGGAAATGGCTGAGAAGCTAAATGAATTTTTTGCCTCCGTCTTCACTGTGGAAGATGAGAACTTTTTGCCCGCCCCAGAACCACTAATTTTGGAAGGGGTATTGAAAGACCTGAGTCAGATTGAGGTGACAAAAGAGGAGGTCCTACAACTGATAGACAAATTAAAAACTAATAAGTCACCGGGTCCGGATGGCATACATCCGAGAGTTCTGAAAGAACTCAAAGTTGAACTTGTGGATCTTCTAACAAAAATCTGTAATCTTTCATTGAAATCTGCCTCCGTTCCTGAGGACTGGAAGGTAGCAAATGTCACCCCCATCTTTAAAAAGGGTTCCAGAGGAGATCCGGGAAATTACAGGCCAGTCAGTCTTACTTCAATACCGGGAAAGTTGGTAGAAACCATTATCAAGGACAGAATGAGTAGGCACATTGATGAACACGGGTTATTGAGGAAGACTCAGCATGGGTTCTGCAAGGGAAGATCTTGCCTCACTAACCTGTTACAGTTCTTTGAGGGGGTGAACAAACATGTGGACAAAGGAGACCCGATAGATGTTGTTTACCTTGACTTCCAGAAAGCTTTTGATAAAGTTCCTCATCAAAGGCTCCTTAGAAAGCTTGAGAGTCATGGAGTAAAAGGACAGGTCCTCTTGTGGATCAAAAACTGGCTGAGTAATAGGAAGAATGGTTTCCTTTCTTTAACTATATAAATTTAGAAGAAGATTTTGAAAAATATATTCCAAAAAAGTATATTAATTTTTCATATTATTGAAGATTCTTTTATATTACAAATTATAAGTTATTTATTGAATGATAATGTACTATCTTGGGAAGGCGGTGGTTTTCCATCCTAGAAATATGCCCTGCCCAGCGCAGCTGCGTCTTCAACAGCAGTGCCTCAATGCTGGTAACCTCCGCCCGCTTGAGGACTTCAGTGTTGGTCACAAAGTCACTCCAGTGGATGTTGAGGATGGTGCGAAGGCAGCGCTGATGAAAGCGCTCAAGGAGTCGCAGGTGGTGACGGTATAAAACCCACGATTCGGAGCCGTAGATGAGGGTTGTCATCACAACCGCTTTGTAAACATTGATCTTTGTGCCTTTTTTCAGATGCTTGTTGCTCCACACTCTTTTGTGCAGTCGGCCAAATGCACGGTTTGCCTTTGCCAGCCTGTTGTCAATCTCCTTGTCGATCTTGGCATCTGAGGAGATGATGCACCCCAGGTAGCTGAACTGCTGGACTGTCTTCAGAACTGATTCACCCACACTGATGCAGGGGGGGTGATAATCTTCCTGGGGTGCAGGCTGGTGGAGAACTTCTGTCTTCTTCAGACTAACTTCTAGGCCGAATAGCTTGGCAGCCTCTGCAAAGCAGGACGTCATATGCTGCAGAGCTGATACCGAGTGGGAGACGAGTGCAGCATCATCAGCAAACAGTAGCTCTCGGATGAGTTTTTCCATTGTCTTGGAGTGTGCCTTTAGTCGCCTCAGGTTGAACAGGCTGCCATCGGTGCGATAGCGGATGTATACACCATCGTCATCATCTAGATCTACTGCGGCTCTTTGAAGCATCATGCTAAAGAAGATCGTAAAGAGAGTTGGCGCGAGAACGCAGCCTTGCTTTACACCTGTGCCTATTGGGAAGGGCTCCGAGAGGTCGTTGCAGTGTCTGACTTGGCCTCGCTGGTCTTCGTGTAGCTGGATGATCATGCTGAGGAACCTGTACTATAAACATGGGTGAAATGTGTAACAGTGGAAAACAATCAAAGGGTTTAGAGGCGCTCTACTTAACATGAATGATATTTATGCCATGACTATAATGTACGTATATCATTGTAAGTATTTGTTGTTGAGTGTGTATTTGATTGTTGGTTTTGGTTGAAAAATTAATAAAAAATTTAAAGTATATAAAAAAAAAACTGGCTGAGTAATAGGAAGCAGAGAGTCAGTATAAATGGGCAGTCTTCGCAGTGGAGGACGGTAAGCAGTGGGGTGCCGCAGGGCTCGGTACTGGGTCCCATGCTCTTTAACTTGTTCATAAATGATTTAGAGTTGGGAGTGAGCAGTGAAGTGGCCAAGTGTGCGAATGACACTAAATTGTTCAGGGTGGTGAGAACCAGAGAGGATTGTGAGGCACTCCAAAGGGATCTGTTGAGGCTGGGTGAGTGGGCGTCAACGTGGCAGATGCGGTTCAATGTGGCCAAGTGCAAAGTAATGCACATTGGGGCCAAGAATCCCAACTACAAATACAAGTTGATGGGGTGTGAACTGGCAGAGACTGACCAAGAGAGAGATCTTGGGGTCGTGGTAGATAACTCACTGAAAATGTCAAGACAGTGTGCGTTTGCAATAAGAAGGGCCAACGCCATGCTGGGAATTATTAGGAAGGGAATTGAAAACAAATCAGCCAGTATCATAATGCCCCTGTATAAACCTTTTTGAGGTGCGGTCTCATTTGGAGTACTGTGTGCAGTTCTGGTCGCCGCACCTCAAAAAGGATATTATAGCATTGGAGAAAGTCCAGAGAAGGGCAACTAGAATGATTAAAGGGCTGGAGCACTTTCCCTATGAAAAAAGGTTGAAACGCTTGGGACTCTTTAGCTTGGAGAAACGTCGACTGTGGGGTGACATGATAGAGGTTTACAAGATAATGCATGGGATGGAAAAAGTAGAGAAAGAAGTACTTTTCTCCCTTTCTCACAATACAAGAACTCGTGGGCATTCGATGAAATTGCTGGGCAGACAGGTTAAATTGGATAAAAGGAAGTACTTCTTCACCCAAAGGGTGATTAACATGTGGAATTCACTGCCACAGGAGGTGGTGGCGGCCACAAGTATAGCCACCTTCAAGAAGGGTTTAGATAAAAATATGGAGCACAGGTCCATCAGTGGCTATTAGCCACAGTGTATGTGTGTATATAAAATTTTTTGCCACTGTGTGACACAGAGTGTTGGACTTGATGGGCCGTTGGCCTGATCCAACATGGCTTCTCTTATGTTCTTATGTTCTTAAGCTGTGGTTGCTGAGTCTGGCAGAGTAACTTGTTGCTTCTACAATAAGCAGACTCCCTGAGCTAATTTTATAAGCCTTGTTATCAGACAGCTGCTGAAGCATAGCTCTGCGACTACTCCCAGTTGTTATCAGCAAGCAGCTGGCAATGGGCCTGGAGTCAAGCGCTCTGTCATCTTTCTTGCAGTTCCCTTCTTAGCCACTGCCTTTGGCATTCAAAGGGTGGAGTGCCACTGCTTAACTGAGGTTCACCTGCTGCATCAAGGCTGGGTGTTGGTGGCTCTGAGTCACCTGCTGATTGTGAGCCTTGATGAGCCTGCAACTCTTCTTCCAGCTTGTTTTCTGCTGGCTCAAAGCTAGACGCTTTAAGTTCCTTTGCTCCTGAGGAGTCCCTGCTGTTGCTGAGCTCTGGCTGACCTATGACACCCAACCGTTTAAAGAGGCATTCTTGGGCAGTCAGCACTGCCAAAGGAAGCCCTTTTAAGCAGTGGAGGCATGTGGAGCAAACTGCTACTGTGGCTCAGCTTTTTAAAAGCTCTTTTTGGGCAGCCAGCATCTTTAAACAGCTGATCTATGCTGAGCAGTTTGCTCCATTGCTTAAAGGGGCTTTCTTGGGTTCAGCTCTGAGTCATTTAAACCAATGAGTGCTCTGTCACTCAACTGTTTGGTTTAAATAGCTCAGAGCTGTTTAAACTCCTGTTTTCTACTCCCCACGACAAGTGGCAAGGAGCAGAAAGTAGAGGTCAGGAATCCCACACAAATCAGTCCAGTTTGTGAACCAAACTCTATTTGTGTAGATTTGTCTTTTGGTTTGTGGTTCAGCCATGACAAATCAATCTCGTCACCATGGAATTTGGCCCTCAGACCTGATATGTATTGGAGGTCATTAATGCTCTGATGAAGATGACTTGCAGTACCACCATCACTGAAATAGCACTTTAATGTTTTGTAATGATTGTTTAATTGGTTTTAATGTTTTAGCTTGCCTATTGGCCTTGTTCGCTGCCCTGAGCCTGCTTCAGCGGGGAGAGTGGAATATAAATGGAAACAAACAAATAAACTGAAGGCCTGGATGACTTTCATTCACTCAACCTGGAAAATTACTAGTGTTGGCCACACACTAATGGTGCCTACTGCTTTGCAAGATCACAGTGCCATCGAATAGCAGCAGCTGATAGTGCAGACACAGTTTCAACTTAGTTCCCTATGTGGGTTCAATTAATATTGCTCAGTAACTACATCATGACCAACCAAAGGTACATCCCACCAAGTGGGAACTTACAAGGGAAGGGTTCCTAGGCGAACACAAGGATGCCATGTGCAAGAACTGTGGAACCCACTTGCTATTTGTTGCTACCCTGTAATATTCCTTATTACCATCCATGTATCTCTACTGACTTTTTACAGGCAGGCCTCCAGCAGAGGTAGAACTCAGGATAGTATGCATTCACGGGTCAATGCTAGTTACCTGCTGAGCCAGCAACCGACAGCTGCAGTGATCAGTGTGCACATCTAGCTGCTATGCTGTAGGAATACCAATTCACTTGCACCCTGGCTTCTGCTCTATAGCAAGTTTGACAAACATTTGTTTGACCAGCACAGTTGCCTCCACTATGGGCTTGCTTTTTTTCTACCAGAGCCCACAGGAGTGGAGCTCCACCTGGGCTGGCCAGGACTCTGGCTGGTCTGATCTGCCATGCAGCAGCCATGTGCTCCCTGGCCTGATATGCAAATGAGCTCCTGCTGGGCTTTTTCTACAAAACCCCCAACACTGGTTGTACCTGTGATACTGGAGTTTGTCAATGCAGCTCTCAAAGACCCAGGAGCATGACTAGAACAAGAGTGCTGGCCACAAAATTAATTTGCCTTTCTTTCAGAACTCTGTGCCTTATTCTGATTAATAAATACCTGGGGTGCGGTCACACCTACCATTAAAAGCGGGTGTATAGCGCTCAAATCTGAACTGCTGAATATTGAATCGATGCAGGGCAGTTCAGACGAGCATCCAAGAATGCGATTCATTCTGTTGTGCGCGATCAGACATCCAATACTATCACGCTCCTTTCTTGGAGCATGGGTAATCAGATGGTGATTTCTGGGAGGGGAGGGGGTCCATTGAATATGCGCCCAACTTTTTGGAGCTGGGAAATCAAAACTTTTTTCAGAGGCAGGGGGGAAGGGCGAAAGTTTCCAGAATTAACATTGCCGATCCAAACCACGGAACTGCCAGGAATTATTTTCCTAGAAATTGGCAGTGACAATGATATCTTGAAATCCTCCATATTGAAAAAAATTTTTTTTTCCTGTTCTGAATAGTGGGATAACGTCCCCCCCCCCTCCGATCCTGTGTTGGTTGGAGAAGCAGAAGCGTCACCTCAGATTCCTGGATGATCTGGCAATGCGCATGTCTGCTGAGGCTTTCTTTAAAAAAAAAAGGTGAGAGGCAGTATCGCGCGTGAGCTGTCCAAACAACAAAAAGCCGATCTTGTGCCGCTGTTTTGAAAAAGGGCCGGACTTTATGTACTGTCAGATTAATGCGCCGTTCGTGCGTAGCAAGCCTGGATGAGCCCGGATGACGATCGATTGCCAGATGTGGCTGTCTGAACGAACACATTTAATCCGTCAGCCAGACGGAGCTGTGTCGTCACTAATGGTACGTGTGACCGCACCCCTGGATTGTGTCACAACCATCCCTGTTTCATTGGGGAATGATATAAAGGGGTTGGTTCTCACCTCCAGCTTCTCAACACTAGGTCTGCTGTGGGAATTCCTATATTGTGTTTCAGTATTATGTGCTCAATTGGGGCGTGTGATTGTTCCCAAGTGGGAAGTGTAGATTCTAGTTTGGTCTCTTCCTTTATTTATATTTTTGCTGCTGATCACTCTGTTGTTGGCTAAATGATATATTTTGCCTTCTTGCTGTGGATACCTTTGCTCAGTGAGCTATTGAGCAGATTCCTTCTGTGATTGTGCATTTGTGTATTCTTTTGTTGCTGCCCTATTATTTCCTTTCCACTTGCCTGGCAAAAGTCTGGCAATTCTTACTATTCTCATGTTTTGGGAATTGCCTCTGCGAAGGGAATTGCAGGGATGTAACTGTGTTTCCTTCCGTGAGGGTGAGTGGCAAATGGGAACATAGCAGCAGAAGGTCCAAACCTATATCTATGGAGCTCCATGGTATGTGTTTATTCCAGGGTGCCTCCTACTCATGTTACAGTCCTCTTTACAAATTTGCTGTGTTTCTTTTGTTCCCTCTCCAGTTGTTTTCTATTTGTGGGGACTCATGGCAAGTTAATTTCATGGGGCCATGCATGCACCGGTATGCTACGTGGACAAGTCTTTGTCTGCTTGTTAAGGTCCACATGTCCTCTGTGGATCCAGACTAGCAATGCTGGGGCAGGGCCTTAGGATGAAGATGTAATTCACAGAAAAGGAAAAAGTTATATATATATACTGCATCTTCGAGACCTTCTAAACCAGTGTTTCTCAGTCTCTGAGTTAGGAACCAGAAGTGAGATGCAAAGCCTCTGCAAGTGGGTGGGTCACAGGCCAGCCCTCCCTAATGGTCACCCCTGCCCTTTCCATTGCTCTCTTTGCCAGCTTTTAACATTCCACTTCCCCCGCCCTTTGTGACAATTCTCTCATTATTGAGAGAAAAGCCATCCAGCAACTAGTGACTGTGTGGCAGTAAATGGAAGGGGGGGGGGGAAGCTGGAGAAAAGGTGGGAGATGTTCAGCAGGCCATGGGAAAACAAGAGGAGAAAAGATGTGTGTGCTTAAGTAGACTCCATCTTTATGCTGTTCCTTCAGCAGCCCAACCTCTTGCTTAACCCAGTGCAGCACCTCATTGTCATCTACCTGCTGTGGGAGATGTACCCATACTGAGCTCCTTGCTGCCTACCCATTTACCTCCATTTATCAATCTTCATGCATCTCCTAACTTCACTCTCAGTGTTCCTCCTCAGATTCCACTCTGGCTCAGCTGGCAAACACAACAGAGAGAGGCCCCTGCTCTCAGTTAGTTGACCTCAGAAGGCATCTTGTAAACTCTTCATTTGGAAGAGAAGACTTTTTGTTCTAACATCTTCTCCTCTATGAGTGACATGTTTATGGATGGACTTGGTTGCTGTAATGTAGTCCTCTTAATTTACCTGGTGATACAATCATTAGTGTGTAGGTTAAGTTATACCTCTTATCACAATACAGGCACTGATGAAAGTCTACCATGGAGATGGTTAAAGGTGGTATAATGGCTTAGCATTAAGCAGTTTTGAACAAAATGGCTCTTGAGCAACATCTACTCTCTCATGCATGATGGCTCTTACCCGGTGGTAAAAGCTCTATCTTCTGGTTTTAGATGGAAACTTGAGGTGCTTTCACCTCAACTAGGCCTTTTATGTGATTTACCTGCATTGATATTTCTGAGAAAAGGATGTCCTGTCAGGTGTGATGAATGCAACCAATTTTTCTATCTCAATAAGAAAATGTGACATTTTACTACAAAGGATATGTGTACACGTTATTACGGAGAAGAATATTTTTGTAGGGAAATCAAAATGTGTGAAGAGGCTTCTAGAAAAAACAGCTTGCACACTTAATTTGAGGTAAGGCTTCGGCCTGTATTTTGGAAAATGATCTGACCCTGGAAACAGTATCTTCCTGGACTTTTTTTGAGCAGGAACACACAGCAATGCAGTTCCAGCTGGCTTGGTGTCAGGGTGTGTGGCCTAATATGTAAATGAATTCCTGGTGGGCTTTTTCTACCCAAAAAAGCGGTGGTATCTTCCATGTCATACATTAGTTGGTATTTTTTCTTCACTGCACATGCATATTGATTGATAGTCAAGTAAAATATGCCCTGATGGTTACTAGAGTGAGTTTCTTAAAGGGAATTAGAGGGATTAGTACAGAAGAGGGTGGTCAGAGGCTGGAGTGTAGCCCTCATATGCAGAGACTGTGTTCTTCAGAATGCCTTTTATTGGGGTTAATAGGATGTGATGTTTGTTGTTCTCACAAACATCTTGTTGGCCACTGTAGAAAGCAGACTGATTAGATAAGTGCCAAGGTCATAGTTTGCCTAGGGTACCAAAAGAACTTGGGTTGATCTCGGATGGGTCACTGTACCAAGTACATTTGATTGACTGAAAGATTGATTGATTGGCACTTGTGAGTCACCATACTGAAAATGTTGGGAACCATTGTTCTAAACCATTGGCTGACCTGTGACAGTCACAATAATCCGTATGTCAGAAAATCAAGTCTCATCTTGATTCTGCAAAACTGAATTATTTCGACAGGCCTTCAACACCTAAACTGGGAGAGGAGTGCCACCTTACACTGCTGAGGAATTACAATCATTATAGGATGACTGCCAGAAGAAAGATCCCACCTATACCGAAGTTGAACAGCACCTTAAAATGTATTTTAAATTGTTATTTTATCATTTTAAATTGTAAATGTTTTTATTGACTGTCAATCACCCTGAGTCCACCTGTGGAGAGGGTGGGATATAAGATTAAAGTAGCAATAAATAAATAAATTTACACGAGCAGACCCATTAATGTCAATGCACTTACTCCTGTGTCAATCATGGGATGCTCTCACACAGTAAACCTGATGCAGAAATAGGAGAGGGTTTTTTGGGGGAATGTGTGATGTGAAAATAACTCACCCGGGGGTTCCTGATACAGAATGATTATGTGGCTGCTTGGACATACACGAAGTGATCGACAACACCAGAGTGATTGTGTACTTATGCACACATTGCTACCTGATATTTTAAAAAGGAGGTGAAAACAAAAGGAAAGGTTCAGACTTCTAAAATGGCTTGCATTTGCAACGGTGAAGTTCAGACATCTGGGAATGTGGGGTGAAAATACTGACATCTGTAAAGATTGGACTTTCCCTGGTGCCTAACTTTGCCCTGTAGGCAGGTCAGAATGGGGTGCCAGTGACTGAGGAATGGGAGGCAGATATCACTGTCTGATCGTGCATTTTAAATCCAGAAGGAAACAGTAACGATATCGGATAAAACTGCTCATGTGACTGCAGCCTATGGATAAATTGGCTCTTCTTTGCTTTTCCATTTACACTTGAGTAAGCATGATGTCTGAAAGCATCCTTTATGGACAGTTTCTAAGGCCTTTGAATTCTTCCTCAACTAAATGAAGCTCAGATGGGTTTTTGCTCCTTGTGTCCCTGACAGCTGCATTTCAATGTAATCAGCTTTCTCTTTCTGCCTGAAATACTGCACTTTAGAGATCAGTTAGGGAAAAGAAAATGTGGGTTATACAGCTCTCAGAGACCGACCTATTCACCAATAACAGAACAAGATAATATAGAAAGATTTTCCAGCACAGCAGTCACAAAAGAGGAACAAACACTGTGTCTCTATTTTTATATACATTATTTGTAGTCCAACATCACTTGTCTCAATCTCTGGACAATTCTAAAAGATATGTACTAGGCTTGGTTCATTTTTTCATTTTTCAGTAATATATATTAGAATACAAAGGTAGAAAAATATTCCTTTAGATGAGAGTGAAAGAAAGTTGTGCCACTTTCCTTCACAAAGGCTAGGCACATAAATATTAAGAAGTTTACAGTGCAGTTGTAAACTGAGTTACAGCCTTCTAAGTCCATTGAGTTCATTGGGCTTAAGAAGGGTAACTTGCTAATTAGGACTGCTCTGTCAAAGTGCAATTTGGCTGGATCATGCCCAATATGCTTTCATAATATTTAGCATGATACTGGTTATTATTAGCATAATAATAATAACCAGTATCTGGAGACAGACAAGGAATGACACCAAAGACTCCTACATCAATTTAGCAGTCATGGGATAAGAGTACAGATTCTCCTGTGGATTAAGAACTGATTAAATGACAGGAAACAAAGAACAGAAATCAATGGACAGTTCTCACTATGAATGGAAGTAAGCAGTGGGGTCCCACAAGGACTGGTATTATGGCCAGTACTATTCAATTGATTAGTCAGTGATCTGGAACTATTAAGACTATCTGAATGCCACCTATTTATCTAATTGTATTGTAATAGCACCTGGTTGTTATTTTTTAGCTTAATGTTTTTATATTGATATTGTTTTTATTATTATGAACTGTGAGTCGCCCTAAGCCTGCTTTGGTGGGGAGGGCAGGATATAAATCAAATAAACTAACTAACTAGAGGTGAACAATGTAGTGGCCAAGTTTGCAAATGATACCAAATTATTCAGGATAGTGAAAACCAAGGCTGAATGTGAAGAGCCCCAAAAGGACTTCCACAGACTGGGTGAGTGCGTGACAACATAGCAAATGAAATTCAATGCTGTTAAGTGTAAGGTAAACTGGGACAAAAAATAATATCACAGCTTCAGGTATAGGCTAATGGGGTGTGAACTTGCTGAGACAGAGGGAAAAGGATCTTAAGATTGTAGTGGATAGCTCAATGGAAGTGTCAACCCAGTATGCTGTAGTCATGACAAAGACACTATGTGCACAAGTTCACCACACCAATCAAACAACCATTGATTGGTTCACCAACCACTGATTGGTGCGGTGAACTTGTGCAAGTCCTTCAGGTATGACAATCAGATGGCTACATCTATGGAATAACTGTTGAAATATCCAGTTGAAGAAGGCCATTGATGCCAAAAACGTTCCTGGCATTGCAACTATCTTCTGGCACTGCAATTGTTTGGCTCTTTAATTGATGTAAGCCTGGATGATCTAATACTAAACTATTTTGCTCATTTAAAAAGACTGTGGACTATTGCTACTTGCTCTGGACAGATGCACCCACCTTGGCTGTGCTGAAATGGATCATATGAACACTTTTCACTGTGGAGGACTGTCTAATTTCAACTGTATGACAGGGTTGTTCATATGTATAAGAAACCTTAAGTAAGAGGACTTTAAATAAGAGTGTGTTGCAAGGAATGGTTGTAGTTTTTGTAGGCTGTTTGTGAGTGGTAGCAGCTTCTCTTGTGTCTTCTTGTTTTTGTCATTATTTCTGGCCGGACCCCCCTTCCTTTTTTTTTTGCTTATCCACCATCTTTCTTACAGCAGAAGCTCCTTCTTCTTCAAGTACTATTCACAAAGCATCAGGTCCTGAGAAAGATAAAATAGGCTGACAGAAGAGAACAGAGTAAAAAGAACATATAAGAGAATGTATAACTGTTAAGTAGCTTATTCACAACAGGGAAGACAGTGACTCCTAACAAAGCTTTTCAACCTCAGTAGTATATATATTCTGAATTTCTCAACTGTACATTTCTCTAGGTACTTTAATGAAGATAAGACACGTGCTAAGTATGAGAACCTTCAGTACAACTGTCTTCATCATGGAGCACACAATTGGAAGGAGGGGGAGGATTTTTCATCTCAAAATTGACATCTTGGCCACAGCAGCAGTGAAGATGGGACTCCCCTCACTCCTGATGTGATATACAGACAACTGGGCTACTTAAAAACAAATAAACCAGCAGCTGCTTGCAAGCAAAAAATGCACATAAATGACTGGGCAGCATGACACACCCCTTGAGACCCAGTTGCTTTGCACCACTCACTTTGATTGGCTGCTGAACTCTCTCTCTCTCTCTCTCGGCTTGGCTTCGCGAACGAAGATTTAAGAAGGGTGCAATAGTCCACGTTTGCAGCAGGCTCGCTGGTGGCTGACAAGACCAATGCGGGACAGGCAGGTCCGGCCACAGTGGCTGCAGGGAAAAGTCTGATTTGGGGTTGGTGCTGTAGCAGTGCGATTCTTCCTCAATCTCCTTTTGTCCTCAAGACCAGCTATGCGTGCGTTCTCAAAGGAAGAGACAGCTTGGTGGATGGTGTGCCTCCATGCTTTGCGATCTGAGGCTAGGTCAGACCACTGGTGATGGTTGATGTGACAGGTGCTAAGGGATTTCTTCAAGGAGTCCTTGTACCTCTTCTTTGGTGCCCCTCTATTTCGATGGCCGGTGGAGAGTTCGCCATACAGGGCAATCTTGGGAAGGCGGTGGTTTTCCATCCTAGAAATATGCCCTGCCCAGCGCAGCTGCGTCTTCAACAGCAGTGCCTCGATGCTGGTAACCTCTGCCCGCTTGAGGACTTCAGTGTTGGTCACAAAGTCACTCCAGTGGATGTTGAGGATGGTGCGAAGGCAGCGCTGATGAAAGCGCTCAAGGAGTCGCAGGTGATGACGGTATAAAACCCACGATTCGGAGCCATAGATGAGGGTTGTCATCACAACCGCTTTGTAAACATTGATCTTTGTGCCTTTTTTCAGATGCTTGTTGCTCCACACTCTTTTGTGCAGTCGGCCAAATGCACGGTTTGCCTTTGCCAGCCTGTTGTCAATCTCCTTGTCGATCTTGGCATCTGAGGAGATGATGCACCCCAGGTAGCTGAACTGCTGGACTGTCTTCAGAACTGATTCACCCACAGTGATGCAGGGAGGGTGATAATCTTCCTGGGGTGCAGGCTGGTGGAGAACTTCTGTCTTCTTCAGACTAACTTCTAGGCCGAATAGCTTGGCAGCCTCTGCAAAGCAGGACGTCATATGCTGCAGAGCTGATACCGAGTGGGAGACGAGTGCAGCATCATCAGCAAACAGTAGCTCTCGGATGAGTTTTTCCATTGTCTTGGAGTGTGCCTTTAGTCGCCTCAGGTTGAACAGGCTGCCATCGGTGCGATAGCGGATGTAGACACCATCGTCCTCATCTAGATCTACTGCGGCTCTTTGAAGCATCATGCTAAAGAAGATCGTAAAGAGAGTTGGCGCAAGAACGCAGCCTTGCTTTACACCTGTGCCTATTGGGAAGGGCTCCGAGAGGTCGTTGCAGTGTCTGACTTGGCCTCGCTGGTCTTCGTGTAGCTGGATGATCATGCTGAGGAACCTTGGGGGACATCCTAAACGTTCCAAGATTTGCCACAGGCCTTTCCTGCTAACGGTATCGAAAGCTTTGGTAGGTCGACAAAAGTCACATACAGACCCTTATTCTGTTCCCTGCATTTCTCTTGGAGCTGCCTGAGAACGAATACCATGTCGGTGGTGCTCCTGTTAGCTCTGAAGCCGCACTGGCTCTCTGGGAGGAGTTCTTCTGCAATGGTGGGCACCAGTCTGTTCAGGAGTATTCTGGCAAGGATTTTGCCTGCGATGGAGAGCAGGGTTATCCCCCGGTAGTTGGAGCAGTCTGACTTTTCCCCTTTGTTCTTGTATAGGGTGATGATGATTGCATCGCGAAAGTCCTGTGGTAATTTGCCTTGTTCCCAGCAGGTGACAAGTACTTTGTGAAGCGAGCTATGTAGTACTGTGCCCCCATGCTTCCAGATCTCTGGTGGAATTCCATCAACTCCTGCTGCCTTGCCACTTTTCAGTTGCTTGATGGCTTTAACAGTCTCTTCTAGGGTGGGGATCTCATCCAACTCTGTTTTCACCGGTTGAAGTGGGGTGAGGTGGATTGCTGAATCTTGAACTACGCGGTTGGCACTGAAGAGAACCTGAAAATACTCCGACCACCGGTTCAGTATGGATGCCTTGTCTGTGAGGAGCACTTGGCCGTCTGCACTATGCAAGGGACTCTGAGCCTGATATGATGGACCATATACTGCCTTCAGGGCTTCGTAGAACCCTCTTAAATCACCAGTGTCTGCACACAGCTGGGTTCTCTCTGCAAGCTTGGTCCACCACTCGTTCTGAATGTCTCGAAGCTTGCGCTGGAGGTTGCTACATGCAGCGCGAAAGGTTGCTTTTTTCCCAGGACAGGAGGGCTGAGCAAGATGTGCTTGGTAGGCAGATCTCTTTTTTGCCAGTAATTCTTGGATCTCTTGATTGTTCTCATCAAACCAGTCCTTGTTCTTCCTTGTGGAGAACCCGAGGACTTCTTCAGAGATCTGCAGGACGGTAGTTTTTAGGTGTTCCCAGAGTGCTTCTGGAGAAGGGTCTGTGGGGCAACTGAGGTCCTCAATTCTTGACTGGAGTTTTGCCTGGAAGGCAGCTTTAACTTCGGCTGACTGGAGGCTGCCAACCTGAAACTTCCTCCGAGGGATACCTCCTCTCCTGGGTGTGGGTTTAAAGTGAAGACGGAGATTGCAGCGTACAAGACGATGATCCGTATGACATTCTGCGCTGGGCATTACTCGGGTGTGTAAGACATCTCTAAGGTCTCTCTGGCGCACCAGAATGTAGTCAATAAGGTGCCAATGCTTGGACCGTGGGTGCATCCAGGTTGTCTTCAGACTGTTCTTCTGCTGGAAGATAGTGTTGGTGATGGTGAGCTGGTGCTCCATGCAGAATTCTAGCAGGAGGCGCCCGTTGTCATTGCAGTTGCCAATGCCGTGTTTGCCAAGTACTCCTTTCCAGGCTTCCGAGTCTTTACCTACTCTGGCATTGAAGTCGCCAAGGATGATCACCTTGTCCTCTGTAGGGGTCTTCCGTACGAGGTTGCGTAGATCAGCATAGAACTTGTTCTTTTCTGCAGGATCTGCTTGAAGGGTTGGGGCATACACACTGAAGAGTGTTGCATGCTGCTTGTTTTGAAGTGGGAGGCGCATGGACATGATGCGATCTGAGTGACCTGTTGGAAGGTTTTCGAGTTTGGAGGCGATGGAGTTCCTGACCATGAAGCCAACGCCAGAAAGGCGGCTCTCAGCCTTTGACTTACCCGACCAGTAGAGGGTATAGCCAGCACCGTGTTCTTGAAGACTACCTTCCTCAGGGAAACGGACCTCACTGAGAGCTGCTATGTCGATATTCAAGGCTGCTGAACTATAGTTGGATATATGCATGATTCTTGAGACTTCAGTCACAGATTGAAGCCAAGAATTCATATGCTAAACTGCGCCCCCCCCCGCATTTATATATTTATTTAGGAAGACAGAGGGAATACAGAAAAGTTGAAAGGGGGAAAAAGGGGGTTATACAATGTTTATGTTTAATTCGATTTATACCCGCCCTCCCCGCCAAGGCGGGCTCAGGACGGCTTACATCAAATCATAGTAAACTATGATTGCAGTCATAAAATCAATAAAACCATTAAACAGTACAAGTTAAAACATTCTACAGTTGGTGCTAACAAATGAGATGTTACTTATATTCTCAGGACGACAGTTGTTCCAGAATTCTCCTACAGTCGACTGAAGGCTTGCCGGAAGAGAGCGGTCTTACAGGTCTTGTGGACCTGAGCGAGGTCCCGCAAGGCCCTAACTTCTTCTGGCAATTGATTCCACCAGGAGGGGACTGCCACTGAAAAGGCCCGATCCCTGGTGGTCGACAGTCTTGCCTCTTTCAGCCTGGGGATCACTAGAGATGTTGAGATCCACAATGTAATTGCGTTTGTCAAGGACAAAATGTATAAGCCAGAAGATGTTTTCCCTTACATCCCTTTCATTATAATATTTAAGGTATTATTATCTATAAAATATACCATAGTTCTTACTTATGTTGGGATAAAATTATGTTCAACATTTTAAATTTCTAGCTTCATAACTAATCTATTTTGATTACATCATTCGTTTAATCATTACCACTTATTTAGTATTACATATTTTTGCCATTTCTACATATTTGTGTGTGTGTGTGTGGTCTAATATCTCACATCAAAAGCCTATTTGCATTCAAAATGTTACATTTAATTTTAAACAGATTTTAATTCTACTTTTATTTCATTAACATACATTTATATATAATAGTTTAGACTGCTTCTCATTCTAAGCTTGTCTCCTGCTAGCATAGTACACATAATACACACTCCATCTTTTCTCAAATTTCATAATTGACTTGTTTCCCAAAAAGGTTAACTTTGCCATTGCTGAATATTCAACAATTTCCTAGGACAGACATCTAATTTCCATTTTACTGCATAAATAGCTCTAGCGCTATCACCATGTATTTGAATATCTCTTCTAAATTTATTTGGTAATTTGTTAGGCAGAACACCTAATAGCATGCTCTTAGCTTTCACTGGGAATTTAAACTCTTAATATGTTCTACATTTTTAATGTATTTCTTTCCAGAATCTTTTTCCACCATATATGAAAGAAGGTTCCATCAATGTCTTGATATTTCCAGCATTTTCCTTTGTAGTTTTTATCTGTTTTCTCAATGTCCTTTGGAGTTATATACCATCTAAAAACATTTTATACCAATTTTGTCAGCAAAATCTTCTTCAACCTTCAGTTAATTCTGAAGTTAATAACAAAAGCTTTCCCCCCCCCGCCCCCAAATCTGGTCTTCCAAATCATGAAAGAAACACTTCACAAACATTCTGCAAAAAAAGAATTAGAGCAAGTGGAAGAATTCAGTCCTGACTAACTTTATGATCTGAAAAATGATCAAACATACTATTCCTTTATTCTGCAGGGGCAGATTAGCCATTTACTTTACCAGGAAAAATCCCAGTGTGCTGCTGCGCTGGAGGGTTGCCTGGCGTCCCCCCACCCCTGCTGATTGGGGATGGTGAGGAGGAATATGGTGGAGCCCAGCTTTGCTCTACCAGCTCAGCTTCAGAGGGGTTGGCAAGGTGCATGACACCTCCTTCCCCCCCAGCCAGCTCGTTGGCCGTCCATCAAATGTTTTCTCCAAAATTAGAACATCTCCCCCCACTCCAAGAATTATGTAATGCATGAGGTGGAGCTACATCAGCAGACACTTTCTCTCATTCATCTAATCTAATCCAGAAGATTGCAAAAAACACAAGGACCATGGTGTACAAGACAATAAACAAAATACTGTTCAAGGTCAAACAACTGTTTAAACAGACTTAACTACCTAATATTTGTATTTCATTCATTTGATTAACACAATACATCTCATTACCAAACACTCAACACAGAATGGTGGACTTTGTGGCATTATACCCTTCTGAGCATGGGTGCAGAACAGAGTTGTCAACCCCCAGGTGATGAAGTTGAAGTAGGTATGTCACAAGCCTCTAACAGGAATGCACCTTTACTTCTGTTTCTGGGGAAAACCCTTCCTCAGGGAGGAATATATAGAAGTAAAGGTGCGCTCCTGTTAGAGGCTTGTGACATACCCACTTCAACTTCACGTTTGGAAAGTTCTTGCATGGATATTGGAAGCCAGAAATTTGGCACGACTGAAAAAGCATGTTGAAAATATAGACATTTTTCCTGTTGAATTATTGGAGGACCAGTACTTTAATTCAGCCCGTTGGAACGGGTGAATTGTTGTGAGTTTTTATGTCGGAAATTGACACTACTAAAAGGACTGAAATAAATGAAATAATGGAATAATGTAATTTGTATATGATTGACAATTGTTATGTGTATGTCATTAGGATGAATTTCTGATATTGTGAATTTCTGTGTTGCATTTCTTTAAGCACCTGTAATTTAGTTATTAAGTTTTTGCCTTAAAAACATTTGTAATAGAAGTTTTGCATTGAGTCTTTTTAGTTAACTATTTCACAGTCTTTGTTCGGTTTCAGTCTTCTAGTGTGATACTCTAGGCATCCTGAACCCTCAGGTGGTGGCTGGAAACCTCCTGGGATTATAACGAATCTCCAGGCAATAAGAAGATGGCAGCTTTGGAAGGTGGACTCTGGAGTCATATTTAATTGAAGCTCCTCCTTTCCCCAAACTCAGGCTCCTTCCCCCAAATCTCCAGGTATTTCCCAACCCAAACCTGGCAACCCTAACTGGGCCTCTTTCAGAGAGACAACAGAGCACTCCAACCTTTTTGAGCTCGTGGGCACCTTTGGAATTTTGACGTGGGGGGTGTGTGCAACCACAATGCAGCCCGCAAGCACAACACACAGGAAAATTCCTTGCAGGTGTTCCTGCAGTTTTAAGGAGGGGATTCGATGGGACCCACTAGGGCGGGGTGCCCAAAATTGCTTAACATAAGAGCCACATAGAATAAATGTCAGATGCGTGAGAGCCACCAAACACAAACATCAGATTCTGAGAGAAGGAAGGAAGGAAGGAAGGAAAATAGATTGTGGGAGGGAGCAGGGAGGGAGAGGTGGAAAGAAAGCAACTTGAACTTTAAATGCTGGCTGGCTTGGCTTGAAGAAGTGGGTTAAAGAGACAAATGCCTTCTCTGGTGGGGGCTTCAAGAGCCAAACGATGTGTGTGAAAAAGCCACATGTGGCTCCTGAGCCACAATTTGGCCATCCCTGCGCTAGAGAGATGGGAATAAGGCAGCTTCACATTTTCATGTGGCCAAGACCTGGTTGCATTTCATATTTCAAAACTGTTGTGGCACGGTCTAAGTCGAAGGGAAGAAGAGAGCATGGGTGTGTGGGGATGCGGGGGCGGGGGGGGGGAGATCAGGACCTTGAATCAAGTATGGTTTTTTTGAAAGGATGTGGGTTTATTACAGGAAATGTGGATCCCACTAATCTGGCAGAAACAGCGGCTGGGATAGCCTCTGGTTTAGGAGTGGAAAAAGAGGAACTGCAGGTTTCCTTGCTTTCAAATACGATGCTTCTGATAGCAGTATCTGAGCAAAGCTCTTTCAAGCTACAGGGACCATAAGGCAAATTGTTAATGCTGTTTTTGAATGGTTGCACTGCTGTTCTGGTTTTCTAGAGCATCCTTGAAAAGTGTTTGTCCAGCCGCTGCTTAAAGACTGCCAGTGAGGGGGTCGATTGCACTGTTGAACAAGTCTTACTGTTAAAAAGTTTTTCCTATGCCAGTCCTCTCCTCAGCTGCCAGCAGGAGCAGCTCCCTGCCCTCCTCTAAGTGGCAGCCCTTCAATACTTCTGTAGTGTATGGCGCCCACTGAAGGCAACCAGTTCATAAAGACCACGATAGCAGAATAACACCCATCCACCCCAGCCGCGGAGGCAACTGAGTAACACCCAAGTGCCTCCGCGCTGGGCGCGCCAATCCGCCAATCACAGTGTGTGGCGGGAAATTCGGACGGTCAACATTGGACCGGCCAGAAGGTTGAATAGTCCGGCAGCTGTATATATGCGGGAGCCGGCCCGCGTGTTCTCTCTCTCCATCTTGTATCGTACCATGGAATAAACCCATGTTGCCCTACTCTCGTCTCCACGTGTGGTACTTTACAGTGGCGACGAGGATGGGATTCTAGCCTCCTCGGCTACGACGGAGATCTGGGCAACGAACGACCACCGCCGCCATCATGGCCAACCAGGGCGGAATCACCGGCTACCTCGAGCCCTTCGACCCTGCCAATCCCGAGGGCTGGGAGTCCTACTCGGAACGGGTCGAGTTCTATCTCCGGGCCAACAAGATCACCGACGCCGGGGCGAAGCGGGATGTGCTCCTAAGCGTCTGCGGGCCTGCCACGTTCGAGATCGCTAAGGGTCTCTCGGCGCCCGCCCGCCTGGCGGAGAAGTCCTACGACGAGATCATCCGACTCCTCACGGGCCACTTCTCACCACAGCCCTCACGGGTGGCTCGCAGATTCCTGTTCCACAAACGGGACCAGACCGCGGGAGAGTCCGCCGCCGACTACCTGGCGGCCCTCCGAAAACTCGCCGGGAACTGCAACTTTCCCCAGCTGGAAGAAACCCTGGCCGACAGATTCACGTGGGGCCTCCGCGACGAAAGGCTCCAGCAGAAGCTCTTCGCCAAAGAAGAGCTCACCCTCCAGGGAGCCTTCAGCGAGGCAGTGGCGAGCGAAAGGACCGCCCGGACGTTTCCCCGGGCAAAGACCGAGACCGCCCACCACGAGGAGCTGGACCCCGAGCACCAGGACGAGGGAGAAGCTTTCCAGACGCGACGCGCCCCAGGATCCGTCGCCCGAGCTTCACAGCGACCCCGAGCCAACGAACGACCGAGCCAGCGCACCAACGAAAGGGCCAAGTGTGCCAGCTGCGGCGACCCCCACGATCGGCGGGACTGCCAGTACCGGACTTGGGACTGCCGGAGCTGCGGAAAGACCGGCCACATAGCGCGGGCTTGCCGCACCAAGCCCAACCGCCAGCGACCGACCGCCCACCACGAGACCGCAGAGTCCCACTCCACCGCCTCCACCTCACTTCAGGTACTGAATTTGCCCCTCACCACCCCCAACAAGATAACGATGGCGGTCCTCATAGACGGGGCCCCCTGCACCATGGAAGTGGACTCAGGCTCCTCCATCTCCATAATTGCGGAGGAGACCCTGAGAAGGCTACGGCCCGGCCAGGGGCTGCAGCTGCGACCGGCAAATTTCATATTGCGGGACTTCCAGCAAAACCCGGTCCAAATAGCGGGGTGGGCACGGGTGCAGGTGGAGCGGGGGTCCTTCAGAGGCCCCCTGGACATCCTGGTGGTCAAGCGGCCACTTACCACCCTGTTGGGACTAGCATGGTTTGGCCCCCTGGGAATCAGAGTAGAGGTGGCGCGCACAGCCACTACTGGGGGGTTCGGGGGTGTGTGCGGAGAATTCCCCGACGTTTTTGATGGGTCGCTAGGGAGCTACAAGGGCCCGGCCATCTCCCTACCGCTCGACCCGACGGTCAGACCGATCCGGCTCAAAGCAAGGCGGGTCCCCTTCGCCTTGAAGCCCAAGATCGAGGCAGAGTTGGACCGCCTTGTAGCCCAAGGGGTCCTGGAACCGGTCGACTACGCCCCGTGGGAAACCCCCATAGTGACCCCGGTCAAACCTAACGGGGACGTGCGAATATGTGCAGATTACAAGTGCACAATTAACAAAGCGCTCCAAGACAACCCATACCCGGTGCCAGTGGTCAGCCATGTGCTGGCAGCCCTTGCGGGGTCCAAGATTTTCGGGAAGCTGGACCTGGCCCAAGCCTACCAGCAGCTCCCGGTGGACGCCAAAACAGCGGAGGCACAAACGATAGTCACCCACAGGGGGGCGTTCAGGGTGAACAGGTTACAGTTCGGGGTTAGCGTGGCTCCGGGAATCTTCCAGAGTATAATGGATGCTCTCCTTAAAGGGATCCCAGGAGTCCAGCCGTTTTTCGACGATGTTTTAATCGCCGCCCCGGACCCGGAGGAATTCCGCAACCGCCTCCGGGAGGTGCTCCGCCGTTTCCAAGCCGCTGGACTGAAAGTTAAGAGGGAGAAGTGCATGTTGGGGGTGCCCCGGGTGGAGTTCCTGGGATTCGCAGTGGACGCAGAGGGAATCCACCCGACCGAAGAAAAGACCAGGGCCATTGTGCAAGCCCCTGCCCCCACGTGTAAAGCGGAACTCCAGAGTTTCCTGGGGGTCCTCAATTTTTACCACACGTTCATACCCCACAAGGCGGCCCTTGCCGAACCCCTACACCGTCTACTGGACAAAAAAGCTCCATGGGTGTGGGGGAAGAGGCAAGCCGCCGCCTTCCAGGCAGTTAAGGACGTCCTCATCTCCAACGCGGTGCTGCATCACTTCGACGAGCGCCTCCCGGTCATCCTGGCTTGCGATGCATCGCCGTACGGGGTGGGCGCTGTCCTGGGGCACCAGTTACCGGATGGCCGGGAGGTCCCGGTCGCATACTACTCGCGCACCCTGACCTCGGCGGAACGGAACTACGCGCAAATCGACAAGGAGGCCCTGGCCATAGTGGCGGGGGTCCATAAATTCAACGATTATTTATATGGGCGCCGGTTCACAATAGCGACGGACCATAAGCCGCTCTTGGGTCTGCTGGCCCCAGACCGACAAACTCCCCAAATCCTGTCCCAGAGGGTGTTGAGATGGAATCAATTCCTTAACTCGTACACCTACACGCTGGTTCACAGGGCGGGCAAGGCAATGGGCCACGCGGACGCTCTCAGCCGGTTGCCGCTCCCGGACACAGGCCCCGATCCAGCCCCAGCTCACCAGGTCATGTCAATCGAGTCACTGCCGGAGCAACCCCTCCATGCGGCAGAGGTGGCTAAAACCACCAGAAAAGACAAAACCCTAGCGCGGGTGCTCGACTGGGTGGTGAGGGGGTGGCCAGAGGGGAACATGGGGGAAGAGTTCAAACCCTACAAAATGCGGAGGGAGGAACTCGCAGCACACAAAGGGTGCCTGTTATGGGGAAGCAGGGTAGTGGTCCCCCCCCCTCTGCAGAAACGGGTCCTGGAATCACTCCACGAAACACACCCAGGCATCGTGAGAATGAAAGCCCTGGCCAGAAGTTACGTATGGTGGCCGGGGATGGACAGTGAGATAGAGGACTGGGTCCGGAGATGCGGCACATGCCAAGAGTCGCGGCCGGACCCACCCAGTGCCCCAGCTACACGATGGGAGACCACCAGGAAACCGTGGTCCAGGCTACACATTGATTTTGCTGGGCCGTTCCAGGGACAGATCTTCCTAATCATCGTGGATGCATACACAAAATGGTTAGAGGTCATCCCCGTAGGGTCTACCTCATCAGCTGCAGCCATTAGGGCATTACGTAAGGTCCTGTGCACCCACGGTATTCCGGACACCATAGTCTCGGACAACGGGGCAGCATTCACCTCGGGGGACTTCCAGGGGTTCCTCCAGAGGTACCTCATTAGGCACATCCGGTCAGCGCCCTTCCACCCGGCCACCAACGGCCAGGCCGAGCGGATGGTCCGAACAACAAAGGAGGCCCTGGGCAGGATAGTGCAGGGCGATTGGGACCACCGGCTAGCCGCGTTCCTCTTTGACAACCGGGTCATTCCCAACCCAGTCACAGGGGTTAGCCCAGCCGAGCTCCTCATGGGACGCAAACTCACCACGAGGCTAGATCGGCTAAACCCCGACCGAGCCCCAGACGTGCGCGGGTCCCCAGAGGTCAGAGACGCGACTAGGGGGTTCTTCGCGGGAGACCCGGTGTTCGCCCGCAACTACGCGGCAGGCCCAGAATGGGTCACCGGGCGGGTATTACGGGTTATGGGCTCCCGCCACTACGAGGTCTCCACCGACGGGGGCCAGATTCTACACCGGCACATCGATCAGTTACGCCGCCGGACCCTCCCGGAGGTACCCCTGGAAATGAGGGAGGGGGCCAGGCCCGCGGAGAGCCCAACGACACCCGCACTGACACCACGGCCACACACACCGGCAGAGGCGGACCCACCATCAGACCCTGATCCACAACCCACCAACGCTCAGACCCCCGGGGAAACCCCGGAGGCGGAAGCAACCCCGGCACCACAAGCAACACCGAGGCGTTCTGCACGGGAGCGTCGACCCCCCGCCTACCTCCAGGACTATATTACTAACTAAGGGGGGAGGAGTGTAGTGTATGGCGCCCACTGAAGGCAACCAGTTCATAAAGACCACGATAGCAGAATAACACCCATCCACCCCAGCCGCGGAGGCAACTGAGTAACACCCAAGTGCCTCCGCGCTGGGCGCGCCAATCCGCCAATCACAGTGTGTGGCGGGAAATTCGGACGGTCAACATTGGACCGGCCAGAAGGTTGAATAGTCCGGCAGCTGTATATATGCGGGAGCCGGCCCGCGTGTTCTCTCTCTCCATCTTGTATCGTACCATGGAATAAACCCATGTTGCCCTACTCTCGTCTCCACGTGTGGTACTTTACAACTTCAAAAGAGCAATCATGTCTCCCCACCCTCTTTGCGTTATTAAGTTGCACCTTGCCAGAGGCATGAGCCTTTGGCGCGAGCCGAAGGACAAGAGCTAAAGGGTTCTTGGCCTGCGGCTCTTAGCCTGGGGGCTGTGTAAGGACCAGGAACCCAGATCCCTATTTTCATTGTGTTCCCAATAAGGTAAGTAGACCCTCCAGAAGGAGAGCCACATAAACAGGATTTAAAAGGGGACTGTATATTTTTAAAAAGCTATTATGAAGGTAGAATGCCAGCAGGGGGGTGGGGCCTTTCCAGTGTTTTGCACTGAGTGTCACATGTATGACTATCTGCCCAAAGGACAGAAGTCTTGGGTGTGTGCTCGATTCAAGGAGCTCCTGGTCCTCAGGGAACGAGTTCGTACCCTTGAGGCCGAGGTGACTGACCTGGAGAAGCAGAGACAGTCATTTAGGCACTTGGAGAAGACTCTCGGGGATGTATTAGATGAGCCCCACTCTGAACATGGCAGCCCCGCTGCTGCCAGGGAGCATGAGTGTCGAGAGGGAACAGGGCACTGTGCTGAGGATAAGGGGAATGTGCCCTCAGAAGGGACCTCTTCTTCACTTGGTGAGCGGGTATCTTTTTGCACCAAGGAACCATCCCTGGGCAGGGAGGGGGGGGGGTCTTGGTAGTTGGTGATTCAATCCTTAGGCTAGTAGATTGCTGGGTGGCAAAACCGCGTACTGCCGTATGGTGACTTGCCTGCCTGGTGTGAAGGTAGCGGTCATTACGCATGTTGTAGATAGGCTGATAGTGCTGGGGAGGAGCCAGTGGTTGTGGTGCATGTTGGCACCAACGATGTGGGAAAATGTATTCGTGAGGTCCTGGAGGAAAAATTTAGACTGCTATGCAGGAGACTTAAGGCCAGGACCTCCAAGGTAGCCTTCTCAGAAGTGCTACCTGTTCCACGTGCAGGGCTGGAGAGAAAGGCACAAATTAGAAGTCTCAACGTGTGGATGAGACGATGGTGTAGGGAGGAAGGGTTTAAGTTTGTTAGGCACTGGGATGTTTTCTGGAACAAGAGGGAGCTGTACAAAAGTGACGGTCTCCACTTGTCCCCAGATGGAACCAGGCTGCTGGCACTTAAAATCAAAAAGGTGGCAGAGTAGTTTTTAAACTAAATCTTGGAGGAAAGTCAACAAGAGATGAAATGTCTCTGGTTCGGGAGGACTCATCTCAAAGAGATGAAGGGTTAGCTTCAACTGCTCAAGATTCAAGGAGATAAAATTGAATTAAAATCCTCAGAAGAGTTAAATAATAAATACGATTGGTTTCAAATGCAACAAATCAAAAGCTGAATGGAAAACGATATTAAATTGGAGGGAATTAGACGTGAGCAAACAGAACTGGAAAGGGTCCTGCTTGGAGATAATGAAAAATTGATATCGAAAGTATACAAATTATTATTGAAATGGTCTACAGAAGAAGTAGTAAAGTCTCAAATGGTTAAATGGGCAATCAATGTGAATAGAGAAATACAAATGGATACGTGGGAATACCTTTGGAAGAACTCGATGAAGATTTCAACTTGTCAGAGTATCAAAGAGAACTGTTTTAAGATGATATATAGGTGGTATATGACTCCGAAAAAGCTGGCTAAGATGAGTAAAAAGATGTCGGATAGATGTTGAAAATGCAAAAAACATGAAGGTTCTTTCTTTCATATGTGGTGGACTTGTGAAAAAGCGAAAGAGTACTGGAAGATGATACAACAAGAAATCTCCAAAATTTTGGGTTACGACTTCAAGAAAACTGCAGAGACTTTTTTGCTTGGATTACAATTAGAAAAATTTCCAAAGGAAGACAGGACTTTAATTTGGTACTTGCTCTCAGCTGCTAGGACATTGTATGCGCAGCTGTGGAAACAAGAAAAAATACCAGAAAAATGGGACTGGATTATGAAAGTTTTATCGTGGAGTGAGATGGACAAACTAACTAGAACTCTAAGAGACTATGATTTAGACATATTCAAAAAGGAGTGGAAGAAATTTAAAGGATATATGGAGAAAGAGTGGAATATAAAAAGACATTGGACAATTTTTTAGTATTAATGAGAAAAAATACTGAACAATGATCGGTTAGTAGTACCTTTAGTATTGAACTTAAATCTATAACTTCGGGGAAGTCAACATTGGAGGGAGGGGGGATTGAAATACCATATGGGTTAGTACAGAAAATGTTATAATTAAGTTTTGTAACCATATGTTATCAATAAATTGTTAAAACACAAAGAGATGAAGGGTTAGCTGTTGTTTTTCTACCGGGTAATGGATCAGAGTCTTCCACTGAGATGGTGACAAACAGTGTGGACTGTCTGCCAACGTCTCGAGGCAGCAGGAGGAAGGTTGAGAGCCTAACTTGCCTGGGAAATTATAGATGTTTGTATACAAATGCTAGAAGTGTTCAAAGTAAAATTGGTGAGCTGGAATTTTTTTTATAATTTTTAGTGATTTTAAGTACAAAAAGAAGAACCACAAGCATAGATTCATAAAGAGAGGAAGGGTTGTGTACAGAATGGGAAAAATAGAAACAAAGAAGAATACAAATATATCAGTTGTAATTCTACCTCCAAATAAAATACCCAATTCTTTCTACCTGCAAGCATGAAGTTCTCCATATATTTTACCATCTTAGTCTTTCATTATAAAGTTTTTTTTACTAGACTATTACTTGAAATACAATTCTAAACAATTCTTCAACACATATTATAAAAAGAGTCAGAACAATCTCAACACAAAACTAGCTGGCTGAGCTTTACCATTTTGAAAGCACAGATTGACTTGTTAGTTTAACAATATCATCATTAAAATAAGTGTATAAAATTCATATCTTTATCCTTAACAAGCAAAAGAAAAACAACATAGTAATTTATTTATCTCAGTGTAGACAGTTTCTCCAGAAAAGCGTACTAAAAGCAGATCTGCCAGATTACAAAGTAATTGTGCTGTCTGCCTTCTTAACATTTGATCCAACTCTTATATCCTTATAGTTCTAGGAAAAGCAACTTAATATAACCCAGAAATCTCACTTAGCCTTTAAAAGTCACATAACAATTCTTATTAAGAGTTCCATATCCAATTACCCACAAAGAGAGGGAGAGACAATTCAAAAACCCTTCTTCCTAAAAAATTCTATCTCCTAATTTATGGCTAAGATGCACCTTCTCTCTCCTTAATACAATCTAAGACAAATATCTTTATCCTTAACAAGCTAAAAATAGAACACAATAATTTATCTATCTCATTATAGACAATTTCTTCAAACAAACATACTAGAAGCAAATCTACTAAATTAGAAAATAATTGTGGTGTCTGCTTTCTTAACAATTGATCCAAATTAACTATATATTTGTATAACATTTTTGTAAAACTTTTCAATCTTTAAAATCTCTCACCCTTTTGAAATCGCATATCTTATTAATAAATTCCGTATCTAAACAGTGGAAACAACAATTCAAAAATCTTTCTTCCTCAAAGATTTCCACATCTTAGGTTTGCTGCTTAATTCAACCATATTAAAAATACAGACTGGCTTGTTAATTTACCCATATCGTCATTATAATAAGCATAAGAAGCAAATATCTTTATCTGTTAAAAGCAAGTTTACCAAATTACAAAATAATTGTGCTGTCTGCCTTCTTAAAAGTTAATCTAAGTTAACTATTTTTACATAATATTATTTTCAAAACTTTTCAGTCCTTTAGTTTTTATGTCCATATTACTCTAGGCAAAACAACTTATTATAGCTTAAAAAATCTTACTTAGCCTTTAGTATCGCATATGTTCTTATTACAAGTTCCATATCCAACTATCCATGGAGAGAGAACTAGTTCAAAAATCCTTCTTCCCAAAAAATTTCCACATCATTATTTTCTGATTAAGATGCACCTTCTTTCTCCTTAGTGCAGTCATTCCTCTCAGAAAAAGTGGGAAGAATTCCACAGCCTTTGATCCTCTCGACATAACTTCAGTCAGTCTCCATTTCCTGTCTTTCTTTTTAACTGCGCCACAGGGTTCCATTTTAGTTTTCTTTTGTTCATTTCCCAATGGATCACTCTCCCTTTTCAATTCCACAGACGTCACCAGGTTCTCTTTAACACTCTGCTCATGTAGATGTAAGATTTCACTAGCTTTTGGCACAATTGTTTCTTAATCAACTTTGTTAATGAACCAAAATTCTGCTTCAGAGAATACAAACTGCTCAAAATGTCTTTTTTAATAAAAGATTTTGCTTGGCAAAGCCATTTTTCTCTGTCAACAAACTCAGTCTATTAATTCAAGTTGAAAAGTAGCTCAGAGACTCAGATAGTCCGTCCTTCCCAATCTTCTCCAGCTAGAGTTTTGAGTGTTAGCATTTCAATTTCAATCAGACGACAGAGAGATCTCTCTAAGATATACCGTATTTTTCGCTCCATAAGACGCACCTGAGCATAAGACGCACCTAGTTTTTAGAGCCGTTTGTGTGAATTTAGAGGCATTTGTGTGAATTTTTTGCAGTATTCGCTCCTTAAGACGCACACACTTTTCCCTCCACTTTTTTTGGGGGGGGAAAGTGAGTCTTATGGTGCAAAAAATACTGTATCTTGTTTTGTTCAGACCATATTCCAGCCAAATGATAGTCTCTTTAACAAATATCCAATTATAGTCTGGGTCAATTTAAGTATCTATAGTCAGATTGAATGAAATTGTTTCCAATGTTTAAAAGTGTTCTTTAACTTTTCGAAGCCTCATTCACAGGGAAAATGGAGAATCAACCTCTTTCCCTTCCTTTGAACTGCCGCTTGTTGTTATGCAAAACGACCCATTAGCCAGTGGTATTGAAAGCACACTTACTTGCCACGTAGAATTGTCATGCTTGAGGTAGAGAAGCGATAGATCAGAAGCTTATTGAAAGAAAGAGAAGCAAGCGATCGAGCGTTCACTTTTTTCTGCTGAATTGGCTATCATGAAGGGGGGAGCTGCGGGGCATACAAGAAGAACAGGAACAGCCACCGCTATGCCCCTGTCTTGCTGTAAAAGTCCCATACCAAAAGAAGACCCCTTCAGGGTCTCTTTGGGGGTGTCACATCCGTGGCACCCCTCCACCCTCCTGATTCAGAGGGGCTGCAGGCGAGACAACCTGCAGACCCTGCTGAGCTCAAGCCGACATAACTCGGAAGTGAATTGGAATGTTTAGTGTTGGGGGAAAACATAGACATTGTGGGAATTTCAGAAACTTGGTGGAATGAGGAGAATCAGTGGGACACGGTGATTCCTGGATATAAGTTATATCGGAAGGATAGGGAGGAAAGGGTTGGAGATGGGGTGACTCTGTATGTCAGAGAGGGTATACAGGACTGAGGTCAGGTGGGACTGAGGTCAGAGAATTAGATTCCCTTCTAGAAATGCTTTGGGTCGAAATAGAGGGCCCAAAAGGAAATTTACCTGTGGGAGTTTGTTATCGCCCACCAAATCAAAAGATAGAGGATGATTATAATATGATGGAAGGATTAAAGATAGTGGCTAAACGCAAAAACCTGAGCAGACAGGTTAAAACGGATAAAAGGAAGTACTTCTTCACCCAAAGGGTGATTAACATGTGGAATTCACATGTTAATATATATATATTTGGCCGCTGTGTGACACAGAATGTTGGACTGGATGGGCCATTGGCCTGATCTAACATGGCTTCTCTTATATTCTTAAAAACCGTGTCCTAATAGGTGATTTTAACTGCCCAAAGATTGATTGGGTCAATATGTGTTCAGGTCGAGAGAAAGAGATTGAGTTTCTAGATGCTCTCAATGACTGTGCTATGGAACAGATGGTCACAGAGCCTACCAGGGGTGGAGTGATCCTGGATTTGGTCCCAAGTAATGCCCAAGACTTGGTGAGAGATGTAAAAGTGATCGCACCGCTTGGGAGCAGTGACCATAATGTTATTGATTTCACCATTTGTATAAATAGAGAGTTGTCCCAAAAGACCAGCATAACCACGTTTAACTTTAAAAGGGGTAAATTATCTGAGATGAGGAGGCATGTGAAGAGGAAACTGAAAGGAAAGGTAAATACAGTCAAAACCCTTGGGGAAGCTTGGAGGCTATTTAAAACTACAATCCTAGAAGCTCAGATTAAATATATACCACAAGTTAGGAAAGGCGCAAACAGGTATAAGAAAAGGCCTGCATGGTTAACAAACAAAGTAATGGAAGCTGTAAAAGGTAAGAAGGACTCCTTTAAGCCATCTAAAGCTAGTCCAAGTGAGATTAATAAAAAGGAAGACAGGCTGTGGCAAGTCAAATGCAAGACTGTGATCAGGCAGGCAAAAGAACATAAAGACCAAAGAACATAAAGACCAACAATAAAAATTTCTTTAAATATATTAGAAGCAGGAAACCAGCCAGGGAGGCAGTGGGGCCCTTGGATGACCAAGGGGTAAAAGGATTACAGAAGGAGGATAGGGAAATGGCTGAGAAGCTGAATACATTTTTGCCTCCGTCTTCACTGAGGAAGATGAGAAGTGTTTGCCTGCTCTAAACAAGTCTTCACTGTGGAAGATGAGAAGTGTTTGCCTGCTCCAGTACCACTAATTTTGGAAGGGGTGTTGAAAGAACTGAGTCAGATTGAGGTGACAAGAGAGGAGGTCCTACAACTGATTGACGAATTAAAAACTATTAAGTCACCAGGTCTGGATGCCATGCATCCAAGAGTTCTGAAAGAACTCAAAGTTGAACCTGTGGATCTCCTGACAAAAATATGTAATCTTTCACTGAAATCTGCCTCCGTTCCTGAGGACTGGAAGGCACCAAATGTCACCTCCATCTTTAAAAAGGGTTCCAGAGGAGATCCAAGGAAATTACAGGCCAGTCAATCTGACTTCAATACCAGGAAAGTTGGTAGAAACCATTATCAAGGACAGAATGAGTAAGCACACTGATGAACACAAGTTATTGAGGAAGACTCAGCATGGGTTGTGTAAGGGAAGATCTTACCTCACTAATCTGTTACAGTTCTTTGAGGGGGTGAACAAACATGTGGACAAAGGGAACTCAATAGATGTTGTTTACCTTGACTTCCAGAAAGCTTTTGATAAAGTTCCTCATCAAAGGCTCCTCAGTATGCTCGAGAGTCATGGAGTGAAAGGACAGGTCCCCCTGTGGATCAAAAACTGGCTAATCAATAGGAAGCAGAGAGTGAGTATAAATGGGCAGTCTTTGCAGTGGAGGACGGTAAGCAGTAGGGTGCTGCAGGACTCAGTACTGGGTCCCATGCTCATTAACTTGTTCATTAATGATTTGGAGTTGGGAGTAAGCAGTAAAGTGGCCAAGCTTGCAGATGACACTAAATTGTTTAGGGTGGTGTAAACCAGAGAGGATTGTGAGGCACTCCAAAGGGATCTGTTGAGGCTGGGTGAGTGGGGGTCAACGTGGCAGATGAGGTTCAATGTGGCCAAGTGCAAAGTAATGCACATTGGGGCCAAGAATCCCAGCTACAAATACAAGTTGATGGGGTGTGAACTGGCCTAGACTGACCAAGAAAGAGATCTTGGGGTCATGATAGATAACTCACTGAAAATGTCAAGACAGTGTGTGATTGCAATAAAAAAGGCTAACACCATGCTGGGAATTATTAGGAAGGGAATTGAAAACAAATCAGCCAGTATCATAATGCCCCTGTATAGATCAATGGTGCGGTCTCATTTGGAATACTGTGTAGAGTTCTGGTCACCACACCGCAAAAAGGATATTATAGCATTGGAAAAAGTTCAGAAAAGGGCAACTAGAATGATTAAAGGTTTGGAACAATTTCCCTATGAAGAAAGGTTAAAGCGCTTGGGGCTCTTTAGCTTGGAGAAACGTTGATTGCGGGGTGACATGATAGAGGTTTACAAGATTATGCATGGGAATGGAGAAAGTAGAGAAAGAAGTCCTTTTCTCCCTTTCTCACAATACAAGAACTCATGGGCATTCAATGAAATTGCTGAGCAGTTGGGTTAAAACGGATAAAAGGAAATACTTCTTCACCCAAAGGGTGATTAACAAATGGAATTCACTGCCACAGGAGGTGGCGGTGGCTACAAGCATAGCCAGCTTCAAGAGGAGATTGGATAAAAATATGGAGTAGAGGTCCATCAGTGGCTGCCACAGTATGTATGTGTGTGTGTATATAGATATATATATATTGACCACTGTGTGGCCACTGTGGTGCAACTTGAGCAAGGGGTTTAAACTCCTTCTCTGGCATTGTGCCACAGCACGATCTCTCTACCCTATGGCCCCACAGGATGCAATGGGAAAATATATATATATTTTGGCCACTGTGTGACAGAGTGTTGGACTGGTTGGACCACTGACCTGATCCAACATGGCTTCTCTTATGTTCTTCTCCAGACTGAATATCCCCAAGTCCCTTAGCCTTTCCTCATTGGACTTGCTCTCTATGGTTACTCGGAAGTAATCTGCAGTGAGCACTGTGGCACCTACTCTCTACACATGCACAGGATTGCAGTTTTAGTTTAAAGAAAGAAGATACTGGATTTATATCCCACCCTTCACTCTGAATCTCAGGGTCTCAGAGTAGCCCACAATCTCCGTTATCTCCCTCCCCCACAACAGGCACCCTGTGTGGGGCTGAGAGGGCTCTCACAGCAGCTGCCCTTTCAAGGACAACCTCTGCCAGAGCTATGGCTGACCCAAGGCCATTCCAGCAGCTGCAAGTGGAGGAGTGGGGAATCAAACCTGGTTCTCCCAGATAAGAGTTCACACACTTAACCACTATACCAAACTGGTTCTCCCAGCAGCTCTCCCTTTTAAGGACAGTTCTGTGATAGCTATGGCTGACCCAAGGCCATTCCAGCAGCTGAAAGTGGAGGAGTGGGGAATCAAACCCGGTTCTCCCAGATAAGAGTCCATGCACTTAACCTCTACACCATACTGGCCCTCCTTTCTTACATCAGACTTTCTAGGTAATACAATTCAGACTATCCCTGAAGTTTCCAAGGGTAGCCGTGCTGGTCCATAGTAGAACAACTAGATTTGAGCCCAGGAGCACCTTAGAGACCAACAAGATTTGGGGGAGGGGGCACAAGCTTTCCAGCATTAGAGCTCCCTCGATTAGATAAAAGGAGCTTTGACTCTCAAAAATCTTGTTCTCTAAGGTGCTGCTGGACTCATTTAGTCATATAAATCAGTGGACTCCTTTCAGCAACTTAACTTATTAACTAACATCATGTATCCCCTGCCTTCCTCCCCCCAAAGGACACTGAAGTGGTTTGACACACTCTTCCCTTCTCTTTTATCCTCACAACGAATCTATGAGGCTGGTTAACAGAGTATATTACTGGTCCAAGGTTTCCCAGCAAGCTGCCAGGGCAGAATGGGCATATGAATCAGGACCTCCCAGATTGATTTGGACACACTAACCACCAGCTCCTACTAAACACACTATATTTAATGTATTCTTTTTTCCTAATGGCAAACTAGAATTTTTATAATGTATGTTACATGTTCAAAAGTAAATTAGGTGGACAGGAACACCTCTGGGAAAGGCATGTTCTCAGTTTACCCCAGACTTGCAAGCAACAGAGCAATGAACAGCCTCTGTTTATTGCCTTATGACACTCTCACCATCATTCTCCCATTCTGACATGTTACTATTTTGTTGGTTTCCTAAGCAAATGCTATACAGACCAAATGTTCTTTAAGTTTGTTAATTTCACTATGGGCGTTTTCGCACTGACCTTAATCGGCAGCGACGCCCCTCTTCAGCGTGCAGGATCTGCCCGGATTTCGCACCAATTGCCGCGGAGCACCCGGAAGAGCCGGAAAGTCCCGCGGCTTTTGCGGCGCAAATGGAAACCGCCAAAAACCAGTTTCCATTTGCGCCGCAAAAGCCGCGGGACTTTCTGGCTCTTCCGGGTGCTCTGTGGCAATTGGTGCGAAATCCGGGCAGATCCTGCGCGCTGAAGAGGGGCGTCGCTGCCGATTAAGGTCAGTGTGAAAACGCCCTATGATTTTTTTCTAAACTAAACCCTCAGTATTCAGATTAGATTGTCATGTTGGCACTTTGCGATAAATAAGTGGGTTTTGGGTTGCAGTTTGGGCACTCTGTCTCTAAAAGGTTTGCCATCACTGCCCTAGGGTATTGGCAGGTGGGGACACCCAATTTGGCACCCCCTGCCTGGCACGCTAGACAAATGCCTAGTTTGCCTAGTGGCAGGGCTGGCCTTGCAGGCATTTCATTTCTATGATTTTTATATCCCACAGTATCAAGGAACTGAATTGATGTCTCATTATATTGATACACAAATTTAAGTTTAATGTATGGTATTAACTAGGGATGCGCATTCAGCTCAGCTGAGCTGGGAAAAAAAAACCCATATAATGCCTATACAGCATTATATGGGCTCACCAGAAGCTGAATCAGATTCTCTGACCTGATTAGGCTTCCAAAAGAGATACTATATAGAAGCCGAATTTATTTGGCCTCTATTAGGCTACCTTCCATTCCCTTCTCCAGCCTGCCTGCCATGGCACCAATGCCACGGCTGGGGGAAGAATTTAAATGTCATCTCCTCTCTTCTCCATCCAGGCCCAGGAGTTGTGTTGCAGAGCACTCTCTCTATTATACTCTATGGGGTCATAGGGTACAATGGAAAGATTGAGTCACCACTGTGGTGCAACTTGAGCAACAAGGGGTTTAAACTCCTTCTCTGGAGTTATTGCCACAGCATGATCTCTCCACTGTACCCTATGGCCCCATAGGATGCAATGGAAAGACTCGAGAAGGGTTTTTAACTTCTTAAACCCCTTCTTTCTTTGCTTTCCCAGCAGGCAGCCTTGGCTAGCTGGGGAAGCTAAGGGAAGGCATTTAAAGATGCCTCCCCACTCTGTCTTCACTTCCCCAGCTGGCCTGCCACAGCAAATCTCATTTTTATCTTGAGGGTTTAAAAAATGAAAATAACCTCTGACAACTTCCCTTTTAAAGACAACTTGATAAATCCACCCCCACTCCCAGCGTGAATGTCCAGTGAAAATAACGTCTGCAGCTGTATGAATATTGCCAGTCATTGTTCCCGAGTTCATCCTCATACAATCGATAAACCTTGTTAACATGGATGGTTCCATTGTGGCCATTAACGCACATAGCATCCTTAAGCGAACAAACAAAAAACCCACGGGAGAAAAAGGGGAAACTAATGGTGAGGAGAAAGGTGAATAACAGCTTCCCTTATTTGTCTGTGAGGGGAAGAGGCCGGAAAAGCCAATAACAGCGCTTCTGAAGACTCTCCCTTAAACGAAGCAGGAAGGTCGCAAAACCGGTGTTTCGGACCGCCATCGGCCAACCACCTTTCCGCTCAGTGACTGCAACCACGCCTGATCGAGCCTCGCGCGCCACAAAGTGGTGACTAACGACATCTCTCTTTTTCAGCCCGCACATTTTCACCCGTTTCCCCCCTCCCTGCTCGACAGGAGCGCGCAACCGCGCACGCTGTTTCCTTTGCAAAGAAAAACAGGGTGTGAAGAAGCTCGTGACCGGATTATACGATCAGAAAAGTAGCGGCCGCGGGTAGGTGCACGCGACTATATGCTTGCGCGCGCGCAGTTGAACGCCTTTAGTGCTGCGCGCGCGCGACCATGCACAGAGCGGATTCTTTCCTTTCTCTACTGTGACGACGGTTACTATAGTGACGGAAGGTGATTTCCCCCTCTCCGCAACCGCCAGCCCCCTTCCTCTCGCGTTGCGGACGACGCTCCGAACGCGTTTTGTGAGGGAAAGAAGGAAAGGGAGGAGAGATGAGATGGCGGCCGAGGGGGAGGCGGAGGCAGAAGTGGAGTGGGTGGTAGACAGCATCGCCGGCTTCCTCCGCAGTCCTGCCTGGTCCATCCAGATCGTGGAGTTCGTGGAACAAAAGTGTGAGGGTGAGATGAGGGCCCGGGACAGGGGAGGGGCTGGGCGAGCTGAGAATCGCCCTGTATTGAGCCACTGGTTCCTTCCCTCATCGCTTAACATCGATATCCCCGACACGTCTTCCGACGGGCTCCTTCTCTCCAAGAAAGAGGGTTGCTCCTTAAAAACTGTCTTTGTTTAATCTACATCCCTCCCCCCGGGAATTGCTTTTGAGTGTAAATGCAGTGAGGAAACAGAAGTTGCATAAATAAAATTCTTATTAGACACGATGTAACATGGTTTAGTGTCGTAAATTCCACTGATTTTAGTATAGGCAAAGATCTCGATTTTTTCTTAACACCCTGGAATTTTCCTTTGCTGAATTTAATGTAATGGGATTTATTTCCAAGCAAGTAGTAATAAGATTGTACCAGTAAACAAATAAATAGCTCCTTCTGGATCCTAACGGACCGTAGAGGTGCTTAACTTCTGATTGATTGTGATGCTGCTGCTGATTAATGATTTTCATAGGTTGAAGAAAGAGGTTCAAAGCTTGCTGTGGTCGTAGGACTTTGGGGGTGCTGCATGTTGAGCAAAACAATTATCTCCTAATATGACATATCCGTGTGACACAGCACTTTTAGTAAACAATGTGTGATGGTGCTGCTGCTGCTTTCCCCAAAGTTGGAAAAATTCCACACTGTAGTTCATATAAAAGCTCATGTAAAATATATTTGCACATTGATTATCTCTAAGATTCAGACAAAACATGCCTATACTGATCCTACATTAGTTTAAAATTTGCCAGATGTGCAGCCCTATTGGAAATGGAGAAAGGAAGCTTCCCATTTTCCTAGTGATTTCTTTTTAGTACGAAGCATTGCAGCTGTACTTAGCTGGTTGGCACTATGAATCTGTTTCTCATTTAGAAATACATATTCAGTAGCTGGGAAAAGTAATGCATTTACTTGCTCTAGTTCTTGCATTGTAAATTATGTCTGCTGTGTGGTGTATAGATGATTCAGTGTTACTGTTGGATAGAACAGGATGGTATCTGAAGAAGTGAGCAATGACTCAGGAAAACTCATATCCTGCCACAAATTTTGTTAGTCTTTAAGGTGCTACTGAATTCTTGTTTTTTTTCTGTTGGATTGAAGTCCTGGCACCGCTAGTGATGAGTGATTTCCCCCACAGTGCTATAGTTTAATATTTTATATTCCTTTAATCTTTAAAGTCTGAATTCTCCCTCATTAAACCATTGGAATGCTAATTTAGCCCTTTAAAAGAAATTCCCACTCTCTCCCATTTAATGGTTTTCAAAAGATTTTTTGTTTGTTTATTTGCAGGCCATAGTTAATGCCTGGTACTATAACATGAGACAGGACCATAGCTCAGTAGTAGAAAATGTTCTTGGCATGCAGAAGGCCCTAGGTTTAATACTTGCTATCTTCAGTTAAAAGGATTTTGGGGGAAACCACTGGCTTATACATTAGAGAGCTTCTGCCAGTTGGAGTAGTTGACAATAATTTTGTTACCTGACCTAATGGTATGAATATAAGACAATGTATTAAAGATAGAGGTATGGAGGGGTAGCAAATACAGTAGAAGGATGAGTCAGGATACAGGACAATCTTGACAGACTGGAAAACTGGGCTAAAGTAAAATAAATTTTATCAGAGATTAATTTGTACATGGTTTTCAGGGTGGTTGTAGTTTTTTCTGATTGATCTGTGAATTTTACATCGTGCCCCACCCTTTTTCTGTTTTTGGATCATCACTTTGGGGTCAGGAAGCAGTTTTTCTCCAGAGCAGTTTGGCCAGGGATCCTAGAGGTTTTTTGCCATCTTCTGGGCAAGAGGCAGGGGTCACTGTGTATGTGTGTGTGTGGGAGGAAGGTATTTGTGAATTGCCTGCATTGTGCAGAGGGTTGGACTAGAAGACCCTGGAAATCTCTTCCAACTCTATAATTCTAGAAAGGAGTCTTTAGTTGCACCACTATTTAGATGCAGTTAATCCAGCTTCACAGCATAAAATTTCTCAGTCCCTGATAAAATTTCCTGAGAAAATAAAATTTCTCAGTCCATGCATGAGTGAATTTGCCAGAGTTATTTGAGGTCTGAATAAAATTTGCTAGGTATGTGACAAAGAAACAAACAATATTCATTGTTCACAATGGTAAACCATCAATTGTAGTGAAGCTACTAGGAAATTGGTTAGGTAATATCAGAATTAGGGAGTTTCTTGCTCTGTGTGAGCTGTAATTTCATCAGTACTTTTAAATTTTCTCTAACTAAGCATCTTGTAGTATAATGACTTTTGCACTAGTGATGGGTGATCTGTATCCTACTAGTTTGTTGTCACTTTTTTTTGGTGTTGTCTCAATTATAGTTAGACCATCCTTAGAAAGGTAAAGGATAAGGGAGAAAGAAACATTTTGTCAGCATGTGCAAAAGATAAAGAAACACTTGTGTAAAAGCTAGATAATTGGTTTTAAAGAATATGTGTTTTAGAATTTGGATTGATTGAAAAAAAGTCTTTGGAAGAAATCTTAAGTTTTTTGGGGGGGTTGCATTAGTTGAGTATGAGAAATGTGCAGATAAGCAGATTTGCTGCATCAAGAACCACAGGTATAAAATGAATGAGGATTAAAACATACACCAGAGTATAGATGTCTTCCCTCTACATTTTATTGTTTTCAGTGAGCTATTCAGTCAGCTTCCTTCCACATTCATACACAGTGTTTAAGATTTAAGTTGCTAGTTCCAGAAAACTTTTCTCACTTAAAAATATGTACAGATGTCTAATTTATGCATAAATCTACATCAAACTACAGCAGTTAGTTTATAGCATAGGTTGTGTTGAAGATGAAGAAACTAGAAGCCACCTTAAGCTAAAGGGAAAGGTGAGGTGCAACTATATAAATAAATATGCTATTTCATAAGAACAAAAAAGCCCTGCTGCATCAGACCAGTAGTCCATCCAGTCCAGCATCTTGTCTCACACTGTGGTTCCTCTGGATGGCCAAAAACAGGGCATAGAGGCTGAGGCTTTCCGGCTCTGGGATTCAGAGGATTAGTGCCACTTAATGTGGAAGTTCCCCTAAGTTACTATGGCTAGTAACTACTGATAGACTTATCATCCATGAATCTATCTAATCCCCTTTTGAAGCTGTTTATTCTTATGGCATCACAGGCAGTGAGTTCCACATTTTAATCACTCTCCATGTAAAGTAATATTTTCTTTTGTCTGTCCATCAGATTTGGATGCCCTTGAGTTCTAGTATTTTGGGAAAATAAAAGGGCCAACATTGTAATGCCTCTGTACACAGATCTATGGTGTGGCCTCATTTGGAATAGTGTGTACAGTTCTGGTCACCGTACTTCCAAAAAGACATTGCAGAGCTGGAAAACGTACAGAGGGGCAATCAAGATGATTAGGGGATTGGAGCACCTTCCCTATGAGGAACGGTTGAAGAGTCTAGGACTTTCCGTTTAGAAAAGAGATGACTAAGGGCAGACATGATAGAAGTTTGTAAAATTATGCATGAGATGAGAGTTGACAAAGACACTTTCTCAGTCCCTTTCCTAATAATCGCTAACATAGAGTTTGCCTTTTTCACCACTGCGGCACACTGTGTTGACTCTTTCACTATGCTTTCCACTACAACCCCAAGACCGCTTTCCCTTTCAGCCTCAGCAAGTGCACACCTCTGTTAGCCTATACTTGAAGTTGGGACTTTTTTGTCCTAATGTGCATCACCTTACACTTACCAACACTGAACTTCATTTGCTACATTGTTACCCACTCACCCAGTTTATGGAGGTCCTCTTAGGGCTCTTCACAGTCAGCGTTGGTTTTCACTAACTTGTGGTGTCATCTGGAAACTTGGCCACTACACTACTCACCCCCCAGTTCCAGAACATTGATTAATCAATTAAATAGTACCAGCCCCAATACTGATCATTGTGGGACCCCACTGCTTAATTTGGTGCATTCTGAGAACTGTTAATTGAATTCCTACTTTTTGCTTCCTGTCATTTAACCCATTAATCATTCATAAGAGAACCAGACCACTTATCCCATGACTTCAAAGTTTACACAAAAGTCTTTGGTGAGGTATCTTGTTAAAAGCTTTTTGAATGTCCAGGTGTATAATGTCTACTGGGTCACCATTGTGTACATGCTTGTTCACTTTCTCAAAGAACTCCAAAAGGTTGGTGAGGCAGGACTTCCTTTTTCAGAAGCCATACTGATTTGGCTCAGTGGTAGAGCATCTGCTTGGTAAGCAGAAGGGCCCAAGTTCAATCCCCAGCATCTCCAACTAAATGGGTTCAGGCAAGTAGGCGTGAAAAACCTCAGCTTGAGACCCTGGAGAGCTGCTGCCAGTCTGAGTAGGCAATACTGACTGTTGGACCGAGGATCTGATTCAGTATAAGGCAGCTTCATATGTTCCCTCAGCAGGCTTTGTCCCTCTATATGCCTAACAATTATATATTTGCGTACGATTTCTACTAATTTGCCTGGTACAGACATTAAGCTGACTGGCCTGTAATTTCCTGATTCCCCTCTGTATCCATTTTATCCATGGTATCACATTTGCTACACTCCAGTCTTCTGATACAGAGGCAGAATTTAGCGATAGGTTGCATATATCGGTTAGTAGATCAACTGTCTCACTTCTAAGTTCCTTAAGAATTCTTGGGTGTATGCCATCAGAAACTGGAGAGTTTCAGTTTTTGATTTCCACACTAGATCTAGAATTTCATTTCTGGTCACCTCAGTTCTTTAGACCCTTCCTGAAAACAACAGCTATGACATGGGTGCATGCCCCACACTTTCCACAATGAACACAGAAGCAAAAAAAGGCATTCTCTGCCATCTACCTATCTTCCTTTAGCAATCCCTTATTCTTTGCTTATCCAAAGGCCTTACTGCTTCTCTGGATGTTTTCCTGCTCTGGATATATTTTAAAATATGTTTATTGTTTGTCTTGATGCTTTTAGCAATCTACTTCTCAAAATCTCTTTTTGTATGCCTAATTATTGACTTACATTTCTTTTGCCAGAGCTTGTGGTCCCTTTTGCTCAATTAATTGCTACAGACCTTTCATTTTTAAAAGAAACCTCTTTACTTTTTATAGTTTCCTCGACTAGCGTTGTTAACCCTGCAGGCCTACTTTTAGACTTGGCAGCGCCTTTCCTAACCTATGGAATGCATTCTGTTTTGGCTTCAATTAGTGTGGTTTTAAATAGCTTCCAAGCATCCTTTAGGGATTTGATTCTCTTTCCCTTTCAGCGTCCTTTTTACTGTTCCCCTCATTTTTGTAAAGTTCCCTCTTTTGAAATCAAATATGACAGTTTTGGACTGTAGGGGTAACTTTCCATTGACCTGAATGATAAACTTAATAACATTGTGGTTACTGTTCCCTATTGGTGCAACAACCTCTACATCTCACCAGTCCAAGATCACTACCTCCTCTGGTTGGCTCTGTGACCAACTCTGTGACCAACAGTGCAAAGTCATTTCTGATGTCTACGGATCTCATTTCTACAGCATGATTTGAGCACATCCTGCATCAGAACATTTACTACAGAAATGAACTGAATTTACAACACATAGCTTTAAGTATGGCAGCCAAAGTCTAGGAGTTGAAGTGGTTTTGAAAATAATTAATAGTTCATCTTTTTCTTGTTGCTGGCAGATCCTTCTCATGAAAATGGGAATCTCATGACTTTTTAGTGGACACTTCAGGCAAGATAAGTGGAGAATAGCAAGAAATGTTTACATTTTTGGTTAGGTTTCTTAACTGCTTTTTCAGATTATTTTTGAATACTTCCACTGGAATCATGTTTTTCCCACCAGCAATATGAATTTAAAGTGGGTGTTTGCCCTCCAGACTCAACTGCTTTGATTTTTGAATACTCTACTCACGGGGTGTGACTGAGCTATTTAATTAGATCTTCATCAAAGTACTTCTCAGATATGTATCATTGCTGTATGTAGGGTTGCCAAGTCCAATTAAAAAAAAATCTGGGGACTTTGGGGGTGGAGCCAGGAGACATTGGGGGTGGAGCCAAGAACAAGGATGTGACAAGCATAATTGAACTCCAAGGGAGTTCTGGCCATCACATTTAAAGGGACAGCACACCTTTTAAAATTCCTTTCTTCCATAGGAAATAATGAAGTTTAGGGGCACCATCTTTTGGGGCTCATAGAATTGGACCCTCTGGTCCAATCGTTTTGAAACTTGGGGGGTATTTTGGGGAGAGGCACTAGATGTTATACTAAAAATTTGGTGCCTCTACCTCAAAAAATAGCCCCCCCAGAGCCCCCAATACCAACGGATGAATTCCCTATTATTCCCTATGGGAATCGTTCTCCATAGGGAATAATAGAATGCCCAGTAGACATTTCCCTCCCCCCCACACACTTTCTAAAAGGGGGGAGGGCCTCCAAACCAGGGAATCCCCTGCCCCCTCCCTCACACACACACACACACACACACACACACACACTTACCAGATCTTCTTCCGGAGAACTCTTGCTGTGAAAGTGAAAGCAAAAGAAAGGGCGGGGCTGTTCTCCCAAGCCCTTCCTGCTCCCTGCCCAGCCTTAAAGTGGCAGACATTTTACAAACGGCTCAGGAGCTCTATAATGAAGCCTACAGGTATGTTCTCTCCCCCCTCCACCCCCCACCTCCCCCGCTTCTCACTTCTTGAAGACCGGGAGATGAGGCTGCAAACCCAGGGGACTCCCGCCAGAGCGGGAGGGTTGGGAAGGCTAGCTGTATGTGATGTTTATAAGGACAGTATTTTACAGCAGGTTTTTTAAAATGCTGCAATATGATATTGGCCTAGGACCACTGTTACTTGATAAAGTCTGAATTTTTCTTGTTAGTCTCTACATATTTTTAGTAAAACTAATACCATAAGTGAGAATATGGGCAGTACCTGCATATGTGTAAATCTACACATATGCAGATAATTTTCTGTGACATTAGTGAAACATCCATAAACAGGCATGGGATAAAGTGTGGAACATGACCCTACTGTGATCATGGAACTATGAGCTGTGTATTTCACTGTTAAAGATCCAGCTCCTTCTGGTTAGAGATGGTACTGTAAGTAAAGACAGTTGGTAGAGATGGGGGGGGAGGGTGACTTGAGGGGTAAGAGAAACAGTGGGGAGTATTGGGCAGGTGGGGGAAATAATAGCATTTATATAACACTTCAGTCAAAATACTTCACATAAATTTTCTTGCAAGGCTAACTGCTGTAATTTAGTTTAGTATTGTTATCCCCATGTGGCAGATAAGAGTGGCTTACCTAAAGGTCCCGTGATGTATTCATTGCAGAGGCAAGGTTTGAACCAAGAATGGCCCATATCACAGTTAATTCACTCAGCCACTGCTGTAACCAAAGGAGGTATATCCAGTTAAGTTTATAGGTTGAGAAGGTGTTGAAGATGCGATAAAGTTGTAAGGGAAGTTGAATTATTTGCAGTTTAGGAAATGCCTGTTCTGTAGGCCATGCAGTTTTGTAGGTCATTGCATTTTGCAATTTAGATAAATTTTTATCATATTAGGAATATAATTTCTAGATCTTTATAGATTCAGAATATTTTAGAAATGGCAAGGTAATTCTATTAATAATTTCTGGGAGTAAGCCTCTTTGAATATACTTCAGGATTGTTCTCTGAGAATTCTTGTACATATTAAAGAATGCTTGTTTTACAGTTTTTGATGATGAAGAAGAAAGCAAGTTGTCTTACACTGAGATTCATCAGGAGTATAAAGCTTTGGTGAGAGATATTCACTTTTATAGAACGTTTTATAGAAAGCAATGTGACTAGTGAACCCCTGTGGATGATTTATTGCTGGCTCAGGTTTTTGTAAAGAACAATGGACATTTTGAAAAATACCTTGAGCTTGACTTATTGCTGCTGTACTATGTCAGAGAATCAGTATTATGTTACTTAGTGCCGAGTGTTGAGAGTCAATGCTACCTGTGAAAGCAGCTGCATGACTGGCATAAAAAGCAACCCTCAAATTCTTGTACTTTTTTAACCTCAGTAATGTCAAGCACTACAAAAAGGTTGACGTGATGCCCCTGTGCTCCAGGTTTTCCAGCCCCTGGAGTGTGCTTGGCAACATGAAGTGCTGTCATGTATTTTGTACCATTGAATATTTATTGGGACAGGGGACGAAAGAGATGTGAGCTTGTTTTCAGCAACCACATGACCCTTTTAATGTCTAGGTTGGTTTATTTGGGCTTATGTCAAATATAATAATTGTTTATTTGATTATCTATATGCTGTGCTATTTATCACTGTAGGTTGAAAAATTGTTAGATACTTATCTTAAGGAAGTTGGAATTAATGAAGAGAAATTTCAAGAAGCTTGTATGTCTCCTCTTGCCAAAACTCGGACTTCACAGGTAAATCTTTTAACATAGTTAACTTCTTTCCTAGAAATATATTTATTTAGATTGTTTATACCCTGCCTTTCTTCCCAGTGGGGACCCAAAACAGCTTACATTGTTCTCCTCTCTTCCATTTTAACTTCACAACATCACTGTGAAACAAAGTTCAAGTCCAGAGGCACTTTTAAGGCCAACCAAGTTTTATTCAAGATATAAACTTTTGTATGCATGCACACTTCTTTAGATACATTGAAATGGAAATTACCAGTCCATATATATAGGCAGAGAGTGAGCAACACATTAGCATACAACATAATGAAGGTATTTAACAGATTCAAGAACCAAACAGGATTAATAGACTTAGTTTATATGGTTATCATTTGTTTGGGTTTAATTCCGGGGGGAAACATAGTGAAGGAAATAAATATATTAAAATCGGAGATTGATGTGCAGATATACGTGTCTTAATTGTGGAATGCTGTGAGTAATTAACTGAAATCCTGCCATTATGCTCCATCCATCTCCTCTCAAGTCTGGAGGCAACCTTTGTTTTGCTTCTTCAGACCGCCTGAATCTAACATCACTATGAGGTAAGTTACTTTGAGAATGTGTTACTGGCTCAAGGTCACATAAGCAAACGTCTGTGGCAGAATGGAGATTTGGACCCTGGGTCTCCCTGATTCTGTTCTGACTCTCTTAACAACTGCATCATACTGTCTTTATAGATGAGTTTCACTTCATAAGATGTTTATTTTGTACAAAATATTTATAAAAATGCAAAAAGCTATTTCTATTTAAAATAATTTTGTACAGATAAACTTCCCCAATTCAGAGCCATTGACTATTAGGAACTGATTTGGATACCCGAATGTTAAGCATCAGATCTGAGCACTCCCTCCAATGGCATTCCTGCACAATTGTGGGATAGTACTGATTGATAACATAGTTAATTGGGGTTAAGGAGTTATCCTGTTCTGAATAGAGTTACAGAGCAGATTTGCAGTCTAGGGGTAGGTAGTGTTAGATCCAGGGCTTTTTTTGTAGTAGGAACTCCTTTGGATATTAGGCCACACACCCCTGATGTAGACAATCCTCCTGGAGCTTACAGGGCTCTTAATACAGGGCCTACTGTAAACTCTTGGAAGACTGGCTACATCATGGGTGTGTGGCCTAATATGCAAAGGAGTTCCTGCTGCAAAAAAGCCCTGGATAGATCCATGCCTACAGATGGAGGATTAAGTCTACTTTATGGCACCATAGGAGCTTTTAGTAGCTTCAGTTGGCTGCACCAACTATGCTTACATCCAAGTCTTGATTGCAATAATCAAGTTTGGCAATTTCAGTTAGTATAGAATTATAGAATGTGGCAACAAGATTTTTGTCATACAACAGATGATATAGGTTGCTAGTCTTAAATAACTACACTGGCTGCCAGTTTGTTTCTGGACATGATTCAGAATGCTGGTTATGATTTGTATCTTTTGAAGCTCTAAGCTTGGGGCTAGGGTCCCTTCATATCAACTCGTTTGCCATTGATGATTGTCATCTGAAGTACTGATGTGTGGCTCCTAGGGATGGGCATGAACCTGCCCACAACTGTAGTTTTGCGCTAAAATTGCCCGAGTCATTGTTTTGTAAACTGAGGTTTGTGCAAGCTCCCCTCCATGACCCTCCATGTTTTTTTCCCCAGAGGTTTGTGCAGGTGATGGTGGGAAGCCAGGGGGGAGTAAGAGGGATCACTGAAATGGTTTGCATTTATTTCAGCCTAACAGCTGATGGGCACAGCAACATGTTGTTAGGCTGAAATTGATGCAAGTCTTTTCAGCAATCCCTTTTGCTCCCCTCCCTTCCCATCTGGGTTTTCAGTCAAGCCAGCCAAAGAGCAAACAGATGGGTTTAGAACATAAGAACCTAAGAGAAGCTGTGTTGGATTGTGCCAGTGGCCCATCCTGTCCAACACTCTGTGTCACATAGTGGCCAAAACCCAGGTGCCATCAGGTCACCCACCAGCGAGAGGTCCACCAGCTCCCAGCCATCTAACCCTTCCCAGGTGATCCCCCTTCCCAGGAGACAACCCCCCCTACTTTCTCCCCGCCAAGGCTTGCTACAGCCAGGAGAAAGAGACTCATCCCAGGTGATCTTTCCACTTTCTCCAGACTGAAGCTTGCTGTAATCAGGAGAAAAGGAGACCTTTTATGGGAGATCCCCTCCCCTCTTTTTCCTAGCCAAGGTTCACTGTAGCCAGGAGAAAGGAAGACCCTTCCCAGAAAATCCCTTTCCACTTCTGAGGCTTACCAATTTTGGGAGAAAGGGAGGCCCTGGGAGAGCTCCCCTTTTTCTCCTGGCCAAGGCTCACCATAACCAGGAGAAAGGAGACTCTTCCGAAAGGATTCGCCCTCCCCGCTTTCTCCTGGTCAAGGCCTGCTGCAGTCAGGAGAAAGGGAGACCCTTCCCAGGAGATCCCCTCCCCACTTCCTCCTGGCTATGGCTCACCACAGCCAGGAGAAAAATGATCCAAGGATGTGCATGAGGTGGGGAAGGCTCTCCCAGCCACAGGCAGATCCTGACTTTGATAGCTTCTCCTATGGCACACTTTAAACCATGCCACAAGAGGAGAAGCTGAACTCAGGGTCCGTGTGTGGCAGGGAGGGCTCTCCTGACTGCAGGCAGATCTTGGCTGCCATGGCCTCTCCTTTCAAGGTGCATCTTAAATTGTGTTTCAGGAGAAGCTGACCTCAGGATCTGCACACAGTTCTCCTCCTATAGTGTCCGGGGGCAGGGGCTGTTCTACTACATCAAGAACCTCACAAAATGAACCAGTTCGATAAACAGGAAAGTCCAGGAAGGTTTGTGGTTCATGTGGCCCCATGAACCTTGATTTTCCTGGTTTGTTCCTGTAGCAACCAGAGATAAGTGTGTGGATCCAGTCTTAGGCTGGAGAAAATTTGTCCAGACTCATGAGCTTTCCTGCAACTTAAATGGCTTTTCCACTGGAAGAATGCTCCTTAGGCTGGACAGAGGCTTCAAACTTTGGTCAGTGGAGTGCTAGGATCTATGCCAGGGCTTGCTTTCTTTACTATGAAGTATATCCCCCCTCCCCCAATTATGTATCCCACAGTGTTATAGATACGTTAACAAATAAACTGCATTTTCCATTGGCTCAAGATGGCTAAAACCTTTAATTTTCCAGATGCCTAATAATGTCATTTTTTAGCAGAGCAGCAAGGCTTATATGGGAATATTTTGAGTCCAGAGTAGTAGTACCAGCAAATAACAGATTGCAGCATATGCAAATTAAAAACTTTGTTACCGAAATTGCCAGAACTCAAGATCTAAGAAGGTACTCACAATAATGGAAAAGAGGTTATATAACACTCCTAAACAAAAAAGGGGTACACTCTAAATTATGTAAATTGCTCCAAGAAAATGAAAATCAAAGATATAACTTTCAAAAATTTGGAAAATTGATTTGAAAAGGAGCAAACATCCAAAATTCGGGTAAATGTTTTTACAAATGTATCCTGGCTTATCAGAGAATGGAGAAATTAGAGAAAAATTGATTTATAGGTGGTATTAAATGTTGAATGGATTAGGAAAAAATATTTTCAAATGCCACAGGTTGGTGTAGGAGCTGAGGAAAACATTTTGTTTCCTTTTTTTCACATGCAGTGGGATTGTAATATTATAAAGGATTTTGGAAATTTGGCTGCAGAAAATATGGTTAGTAATGATTACGGAAAACATTTTCAATGTTGAAACAGGATTACAGTAATTATGCACACTTGGGCAGAAACTTTTGGCTCAAAGCTGGATCATATTTATTGATTTTTTGGAATAAGTTTTCCTGTGGAATCTGTAAAAAAAGACAATATTGAACGTGATGTGCTGTTTGGTATGGGAAACCGGGCCAGTTGGTGTGATTGTATTTATTTATTTAACCTATATCCCACCCTCCCTGCCAAAGCAGGCTCAGGGCAGCTTACATTCCACAAAAGATATATAAAAATCAGTATTGATATAAACCACAATTATAAAAATATAAAAATAATAAATAAAAACATAAGACATTAATAGGAAGGACTATAATAGGAAGCATTATAAGAAAGTTGGAAACGAAGTTTTGTATAGGTGTAGTTAAATGAATAGAAAGGTAGCAGTCATGGAGAACAGCTTGGAGTGGGTCAGCATCATCCTAAGTAATGCCCAAGACTTGGTGAGAGATGTAAAAGTGATCGCACCGCTTGGGAGCAGTGACCATAATGTTATTGATTTCACCATTTGTATAAATAGAGAGTTGCCCCAAAAGACCAGGATAACCACGTTTAACTTTAAAAGGGGTAAATTATCTGAGATGAGGAGGCATGTGAAGAGGAAACTGAAAGGAAAGGTAAATACAGTCAAAACCCTTGGGGAAGCTTGGAGGCTATTTAAAACGACAATCCTAGAAGCTCAGATAAAATATATACCATAAGTTAGGAAAGGCACAAACAGGTATAAGAAAAAGCCTGCATAGTAAACAAACAAATTAATGGAAGCTGTAAAAGGTAAGAAGGACTCCTTTAAGCGGTGGAAAGCTAGTCCAAGTGAGATTAATAAAAGGGAACACAGGCTGTGGCAAATCAAATGCAAGACTGTGATCAGGCAGGCAAAAGGGACTATGAGGAGTATATTGCAAAAAACATAAAAACCTACAATAAAAATTTCTTCAAGTATATTAGAAGCAGGAAACCAGCTAGGGAGGCAGTGGGGCCCTTGGATGACCAAGGGGTAAAAGGATTACAGAAGGAGGATAGGGAAATGGCTGAGAAGCTGAATGCATTTTTTCCCTCTGTCTTCACTGTGGAAGACAAGAAGTGTTTGCCTGCTCCAGAACCACTTATTTTGGAAGGGGTGTTGAAAGACCTGAGTCAGATTGAGGTGACAAAAGAGGAGGTCCTACAACTGATAGGCGAATTAAAAACGAATAAGTCACCAGGTCTGGATGGCATACATCCAAGAGTTCTGAAAGAACTCAAAGTTGAACTTGTGGATCTTCTGACAAAAATCTGTAATCTTTCATTGAAATCTGCCTCCGTTCCTGAGGACTGGAAGGTAGCAAATGTCACCCCCATCTTTAAAAAGGGTTCCAGAGGAGATCCGGGAAATTACAGGCCAGTCAGTCTGACTTCAATACCGGGAAGGTTGGTAGAAAGCATTATCAAGGACAGAATGAGTAGGCACATTGATGAACACGGGTTATTGAGGAAGACTCAGCATGGGTTCTGTAAGGGAAGATCTTGCCTCACTAACCTGTTACATTTCTTTGAGGGGGTGAACAAACATGTGGACAAAGGAGACCCGATAGATGTTGTTTACCTTGACTTCCAGAAAGCTTTTGATAAAGTCCCTCATCAAAGGCTACTTAGAAAGCTTGAGAGTCATGGAGTAAAAGGACAGGTCCTCTTGTGGATCAAAAACTGGCTGAGTAATAGGAAGCAGAGAGTGAGTATAAATGGGCAGTCTTCGCAGTGGAGGACGGTAAGCAGTGGGGTGCTGCAGGGCTCGGTACTGGGTCCCATACTCTTTAACTTGTTCATAAATGATTTAGAGTTGGGAGTGAGCAGTGAAGTGGCCAAGTTTGCGGATGACACTAAATTGTTCAGGGTAGTGAGAACCAGAGAGGATTGTGAGGAACTCCAAAGGGACCTGTTGTGGCTGGGTGATTGGCGTCAACGTGGCAGATGCAGTTCAGTGTGGCCAAGTGCAAAGTAATGCACATCGGGGCCAAGAATCCCAGCTACAAATACAAGTTGATGGGGTGTGAACTGGCAGAGACTGACCAAGAGAAAGATCTTGGGGTTGTGGTAGATAACTCACTGAAAATGTCAAGACTGTGTGCGTTTGCAATAAAAAAGGCCAACGCCATGCTGGGAATTATTAGGAAGGGAATTGAAAACAAATCAGCCAGTATCATAATGCCCCTGTATAAATCGATGGTGCGGTCTCATTTGGAGTACTGTGTGCAGTTCTGGTCGCCGTACCTCAAAAAGGATATTATAGCATTGGAGAAAGTCCAGAAAAGGGCAACTAGAATGATTAAAGGGCTGGAACACTTTCCCTATGAAGAAAGGTTGAAACGCTTGGGACTCTTTAGCTTGGAGAAACGTCGACTGCGGGGTGACATGATAGAGGTTTACAAGATAATGCATGGGATGGAGAAAGTAGAGAAAGAGGTACTTTTCTCCCTTTCTCACAATACAAGAACTCGTGGGCATTCCATGAAATTGCTGAGCAGTCAGGTTAAAATGGATAAAAGGAAGTACTTTTCACCCAAAGGATGATTAACATGTGGAATTCACTGCCACAGGAGGTGGCGGCGGCTACAAGCATAGCCAGCTTCAAGAGGGGGTTAGATAAAAATATGGAGCAGAGGTCCATCATCGGCTATTTGCCACAGTGTGTGTATATATATGTATGTATGTGTATGTGTGTATATATATATATGTGTGTGTGTGTGTATGTATAATTTTTTTGGCCACTGTGTGACACAGAGTATTGGACTGGATTGGCCATTGGCCTGATCCAGCATGGCTTCTCTTATGTTCTTATCATTTCCCAATGAATCAGGATATGCTGTGCTGGCACTTGCTTAAGCACAGTATCTGCTCAAGGACTTAAAATGAGATACTTTCCCTAGAAATTAAACCCTAGAGCTGAACCAAAACAGCAACACAACCCCCCCAATTTGTAGTCTTTTGCGCAAGCTATGAAAAGTGGGCCCTTACTCTAGGTCATGAATTCTCAGTGTAGTGCCCATAGGCACCATGGTACCCACTGACAGCTGCCAGGTGTTTTTAAAAGTGAGAGAGGCCAGCTTCTGATTGAGCGTATTGTTTTGAGAGGAGCTGCCACTGAAGCACGAGGATCTTGACTGACTAAAGGTAAGCTGCGTATATACGCAAGAAGATATTTTAAAACAGTATGACAATTTTAAAAGACATTCAGAGCTTCTGCCTGTAAAGAGTTATTATCAGGGTTCTGCATAACTCCACTTCCTGACGTATTGTGGCTGGTGCTGCCTCCTGTAGCAGCCATTTGTGGTTGTCCCCACCACCCTGTGATAGTTCCAAAGAGGCCCACAGGCTCAGAAAGCTTGAGGATCTCTGCTTTAAGAGATTTTTGGGAGACCTGTGAACTAGTGGCAGAATATATCCATTTTACCAGAAGCAGTTTCCAGGAGATGGAGTCTTAGGTGGGGAGCCATTTGCATTACTTAGGTTGGAGGACAGCTGTGCAGGAGGCAGAGTCACAGTTGGATCACTTTGTTGAATGTTGTTGTTATTTGCACACAGGCCATTTTACAGCCAGTATTGGCAGCAGAAGACTTCAGATTGTTTAAAGAAATGATGGTCCAGAAAAATATTGAAATGCAATTGCAGGCCATAAGAATAATTCAGGAAAGAAATGGTAAGAAAGGTAGTAAGAACTTTTCTTATCTCTTTGTTTGCTGTGACCAGACCTGACTATTTTTTCCATGACATCAGTGGAATCAATGACCTATGGGTGCAATATTGAGAAGAAAAATATTGGCAAAGCCAGGAGAGGTAACAATGAGACAGGGAAAGAGGGGGCTATGGCAGATGTGTTCTACTTCTGCCCTCCAGGCATCCCCACAATGCCTTCCTACAGGAAGAATAGTCATAAACTAAGCACCATCAACCAATGAAAAGCTGTGGAACCTCTGGTGGGGATAGTGGAGACTTAAGTGGAAGGCAAGTATGTCAGGCTTCCTTGGGAGATGGTGAGCTCTCCTTCCTTGGAAGTTTTTAAACAGGCTAGATGACCATCTGACAGCAATGCTGATCCTGTGCATTTAAAAAGGTAAGGTAGTCCCCTGTGCAAACATCAGTCATTTCTGACTCTGGGGTGACGTCACATCACGATGTTTTCACAGCAGACTTTTTATGGGGTGGTTTGCTATTGCCTTCCCCAGTCATCTACACTTTGAATTTGAATTTAGGAGGAGGTATTTGTGGATTTCCTGCATTGTGCAAGGGGATCCTGCATTGTGCAGATGACCCTGGGGGATCCCTTCTAACTCTATGAGTCTAAGATTCTGTGATTCCATTGCCTCAACCAGGGCCTGGGGAAGCAACAGAGAAATGAGGAAAATTACCAGGAGATTAGTTAGGTTTTGCCCAGTGAAGGGAAAGAACTCAAACATCTATAATATAGGTACGTAGGGCTCAGGGGCCAATAAAGAGGCAGGAATAGAGCAGGTATCCTGTGTTACCTTAGGAGAACAGTGAGTGACTTGTAAAAAATATCCCAGGAGACAAGCCAAACCTATTTCAATAGGCTGAGGTTTTTGGATGAATAAAAAAAATTCTCTTCCCATTTTTTCCCAGTCACTGACAGAAACACACTGTCAGTTCAGTAAAGCTATAGGTGTGGAAAAATGTAAGTGTTTTAAAGCATTGTCCTGCTGTCCCTTGCTGTAATAACCAGTAACTTGTTACAGGCATTGTCTTATTCATCAAACCACTAAGCATTGAGCTGTTCTAGAGCCAGTTTGGTGTAGTGGTTAAGTGTGCGGACTCTTATCTGGGAGAACTGGGTTTGATTCTCCACTCCTTCACTTGCACCTGCTGGAATGGCCTTGGGTTAGCCATAGCTATCACAGGAGTTGTCCTTGAAAGGGCAGCTGCTGTGAGAGCCCTCTCAGCCCCACCCACCTCACAGGGTGTCTATTGTTGGGGGAGAAGATATAGGAGATTGTAAGCCACTCTGAGTCTCTGATTCAGAGAGAAGGGCAAGGTATAAATCTACAGTAGTCTTCTTCTAAAGAAGAGACAATATATTTGTGTGTTGTGAAAGGAAGGTATTAGTGTGAATCACCCCAGGAGTGGGGGAGGGGGAAGTAGCAAAAATTCCTATTCTAATTTGCCAGGCTTCCTCTGTAATAGCATGTAATATAATCCAGTTATTTGTTAACATTGTCTTACCACTTGCAATCCATGCCATAATTAAAATCAGTTGGATTAGTGTGCTGAAAGGTGGTATGGGGTGGGAGCTGAGAAAGTACTGTGCCATCACAGAGGCAAAACACAGGGGTGCAAGAGGGCAGAAAAAAAGGTTATTCCATCTGTTCATCCCTTGGGATTTCTGGTACCTGATGCTCCTCTAACATTACACTAATTTGGATAGAGCCTGTAGCAAGCACTGGAAATGAAGTTGCTCCCAAAAGTTCTGAAATAATTCTCTGAAATGTTGACCTTTGTTTGACAGGCATATTTTAAAATGGAGAACAGCCCCACCTTATCTTTAGGAACTGTATGCCTTCTGTTCCTTAATTTTAACAGGTGTGCTACCTGACTGCTTGACAGATGGGTCTGATGCATACACTGAAATTGAAGAAGAAGAAATGAAAATACTGAGGGAGGTTCTTAGGTAAGAAGACAGTTTCTGCATATAGATTTTGCTCTAGAATGCGGATAGTGACATGATGACAAGGACTTGGCAGAGCACAAAACTAACATTAGTAGAAGGATTTCCATAGTCCTATTCACTGACATATGCCAGGACATTATGAAGTTACAGGCAGTGAATGTCACAAATACGGAATTGAATTCAGTCTTACATTTGGAGTAAGCCTGTCATTTCACAGACCAGTTGGTTTAACTCTGTATGTGAGGAAGAGATGATCGAGCAATTTCCCTGGAGCATGGGGTAGTCCACAGTTCAGGACTAGGTGGCTGCTCAACTGCTTCCCAGGAAGTTGGCAAGTTAATACTTCTGAGAATAATTAACATTCTTATTTTGCCTAACGGGGAACAGCTGACCGTGTTACGGTATCATCTAGGAATTAGAAATTGGGAGTTCTCTGAGCCGTAATTGGTTTTTGTGTGTGTGTGTGTGAAAGCAGGTTGTTAAAGAAATGTGTCACACACATGAGCATTGCATTTTGCTTTGTTTTTGATCAGGAAATCAAAAGAAGAGTATGATCTAGAGCAAGAAAGGAAAAGGACTAAAGAGGTATGTTGAGATTCAGTTGAACACGTTTATTTACTTACTTACTTACTTCTCTTATACTTCGTCTTTCTCCCCCATGGGGACCCAAAGCGGCTTCCATCATTCTCCTCTCCATCTTATCTTCACAACTTTGTGAGGTAGGTTAGACTTGACAGTGTGTGACTGTTCCAGGGTCACCAAGTGAGCTCTCAGGGCATTGTGGGCATTGAACCTGGGCTTTCCAGATCCAACATTCTAGTCATTGCACCACGTTGGCACCATACTGCATCTACTATGTGGATGTTGTGAAGCTATTACTACTAATAATAACTTTTCTTCAGCATTTTGGTTTGTCAATGAGGACTTCAGTCATTCACATGTGCTTATCAGGCTTTACTGACTTAATAAAAGGCCTCAAATAGAATGTTGCTCTAGTTGTTGAAGCTGCATATAAAGGGAGTATTCCAGTTCTGTTTTATTGTTAATTTGTGTTTTCTAAGCACATTTTAAATAATGATTATATAGCAGCAGTGGACTGATACATGGGGGGGGGAGGTTTAAATCCCCCACAATTAAAGTAGCATTTTCTGCACAAGCACAGAAAACACACTTACATTGGTAATTGGCAGTGGAATAGGAGAGCTGCCCTAGGTTCGGTGGTGGCAGTGCAGCCCGGGAGTCCCGCTGGCAGCTGCTCTGACCCAGCCATTATGGTGGAGGACGTCAGCTGTTGTTCTGGACCTTGCAGCAGCGGAGGAGCACACCAGCAGCTGCTCTAGCCCAGCCGTGGGAGGCCCAGCAGTGGTGGTGGAGGAGCAGCAGTTGGTATGCTCTACTGTGGCGGCCAGTCTTGGAGCACCAGCCAGTGTCCTCTGAAGGAATCCCTCCCTGCCATACCACAAGTATCATGGATTCACACTTGTTAATATACTTTTCCTAGCCTAGTTGGTATGTGTGACAGATATCTTACTTTTATACTCTCTTGTTGCTCTTAAATGTCAAGTTACATGATAAAGTGAGATCATCTGATGGTGCGCACAGATCTCCAGGACATCGGAGTGAAAGTGCGGGAGCTAAAGAACCTGTTCAGCGTGCTCCCAAGCTGCCATCTGGTATGATTATCTTCAAGTATCTATGTATTTAAAAATATATAGCATGTTGCCATTTGTTGTAGGACAAAAAAACAATTTTGATAGTTCAACTGATAGAAATAACAAAGCATAGCTAGTATGAAAAATGCAGAGCAAATGGGAGGAGGTAGTCCTTTTCATTTTCTGCTAAGGCTGTTCAGATTATAACAATTGGTAAGATTCTGAGTATGAACAAAATCTACCTGCCCTCTCATCCAAAGAGAAATGTAATGGTGTATATCGTTATGCCACTCTAACTCCTGTCCCTGGTTGTGGCTGTTGGATGCTGAAGGGGAGAGAAGGAAGAACTCAGGGTCAGATAGAGCTAGTGGAGACCCGACCCAAGTGGCCCTGACTTGTTGGAAATCAGAAATCATAAAAATATCCTTCTTGACTTTATCTCAGTAAAGGACTTCCCCCCACACCCATCCCAGGAAAACTGTTCCACAACTTTGTGTTAAATAGCTAAAGATTTTCTAATAATCTAAATTTGTTAGTTTCAAACTTGTAGTTGTTGTTCCTTGTACTCCAGGTTAGATTGGCCTGGGATCCTGGAGGTTTTTTGCTTTTGTCTGGGCATACAGCAAGGATCACTGAGGAAGTGGAGGGGGAGGTAGTTGTGAATTTCCTGTGTTGTCCAGGAGGTTGGAATAGATGACCTTTGAGGTCCCTTCCAGCTCTGTGTTTCTACTTAAAGTTGAAGCCCTAGCTGTTGTGATGTAGAGTTTGGGTTGGATTTTGGAAGACCTGAGCTCAGGTCTCACCTTTGTCATGAATTTGGGGGATGTCATTTAGAAAAAATTAAGAGCCTACCATTCGTAACAGTAAAATAGGGAAGAAAAACAGCAGTGGCCTCTTTCATAGTATTGTTGAGAGGGCCAAAAATGTAAGTAACTTTGCAGATAGGAAAGGTGAAAATATTCTAGAACATTCTAGGGGTAAATATTCTAGATCTTTGGTTGTGTTTTCCGTCCGCAGAAAGGCACTTTCAACAGGTTGAAGTGTGTGTAATTATTTATTTAGGCTAATGGTCTTTTCCTGTAGCAGACTTCTGCTCTGTGCCTAGAGCTTTTCCTGGGGATTCCCCTGTACTCCGGTGAGCTGCTCTGGGAGGAGGGAGACAGGAAATTTCTATTCTGTGAGTGCAGCTGAACTGATTTCTTTAATTTATGCCAGTAGGGTGTAATACAGTTTTTCTCACTGAAAGTTTAGATCTTGAGGCAAAAAACAAAAGTCTTTCTACCCGCGAAGTGCCCTCTGCCAAACAGAAGGAAGAGAGTCAGAAAAAAACAATTGGAAATGGTTCTGAATGTGTCATGAAGCAAGCGAGAACTGAAGGACGAGTAAGTTGAAAGTTCTCCCTGTTTTACAGTGCAGTCCATATGTAATTAATAGTGCAATTCTGTTGAGAGTTAATCCAGTCTAAGCCTGTTGTAGGCTTAGACCGGAATAATTGTGTTGGATTGTGTTGTTTAGATACTAGAATATAATTTTGTATTAGTTTTTGTATTTTGTTTGTTATAGTTGTGTATAAATGCCTAGTTGAATGCAATGGTAAATATATCAGTAAGAGGGTTTGTTGTTTTTTGACAGTCTCCCCACCATAGATTCCCAGTTCCTTCTCCTGGCTGTTCCTGAAGGTTCCTTGTCACGCAGTAGCAGTATTTCAAGGAACTCAGTGGGCCAGCAAAGGGCACAGAAAAGTTCCATTTCACTAATACAAGTGTCTTCCATTAGCAGAAAATTCCCACTGGGTCCAGACTAGCAGTGAATTTTTTGGGGGGTCCAGTAGATATGAACAAAAAATACTGATTAAAAAAAAAGCTAACAGGAGAAGCCAGTGCAAAACTGAGCTGTCGGGGAACAGTCTGCTCCTCAGGGGCACAGCTGATCCTGGCTGGGCTTGCTTGCCCCAGGAAATGCTGTGCTGTGTGGAACACATCGCTCTTGTGGGCACAGCTAATCCTGGTTGGGCTTGCTTATCCTGCAGTCCAGTTAAAGTAGGCTATAGGAGAAGTGAGCCCCAGGAGCTGCTGTGCTGTGCTGAGCACATTGCTTATGGTGGCACAGCTGATTCTGGCTTGGTTTGTTTTGCAGTCTGGTTTAAACCAGGTATAATGGTCCCGTCCATTTCCCTCCCTCAGAAGCAAGATTTCCCCTCCATTCCCCCTCCCCCCCTTATGGATTGAGTTGCTCTCGTAATGTGTTTTCTTCTTTGCTGAAGAACTCTGGCTGTTTGACCCTTTGATAATAGGATATTTTGGCTGTTGGCTTAGCCCAGGAATCTGGGGGAAGGATCAGGAGCCTGCTTTAACTTAAATGGCACTTGAAGTGTTTTGAAATTAAAAAATAACAAAATATTTTATTTAACATAGAGGGGAAAGGTCAGGTAAAATTAAGGTAAAATTTCTGAGGTAAAATCAGTACATGCACAGACTTTAATTCTTATGTTTCTGGCTAATGAGCTTTTCTTAAGCTATGTTTTACCAGTGTTGCATTTTAAGAAATGAGGAACCATATATAACAGTTAAAAGCTCAGATTGACATCAGGTAAAAACAGCAGACCTGAATATCAGAGGTATAGAATGTAGTATCAGAGATTCAAAATCAATCATCAGTCTGAGAGGAAGGCTATATGAAGTAGGAAGGAGAGTGGAAATGAGGAAGTGACAAGTTTAAATTGACTCTCATTGGAGATTTGTAAAGTATGTGATCCTTTGGGTTTTTTTGATGTACAATTGGACTTTGCAGGTGTGACCCACATCTACCCCCAAATGCTTGGAAATTCATTCCAAAATTAACAGGATGGTCATGTCTGTAAATGTTAAAGCTAAGAGACTGCACAATGCTACAAGTATTTTTAACTGACATTTATATGGTTCATTATAGTTTTAAAAAGCAGTTTGTATTTACAGAAGCTTAGGAAAAACAAGTCAAAAGACTGAAATGGAATTCTGTTGATTCTCCTTCCAGGAATGTAGGAATAATATTGATAAAGTGGTCTGATGTTCTCAGTGATAGGACAGGGCAGATCCAATTACACAACATAGACTTGAGCTGAATAAGGAAATCCTTGAGTTCCAGGCAAAGGATGTCACTTTTGGGAAACTGATCTCATGAGCAATGGCATACACTTGTGTTCAGAAGATCAAGGATATACTTAAAATTGAACGTGATGTGTCCTGCAGGCTCTGCTCTCCTAGCTTGTACATGGAAGCTGCTGAGAAAGGGATCAGGTAGTGTGTATGAATAAAGGAGGTGAAGAACCATGGCTTTAGTGTAAATTTTCCTTCCTATATTAATGAGTCAAGATGTTTCGTTCTTAAGACACCAAACTACACCCTTTTGTAACATATGGCTCCCATTTGGCAAACTTTACAATCCTCCAGGGTATAAACTATTTTCTAGATAGGATTTAATAACAGATTTATTGTGGTGTAAACTTTTGTGGACTAGAATCCACCCCAGTGGAAGCATGAAATTTGTTCTTGTTTGGCTGATATTTTTACATGGTATAGATAGGAAAAATAAACTGTGAGGTCAAAAGGCAGTGACATATAGCATGCACAGTCTATAACATTTCTATGAAAGCTCAAATATACAGAAGATAATAACCATTTACAGCTGCTGCAGGTCATCACGTAATCTTGCTAGTTTTGTTAAACTAAATGTCTTTGTTGTGAAAGGATCCTTAATCATGATTGAACCTTAATTAGATAGTGTCAGGCATCCTGACAGATTTTGATTAGTAGTTTCATGCTGATGTTTCCCTTTGAAGTTCTGTTGAATAATAGGAACTTCCAGGTCATCAACTGTAAATCCTGGGAGACTGAAATGACCACAATGGTTTTTAAATGATGCTGTTTTTCATAAAAGGTTTGTGTCCACTTGTTCTTTTGCATAGAGGTTGATGGGTTTGTCCTAAGGAGACAGCATAAGCTCATGTGATAATTAATAATAATAATAATAATAATAATAATAATAATATAATAAGTTTTTATTTATACCCTGCCCTCCCCGCCGAAGCAGGCTCAAGGCGGCTTAATTACATTGTGCTGGAGTATAAACAGGTGACTGGTTCCTGATGATATGACTGAGGTTACTAGGGTCGGTAATAGTATGATTTGAATGGCTATTGAGACAGTGTTATGTCTCTGCTGCTGTTATTTATTTATTTGGTTCAGTTTCTATCCTGCCTTTCCCACAAATGGGCTCAAGGCAGGTTACAGCATTGGTTTAAAACAATAAATTAACCATTAAAACCTATAAAATCTGTAATCCCTAACAAGATGGTGCTCAGATTATTTAAGCTATTTACAATATGTCACAGAAGTTAATATACCCCCTCACATTTTGTAAATATTTAAGTATATCTTTTCATGTGACAACACTGAAGAAATGACACTTGGCTACAATGTAAAGTAGTGAGTCTACAGCTTGCATAACAGTGTAAATGTGCTGTCCCCTTAAAATTATGGAACACAGCCATTAATGTCTAAACTGCTGGCAACAAAAGTGAGTACACCCCTAAGTGATAATGTCCAAATGGGGCCCAAAGTGTCAATATTTTGTGTGGCCACCATTATTTTCCAGCACTGCCTTAACCGTCTTGGGCATAGAGTTCACCAGAGCTTCACAGGTTGCCACTGGAGTCCTCTTCCACTCCTTCATGACGTCACGTAGCCAGTGGATGTTAGAGACCTTATGCACTTCCACCTTCTGTTTCAGGATGCCCCACAGATGCTCAATAGGGTTTAGGTCTGGAGACATGCTTGGCCAGTCCATCACCTTTACCCTCAGCTTCTATAGCAAGGCAGTGGTCGTTTTGGAGGTGTGTTTGGGGTTGTTATCATATTGGAATACTGCCCTGTGGCCCAGTCTCCAAAGGGAGGGGATCATCCTCTGCTTCAGTATGTCACAGTACATGTTGGCATTCATGGTTCCCTCAATGAACTGTAGCTCCCCAGTGCTGGCAGCACTCATGCAGCCCCAGATCATGACATTCCCACCACCATGCTTGAGTGTAGGCAAGACCCACTTGTCTTTATACTCCTCACCTGGTTGCTGCCACACACGCTTGACACCATCTGAACCAAATAAGTTTATCTTGGTCTCATCGGACCACAGCACATGGTTCCAGAAATCTTGGAAATGGAATGAATATAGTTTTATTTTTAGGACTGTCTATAGGCAGTGGATGTGTGATATGCCCTGGGCTGTGACTGAAAGCATCTAGGTATGTGTAACAGTCTGCAAGTTTTTAATATAAGGTTCTAATAATGCTTGTCATGTGGCTGCACATTGGTCTACAAAAGGGTAGGTGCTGTGTGGACTGGTCCAGGTTTAAGTTGATGATGGGTGATAGTTGTTGAAACTCTGGTACAGTCTTTCAGGGGCTTCATTTCTGTGGGTCCAGATAATGTTATCAATATATTTCTTAAAAAAGGTGCAACTAAAGAAGCACTCCTCTGTATCACCCATGAATATACTGGGCACCCATACAAGTATTGTTTATTTATTTAGAACATCTTAATGTCCTTAGTACCCATGACTGTGCAAGATACATGTTGTTCCGCACCCTGAAGTAACTGTGAATGAGAAGTCACATCACTTGGGAGCCAGGTGTGCTGATTTGTAGACTATTTGTGGATGTTGATGTTGTATAGAGCTCTACATTTTGTAGTCACCAATATCACATTATATTCTAAAGCAGATATTTTAACTTTTAAAATAGGAGAGAAATACTTTTCTCCCTTTCTCACAATACAAGAACTCGTGGGCATTTGATGAAATTGCTGAGCAGACAGTTTAAAAGGGATAAAAGGAAGTACTTCTTCACCCAAAGGGTGATTAACATGTGGAATTCACTGCCACAGGAGGTGGTGGCGGCCACAAGTATAGCCACCTTCAAGAAGGGTTTAGATAAAAATATGGAGCACAGAAGAAGAAGAAGATGATATTGGATTTATATCCCGCCCTTCACTCCGAAGGGTCTCAGAGCGGCTCACAATCTCCTCTACCTTCCTCCCCCACAACAGACACCCTGTGAGGTGGGTGGGGCTGGAGAGGGCTCTCACAGCAGCTGCCCTTTCAAGGACAACCTCTGCCAGAGCTATGGCTGACCCAAGGCCATTCCAGCAGGTGCAAGTGGAGGAGTGGGGAATCAAACCCGGTTCTCCCAGATAAGAGTCCGCACACTTAACCACTACACCAAACTGGCACAGATCCATCAGTGGCTATTAGCCACAGTGTATGTGTGTATATAAAATTTTTTGCCACTGTGTGACACAGAGTGTTGGACTTGATGGGCCGTTGGCCTGATCCAACATGGCTTCTCTTATGTTCTTAACTGTGCTTCAAAGAAAATGTGAACAGTTAATGCAGTGAACATGTGTCATAATCATGGGAAGAACCAGTGAGGTGCAATAGACGATTTAGTGAAAAATTCTCAGTATATTTTCCAAATCACCTTCAGGAACACAACTACCATTTTCACACTAGACCTTTAATCCTAGTTTAGCCCTGTCCCCAAGCTGACATTCTACAATAAAATCATAAAATCATAGAGTCACAGAGTTGGTTTCTCTGAATCTAGTGTAGAATGTCAGTTTGGGGACAAGGCTAAACCAGAATTAAAGATCTAGTGTGAAATTGGTCACATCTCCTGGTGAGGCACTGACTCCAAATAGAGTAGTTTTAAAAAAAATTAGTTGGGGGTCACCTGTTCATTGAATATATTCATCAGGGAGCCAGGAGTGGTTGTGCATCTAATTTGACTGTATTTGCAGTGGCAGATGTGTGAATGAATAGTTTGGGATTATATTGGACATGGTGGTGGTAGTAGGGTAATGGGATTATTTTTTGTAAGTAATGGGAATAGTTTTTTTGAATTGGCAAGGTTTTTCTATAATAAAGGTTTATTTTAATAAACTATATAGAGGAAATGCTAAAAAATGTGCTTGAGAGATTATATAGTAAATGTGTGTTTTATATTTTTTTCAGAATTTATCAGAACTTGAAGCACATGAACTCAGGGAACGAGAGGAATACCTAAAGCAGAAGCGAGATGCACTGATGGCTTTGAAGAAAGATTCAAAAATCAATTTAGTACCCCAGAATACAGAGCAGAAAGAAGACTTGTTGCCTTCCAAAGAGGTGAAGAATGAGTATGTCACTTGGTTAGCATTAATGGGTCCTGTTTAAGAAATTTGTTTCTATTGAAAATATGGACCCTTAGTCAGGGGTACACATAGAGCCCTGATATTTTGAACTATGCTGTTCGACAGGAACTAGGAAATTTGGTACCAGGATAAGGGACTAAATCCAGTCCCTTGTTCTGCTTCCCAGTTTATCAGTATTCAAGTTCTTTAACTAGCTCTGTGTACCATGTTTCCCCGAAAATAAGACACTGTCTTATATTTGTTTTTTCTCAAGAAGACACACTAGGGCTTATTTTCAGGGGATGTCTTATTTTTTATTAAGTATGATATAACAATCTACATTTATTCAAATACAGTTAAGTCATCTTCTGGAACATTGTCATAACTCTCCAGGTATTTCAGTCTTCCTTACCACTCCGCGCCGAAATGCATGGCGTGGCTATGCAGATATGCTGTATAGCCACGCCCATCACTAGGTCTTATTATCGGGGTAGGGTTTATATTTAACAAACACATAGAAATCCTGCTAGGGCTTATTTTTTGGGTAGATCTTATTTTCAGGGAAACAGGGTACCTATAGCCCTGGTACAGGCGTTTCCATATTCAGATAGGGATTATTTGAGGAAGGCTGCTGCTGTCTGTATGACTCCTAACTAATCAAGGTGATTTATTTATTTTACTTCATTTATATCCACCTTTCTTGCCCGTCGGGGGGCCTCAAAGTAGCTTACATCATTCTCCTCCATTTTATCCTTACAACAATACAGTAAAGTAGACTAGGCAGAGTGTGTGTGACCAGGTCAAAGTCACCCAGCAAACTTCCATGGGAGAGTGAGGATTCAAACCTGAGTATCCAACATCATGCTTTTCAGTAGTTTACACTTTCAGCTTCTATGGCGGTACTCTAGGACTCAGTAATCAAAGATGCACGTGTGAATTATACTGGCACAGAAGAGTCTTTTTCAAATTCCTAATATAATTTACAACAGTACAACTATTATATACTGCTAAACTATACATATGCATGTGCACATGCGTCAGTGCTATTTGCATTCCTGACTCCATTCGCTCCCTTGGTATAATCCTCAGGTCTAACTTACTGCTTGGAGACATAAAAGATAGGGAAACGTTCTTGTACAGGATGCCCTTCTGTTTGCACAATTCATTGAAAAGCATATAGATCATGTTGATAAATGAACTAAAATACTATGTAGCTTTTTCCATTCTCTAATAGTAATCAAGGATCTCTCCCATTCATGTAGCAAAGGGATTGTCAGATGAATTGTAGTGTGGCCCTCCTGTATCTATCAGGCAGCAGGAATAAAAATTATCTTCATGCATTCCTAATGTTGTGCATATTTTTGAAATCCTTTTTAATGCTCCCCCATAGTTTAGAAGAGAGTTGGAGACTGAGATGATAGTGGTTACTGAGTGAGTTTCTGGCAGAGATAGTGTTCAGACTGGGGCCTGTGCGGTTCAGTGTTGGTTGCCATGTTACACGCTAGTCCTCAAGATGGACTTTGAACCTTGTTCCTTGTCCTCACAGGCACAAGATAAAGGAACACAATTATATCTTTAGAAAAAGCCCATACTTGCTCAAGACATTTTGAAACAGTGTATACTTTTTCTTATATAGGCTATTTAGCTTGCTATTACTTCACAATTCAGTGATTAATATGGTGAAGTGAAACCTCACAACTTTCAAGAATACATGAGAGATTCTTGCAATACACAAGCACAAATCCCTAGAACATATATATTTTTTAACTGAACCTGTACTGGCAAAACGAAAGAATTTGTGCTGGCTGAGGAAAAGATTGGTCACAGAAATGTAGATGGCAACAAGTATTAACTTCATTAAATTTATTTTGAAACTTGGAATAAGGTCCGTTGTGGAGAAAAATACAGTGGGCTCTAGAAAGAGGCTCTGGGCAAGTGCCCCCCCTCACTGTCTTCCCACCCACCCAAGGAAGCCATTTTCTGTAGGGGAATTGATCTGACTTCAGCTTTCCATCTCCTCCCCACTTACTGCAGTCTCTACCTAGGAAAAGTACAGTCTTTCTCCACATTGTGGACCAAAACAGTTTATATCATTCTCCTCTCCCCCTTTTGATCTGCACAACAATCCTATGAGGTAGGTTAGGCTGACTGTCTAGGATTGGTCCAAAATCACATTGTGGACCAAAGCAGGAGGGAAGTGACCTTAGCAAGGTATAATGTCAGTCGACCCTGCAAAGCAGCCATTTTCCCCTGGGGAAATTGATCTCTGCCATCTGGAGAGCAGCTGTAATTCTGAGTGATCTCCAGCCCTCACCTGGAAATTGGCAACAATAGTCCCCAGGAGCAAATGACTGGCTTGGAGGGTGGAGTCTGTGGCATCGTACCTGTCTGAGGTCCCACCCCTCAACAAATTCCACCCTCTCCAAGCTCCACCCCTCAAATCTGGGGATTTCTCAACCTGGAGTTGGCAACCTTATCTCTTTCCCCCTCTCTGCAGCCTCCACCTAGGAGAAGCAATCTTTCTTCTGTGTGTGTGTGGGAACCAAAGCAGCTTACATCAGGGGTGGCCAACGGTAACTCTCCGGATGTTTTTTGCCTACAACTCCCATCAGCCCCAGCCAGCATGGCCAATGGCTGGGGCTGATGGGAGTTGTAGGCAAAAAACATCTGGAGAGCTACTGTTGGCCACCCCTGGCTTACATCATTCTCCTATCCTCCCCTTTGATCTGCACAAAACCAGTGAAGTAGGTTAGGCTGGAAGTCTGTGACTGGTCTGAAATCACCCGGTCAGCTTCCACAGCAAGAGCCTGGGTCTGGCAGACCCTGCTCTGAAGGCCTAACTTGTATGCCACACTGGCTGTCATAGGGGGGCTGCTGCTGACAGGAGCAAACAGCCAGGCCTAGTTAAGTCATGCCAGTCAGGTGATAGCAGGTCACCCAGAGGATGCTGACAGGCCTAGGGTAGCCAGCCTCTAGGTGGAGCCTGAAGACCTCCTGGTATCACAACTGAACTCCAGACAACAGATCTTTCTTCCCATGGAGAAAATAACTGCTTTGGAGGGTTTAGGACTGGCTCCAATGAGTTCTCCCTCAGAGGCCTTCAGTGATACCTTTCAGACCAATGTTATTCTCTAATAACATCGTTGGTCTTAAGCACAGGACTTCATTCTCTTTCTCCCTTGATTTTCCTTCCTCTCCCCCCCCTTTCTGTATCTGCTCTGCTGTCACAGGGTGCCATTTCCCCCCATCTCTGGCTGCTTCTCTTTCAGAGGAGGAGCCCTCAACCAATCAAGGGAGGGCTTGCTCTGTCTCTTTCCCTCCTCCTCCCTCAGCCAATCGAGGGAAGGGTTTCTTTCTCTCCTCTGGGAAGCAGTGGCTCAACCCTTGTCTGTACTGGGTCTTGGCGGGTGGGGGTTGCTTTCCATTGAGACTGAGTGACAGGCAGCTTGGCCAGTGGGATAATAGGTGAACTGTGACCATTCTGTCTGGAGATTGGCTTGATGGTTCTCTGTACCCTGTTTCATAGTTGTGGAACAAACCTCTTTAATTTTTATCAGGAGAATTTTCATTCTGTATGAAATACTGAAAAACATGCTTCATAAATGGCCCCTTAGCGCCCTCCCCAGATTTCTCATTCTCACTTAATGAAGATAACTTAATGCTCAAAGTTCATTCACCACCAGGCATGTTCGTGTGAAAACATTCTCATACAGAAAATGGCAATTAATAGAGGTTGCAGTGCACCTTTAGTCTCAGATGTCTGTTGTATCTTTTCAATAGAACAGATTTAAAAAAATTAAACAATTGGTAAAATGTGCAAATGTAACAGGATGCTACATATATCTATACCTGCAAACCCCCCAGATCAGACATGTGCAGTTATCAGTGTGCCGGGAGTGGATGTAAATTTCTGCTACTTATATGCACCTTACTACCTCTGTAAGGTGTGTAAATACACACCCCACCTTGACAGTGCACTGACATATCCACTTTAACCTGAAGCTGTTTGTGTAGTACTTCTGTAGCATTAATTTCTATAAAAGAAGGTTCATGTTGGTAAATTGGGTAGCATTAAGCATTGCATGTTAATGTTTTCTTTTTTTTTGTTCTAGGGACTGTCTGAAGAAGAAGAGCAAAGGGCTTTAAAGAAGAAAAGAATCCTTGCAGCAAAGCTTAAAGAAGAAGTTATTAATAAGCAATAATCCAGAGAGCTGCTAAAAGGAGTTGGGGATAAGAATTACCTTTAGAATATATTTAACCATGAACTGAATTGTTTGCTTTCAAACATCCTATACATTAATATGATTTTATACATTGCAAAAGCAGTACATTTCTTCATTAAGTTTTAAATTAGATTAAACATTACATTAAGCATTGTTTAGATTCCTGTGGTTTCAAATCTTTATTGCTGAATGTGGTCATTATGGTATATGCTCAGTTCATTTTTAAGTAAGAACCTGTCACAACTTGTATCAGCTTAGCATTAAAATGATTAAACTCAAATTTCAATTTTGGAAGCTCTTATATAAACCCAATGGAGAAAATATGCTGGGTTTTAAGACAAACTGCGTACCTGTTCTAAGGAATTTTATGTATTTCAGTTGAACCCAGTATGTTATGTACTTGTACACTAAGCATCTCCTCTGTGTTCACTGTGTGTCTGACACATCTCTCTCTCTCTCGGCTTGGCTTCGCGAACGAAGATTTAAGAAGGGTGCAATAGTCCACGTTTGCTGCAGGCTCGCTGGTGGCTGACAAGACCAATGTGGGACAGGCAGGTCCGGCCACAGCGGCTGCAGGGAAAAGTCTGATTTAGGGTTGGTCCTGTAGCAGTGCGATTCTTCCTCAATCTCCTTTTGTCCTCAAGACCAGCTATGCGTGCGTTCTCAAAGGAAGAGACAGCCTGGTGGATGGTGTGCCTCCATGCTTTGCGATCTGAGGCTAGGTCAGACCACTGGTGATGGTTGATGTGACAGGTGCTAAGGGATTTCTTCAAGGAGTCCTTGTACCTCTTCTTTGGTGCCCCTCTATTTCGATGGCCGGTGGAGAGTTCGCCATACAGGGCAATCTTGGGAAGGCGGTGGTTTTCCATCCTAGAAATATGCCCTGCCCAGCGCAGCTGCGTCTTCAAAAGCAGTGCCTCGATGCTGGTAACCTCTGCCCGCTTGAGGACTTCAGTGTTGGTCTCAAAGTCACTCCAGTGGATGTTGAGGATGGTGCGAAGGCAGCGCTGATGAAAGCGCTCAAGGAGTCGCAGGTGATGACGGTATAAAACCCACGATTCGGAGCCATAGATGAGGGTTGTCATCACAACCGCTTTGTAAACATTGTACACTAAGCATCTCCTCTGTGTTCACTGTGTGTCTGACACATACTGCCATGAGATACATCTGGCCCTGGATTCCCACACCATTGACACTTAACAGTTTAAAAAGTGATGGAAATTAGCATCCTTACACCTTCCAGTAAAAGTAGTATATGCCAATACAGACAAGCTTATACTATGATCATTAATTTTTTTTATAGTTTGTCTTTCTCACTGAGACGCAAGGCAAATTCTGAGTATGAAAAAAAAGCTTTAAGTCATTAAGCCGATTACAAGATACAACAGTTGAATCTAACAGCAAAGATTCCTAGTAAGACAAAATAATAAAATCAGGCTGGGGTTGTAGAACAAGAGAAAGAACAAAAAACAACACATGCATACATATGTTTAAGGCAACAAGATGATCAGCATAGGAGAGTTATCACCTGATGAAAGTCACTTCCTGAGTTGAGTTCACTGCAGCTTTGCTCCCTCTGTAAGAATTCCCTCCTAAACAACTGTTTTGCATATTTCTTATTGGCCTCAGGCAGACCATTCCACAATGTAGGAGACTCCAGAGAATGTACCTGAACAGCCAGATGCCAGTTTTTACATTTGCAGGATGGCACCTTCAGAAGGTTTTGTTCAGCTGTCTAGACAGTCTTCACAGCAGAAGAGGGAGAGAGCGATCCTGCTGCTATGTGGGGCCAATGCATTTAGTGTTGAGGTTCCCATCTTCTTGAGCCTGTGGACACCTTGGAATTGTTAGTGCTGGGTGTAGCCACAAAATGGCTGTTGTAGCTTACCTTCAATCACATACTGAAGATCCTTGTGAATTTGTGATGTGGTGGCAACATATTTAAAAGCTTGCAGAGCCAATTTGAAACTCCAGTGCTCAATCAGAAGTCTTGCTGGTCAAAAACTCCACTGGCCCTGCCCACTTTCTAAAAACACTTGGTGGGAATCGCTAGTTTAGGGGCTTTGTAGCTGACAGCTAGTGGTTTGTGTTGAACCAGTAACTGATCATTAGAGGACGCAATATTCTGCTTGGCACCCAGTAGTAGCCAGGCTGTGGTGTTCCATACCAATGAGAATTTCCAAGCTGTCTTCAAGGGTAGATCCATCTGCCATATTATAGATCTATGCAGAATAGAAGTAGGGGGAACATTTTTGTAAGCAGACTTGGTAGACTGCATGTTTTGCAGCGGCTTCTGCTTGCTTCTCCAGCAGTAAAGGTGGATCAAGTACTACCACAAAGCTTGAGTCAGCAACTACAAGTAACTGCTTTACACACCAAGTCATTAAAATGTAGTTGCAGCCACAGGCATAGATGGCTTTAAAAGGGGATTAGACAGATTGATGGAGGATAGGTCTATCAGTGACTATTAGCCATAGTGACTAGAACCTCCACATTCAGAGGCAGTATGCCTCTGAATACTAGTAACACTAGCCTCTCTGCCCTGTTGTTGGCCCCCTGGCTGGCCACTGTATGAGACAAGGTGCTGGATTAGATGGAATGGTCTTATCCAGTAGGGCTCTTCTTACAAATGGAAGTGGAGAAATCCCATGCTTTTGCTTTTTCCTCTTCTTCCCATCCCCTGCTTCTGCTACCACCACACACTACATGACTATAGCATTATTTACTGGGGTTCCTAAAGGTTGTCCCCTGTGCAAGCACCACCACGTTGCATCACAACTTTTTCACAGCAGACTTCTAACAGGGTGGTGTGCCATTGCTTTCCCCAGTCATCTACACTTCCCCCCCGCAGCAAGCTGGGTACTCATTTTACTGACCTCATAAGGATGGAAGGCCGATTCATCCTTGAGCTGGCTACCTGAACCCAGCTTCTACCGGGATTGAAGTGTCATGAGTGGAGAGCTTGGACTGCAGTACTGCAGCTTTACCAATCTGCGCCAAGGGGCTCCTACTGGGGTTACTAGGCAGTACCAAAAATAGCTGAAATCTTAAAACAGCATCAATTGGTTTCATTTTTATTTTTTTAAAAATCCATTTTTCCTTCTCATGTTTCTAGAGAAATGTACACAGGATCACTGTGCAGAGTTTTTGTTTCACACTCTGGGATCTCATTTAGAATTAGGCAGGGTTTTTTTTTGGGGGGGGGGGGGGTTAACAAAAAGGCCAATACTCAAGACTGTGCTGATTCCCAGCAAAGATCTTGGTGCTGGTATTCTACCTGTGAGTACTGTCACAAAAGACGCCTTAGAATCAAGCCTGCTTCACACATTTTTATATATGAAACTAGCAGTGGTTTCAGAGGATAGCTATATTAGTCTGCTGCAGAACCACCATATTAGAGTCCAGAAGCACCTTAAAAACCAAGAGGATTATTGGGGTATGAACTTTCTCAAAAGTGAAAGCATTGAAGGGAGCTTTGACTCAGGAAAGCTCTACCCTGAAATTTCTGTTGGTCTCCACAATGCTACTGGACTCAAATCTAGCTGTTAATAAGTGGTCACTAGCAACACTATGTTTTTGTATATTTTCAGTGAGTCTGCAAATATTAAGTGGTAAGTTTGCCATTACCAGCTTTATGTTAGGCTTAGTGGCAATTACAGCAAGGCTATGAGTGTGGCTTACTTATAATTCAGACCTTTTAAAATGTCACTACAGTTCCATTGTTTCTGAGAAACCAAAAGGCTTTCTTCTTTGAAGTTTTCAATACAGTAAGGAAACAGTCAATCCACGTTTCATGTAACTTTTTATTAAAATAGTATTTAACTGAGACATGTTGGCAGGTGTAATCTTCTTAAAAAATTGGTTGAGGGGCCCCAGGCATTTGAAATGTGGGCTGTCCTGTGGCAAAAAATAACCAGCATATAAACTGGAGAGTTGGGTGGGGGTAAAGGGAATGTGCATCTGAGGCAGGCTGTATTACTCAAAAGGGAGGAGCTTTGTGATTCACAGCATTAAAGATTTCTGAAGTGTTTAGACATTGGTTGACATGTCACCTTTTGTTTACATCACCTATTGCTTCCATAATTTTTTTTTTCAAAAACTCAGATTTTTGCTATAGAAGTGACTCATGAGCTGATCTATATGTGGTTTTAAAGCTCTTTGAAAAAGAATGGACGAATGGCAACCCAAGTGTCTGGAGGTTCTGTTTGCAGTGACTTATTAAAAAGGTTAGGGAACAGATCAGGGGAACTGTCTGATGGAAAATGGTACATGTTGTGCCTCTTGGGCTTCCTCAGTAGTAACCATAGTGCTTTGGAGGAAATACATAGCAATAACACAGTTGAACCAGCTATATCATTTTCTGGTCACTTCCCCAAACAAGTAAATCTCAGCGAAAAGAATGAGGAAGCCCCATCTGTGGTTGCCTGGAGCCCCCAGAGGGCAAAAACATATGTCCTTCAGGCCTTATTAACTGTCAGTCATCACAATTCACTGAATCAAATCTAGGAACACAATTTGCTTGGCTAGATTTGGTTCAGTGGCATAGAATGATTAAATTGTACAAATAACTATCTCATTAAAATCCTCTAAAATGGCCACATTTCAAAAATCTGAATTAACTTACCATTTACAACAAACCAAACAAAACCAATAATTATGGAATTACAGGGTCACATTTTAATTCCTGAATTTTACAGTTCAGCATTAATATCACCACATGTATACAAATGGTGTAAAACAAGTACAGTGGTTTTTTTTTTCCTCCCAATACAAAATAAACTGTTTTATGGAAAAACTATACTTCATATCTCCACAGACAGCCCATCTTTTGCAAACAATAGCTAAAATTAAAATTAACTACAAAAATCTCCAAAACAGGGAAACTGTCAGTAACTGCTCCAGGAGAAATGGACCCATAAACACATTACAAGAGTGATCTATAATGGTGGATTACCGCTGGTTTCATAGTCTGTATCACTCTTGACACAATTTGTAGTTTGGGGAATTTCTTCTCTCTTCTGCATGATCTCAGATCATATATGGCCAAACTAACATTAAAATATTTACAGTTCACTTGCTCTGAAAATAAAAATGCTTGCCCCCATCAATTTTACCTAATGTACTTTTGAATTTTGCTTAAATACATGGAATGTGTTGAGCAACTGCCTCTGTATTATACTCAAGGTGCTGCATATTGACTCAGCTTCCCAAATTGCCATTGGTCAAGTGATTGCTACTAAATTCATCAGCGTTCAGAACCTTCTGACAGCCTTTCACAGCATTCTCTACTCCTTGCCAATGAGAAATGCAGATGGCTCAAGAAAACCTTTTCCAAAGCTACCAGGGAGTGGTTCAATTCTGCTGGGTTTCTATCAAATGCTATTACTAGTTGCAACTCAGATGCCATTTCAAGCACAAGGGTTTTACTCATGGTTTCAAGAGTTTTTGTCTTGTTCTGAAAACAGATTATCCTTGGTATTGGTTTTTCTGGATAGCTTCTACTCATCCATTTTAGATCCAGTATCTTTTCTCCTCCCAAAATACAGCGTTTTAGTGCGAGGGGGAATCATTTTGCCACTCAACACATACTATGTAGCAGAGTGTTACCCTCTCTAATTTGGCTGACTGTGCAAATAGTGGTCCCCAATGTATAAATTCATTTTATGGAAAGAGAAGTAATCATTTAAAAGAGGCAATTGCTAAAAAAAACACAATGGACAGCACCATTACGAAGTTATGTTACTAGATCTGCAACTGAAGCCTTACAATTTTCTTCTAGCTTGGATACAAACTGGGGAGTCCCTGCAATATCAACAAGTTACTTTCCCCATCCCCATCCCCTTATAGAACCCAAGGCATTCTTTTTTTGCTGCAAGCTGTCATCCAGATGCTGATTACTAACCCACCATTTCAGTTTAATTTTTAACTGCCTGAATGGCAGACTCATTTACTAGAAAGAGATTAGGCTCTTTGGAAGTCTGGTATTCTCAGAACTAAACCCTTCTAGTAGAGTTTGTTTTGCTACTCCTTGTATTCTCTTGCGTTTTCCAGGGAGAAAGCTTTCCGAGTCAGACTATTTAGCTCAAACAGTCACAGCGTTTAAGCACCCACAATTAAGAGTCTGTTTCAGTATTTAAGAGCCAAGACGAGGTCTTTTTCTTGGAGATGTTTCCTCCTCTTCCTCTTCCTCTTCGTCATCTGGATAATCCACAAGACCAACTAAACTTCCCTGCCAAACATAAGGAAAAGCTCAAGTTTGAAAAGAATTCCCAGAAACCGTGTTGTGAAGATACCTTGTTAATCCTGACAATAATGAGCAAAATCAAGAACCTCACAACACAGTGCAATGCTTAGTATATACAGCTGTATTCTGTAGGAGAAGCAGAGTAGGGATGCATACTTATCCAGTTATTGAATCAAGAACATCCAGATTTCAAAGCATTTAAGGGTTCACCTATTTTTTCACCTGATAAAGAGACAAATATGGAGCAAATATCTGTCTTGTTATTCAGAGACTATGGTTTAGACATCTTTTTACTTTCTCCATGTAAATGGCAGTGTTCCCTCTAAGTTGAGTTAGTGTGAGCTGCCTCACAATTTTTTAACTTCTGGCTCAGACATTTTTGTCTTCACTCACAAAAAATGGCTCCAGAGCAAGCTAATTTTTGCAACAGCTCACAACTTTAATGCCAATGCCTCACAAAGTAGAATTTTTGCTCACGAGCCTCCACAGCTTAGAGGGAGTATTGGTCAATGGTATGTTCTTATTTTACAGAAACAGATGGCTAGTAAAGGTTAGGACTATCAACAGCTATTGTCCATGATAACTACGTGTAACATCTGCCCAAGGCAGTGTATTACTGTAACACTACGTGTTAACACTGCCCAAGGCAGTGTATTACTGAACATCAGAAATCGCTGATGCTCAGTAATACACAAGCAATGGGGGAAGGCGACTGTTATGTGTAGGGAAAACAACACTGGATCTCTATCAAATGTATGCATACATCCCAGTTGCCTAAATTTCTGGAGACCTACATGTGAAAATGATATTGTCTAAACTGGCTCAGGAACTGTTACAGAACAGTGAAGTCAGTAAAAATTTCTCTCATGGGTCAAAATCTGTTGTGCTCAAAGTATGTCTGAAGTAAACACAACAAACATTAACTACAACAATTTGCCCTAGGAACATGACTGACCGGCTACTCACTTGTACGCAGACACCTGTAATATATACTCGGTGGTCAATACTGGCCAGTTAGCAGAAGCTGCCAAATCACAGATTGTGAAATGCTCTCCTTAATATTACATGGACAATAGCCAAATTGAGTAGGTATGTTTTGAATGCACAATCTTACTAGAAATTCAGACGACTGACAAAATGCAACACTGAAATAAAAAGAAACACTACAGGCCAAAGTCATCTCTGCACAATGGCTGCCCCAGTAAGATGAGTTGTGCTTTATGCTTTATGTTTACATTTCCAAAAAGTTAAACTTTGGTTGATTTCAAATATAAACTCCACAAAGTTATCACAGAGAACATTCCACCCCAGGTTATCCCCTGCATCACCTCATCTGAATGTCTGGAAGTTTTCCTACCTTGTCATCAGCACAGTTCTTATCTGAAAACCCATCCATCAGTTAGCTCACCTTTGTGGCTGTAACTGCTGAAGTCAAGTTGGCATTCTTTGAAGAGGAACCATTTGAGCTTGCTGGTGATGTTTGAGCTGATACAGATTTACTGTTTGTACTATTGGCTCCATTAGTTGCACTGGCAGAGTGGGAAAAGGTGAATTTGAAGCCGCCTGCTGATGTCCTTTTGGGGAGATTCTCTTTGTCTTCACTCTCTTTTGCTTAACAGAATTTTTTTTAAAAAATGTTTAGTATAGTAACTGAGAATCTAAAACCCCCAAGGACACACAAAGAATAACTAGCATTTTTACCCTGTTTTTTGCTTAACTGTCACTTTACCATGGCATCAGAACACTGTTGCAATTCAGATATGGCAACTCCACAAAACATATTCTACTCATAGTGGGCAATGATAAAGCTTGTAGAGGGGTAAACTTGCTTTAGATGGCAGCCTGCATATGAGTCCTTGAAACCTTGTGGTGTCATTGTAGCACCCTCCCACACAGTATGAACTGACAATTCCACATGAATTTGTCCAGATGCAGTCTTGCAAAACTAACACTGGGATGATACATATCTTGCTGTATAACCTTGCCCAATGTTTAATTTGTGATATAGTTTTTGATCAGGGAACAGATGAATTTCAAGCCTGGCACTGAGCGGAGGGTGAGGATGAAGACCACAGAAAAGAACTGAGAACTGACCTAAAAGCCCTCAGTTCCTCTCTCCCCACTGGAAATGATCCTTATGAAGATCTATTTCTAGCTTGTCTGAACCTGTCTACATGCTTTCCTGTTTCTCTTGGTAACACAGATGGAAAGAAACTAATTTCTTGGGATTTTAACTCCTTTTAAAATTTTTCCAGTGACAATGGCCATGTTGAATCTCACATTTTGCAAAAGGTTTATACAGTATATTAATAAAATACCTTTTTTTGTTTCCATAAACTTTTCATAGCTGTCTGGAAAATCATCCTCAGACTTTGATTTCTCTACAGGGGGTATAACAGCTTCACTCTCCTCCTCCTCATCTTCATTGAACCACATTTCTTCGTCCTCCTCCAAGGCTCTCGCATCTCTGCGAAACCTATTGCTACGCAGTATTGACGGGACACTGCAAGATATACCATTTTATGATGAGGAACTGCCAAAACAATACTTCAAGAAATGCTCTCAGAAACACTTGGCACTTTCAGACTCACACGCTGCCCTGACCCAACCTTGTGGAACTGTCTGTCAAGTTCCATCCAGGCCCTGTGGGAATTACTACTATTCTACAGAGTCTGCAAGGCAGAGATGTTCTGCTAGTTATTTGGTTGAGAACATCTGGCCCCACCCCCTTGAGACAGCAGCACCATCTGGACTTGAGGTTGTCTTTTTTGGTGGGGGTGGGGAGAACGGAAATGTTTTTACTTATTTAATTTGGTTTTATCTGTTTCTGGAATGTAAATTGCTGTGAACTGCCCTGAAACTGGCTATTGGGAAGTGCAGCCAAAAATGTAAATAAATAAATAAATATTTTTTCCAATATATGCACATACCTGTTCAATTTCTGACTTTGCCGGTCTTTCTCTTGCTCATATTTTGTCTTCAGTCCTTTGAACGTCTGAACATATTCAATGGATTCAAGTGCCTTATAAAAGTTTTCAACTATATGTGCAGTAAGTGACTTGATATCTTCCTGCATCAATACAAAAGAAAGTTTATTGCTACCACGACGGAAATGTACCGAAGCATCAGTATGAGCACTTCACCACCGTTCAGTTAACTGCCATGCTTTCGATTTGCCATAAAAAGGATAAATTAGCCTTGGAACACAATTTAGGAGACTCTCCCTCCTACAATATGATCTATGTCTGCATCAACAAAGGTACTTCAGGCACACAGGTTTTTGAGTTACCCCCCAAAAATGGATGGAATACTTAGGTATGCAGGGTACTTTGCACAACAGAGACTGGTATTATTTACATGACCACATCCTGGATAGTCACAAGCTTTGCCTTTTGCCAAGCTTCTTTCAGCTTCAATTAACCTTCCATTCCACACTTAATATGTGGAAACAAACAAAATGGTCAAGAAAGCTACAAGTCAGCCCTGAACTTGATTGCTCAGGCAAACCTGATCTCACCAGATCTCAGAAGTTAAGCAGGGCTGACCTTGGAAAGTACTTGGATGGGAGACCTCCAAGGAATACCAGGGCTGGGACACTGAGGCAGGCAAGTAAGCCACCTCTCTGAAACATTCAAGCTCCACTAGGGATCGCCAGAAATCAGCCATAACTTCAAGGCATGCACACACACAAAATTAAAAAACACTCGACGGCTATCATCTAAGGACAGCTGGCCCTTTCAGACTACTGTTGGTTGGTGAATGCCAGAACCTTCATGGGACTCTCCACTGGGGTTCTTCGTGTTTTTATAGAGCTGGCAGGTTTTGTCATGCGCACTATGAACAACTTATTTTCTTTTCCTTCAAGCCTCAGGGTAGCATACAAAGTTTTCTCCTCACAATAACTCAGACAGATGAATCTGAAAGTAGTCAACCAGTGGGATTCATGGTTGAATGGGGATTAGACCCCACCTTTCCATGGTCCTTGTTTCAACCACTACACCACACTGGCTCTTCAATGAAGATATCTATCTGGGGTCGTGGGTGGAAAGAAGTTCCCTCATGGCTTTCTATTAAGCTGAAACCTAGTCTACTCTGTCAGTATGAATACCTCTGCAATTTAGCTGTGATATCAAAAGAAAAAGGGGAAATCTATTCTCAGAGACAACCAAAAATGCATCTGGACGGCTACAACCGTATGATTCTCAAGACATCCACACTATTTGGCTATTGGAGAGATTGCTTTCTTGAGGTTTCTAGCAGTGCTGGGATATAAATTAGCAATAGCACATCTTTTGAGATTTCTATGGCTAACATAACTTTCCAGTGGGAGAGATCATTACCCTTTTTTATTCTAAACAGTTCAACCAGTCTTACTCTAGGATAAACATATCTCTAATTTTTTAGTTGCAAACTTTATTTACAGGCTTTCTTCCTAAGATTCAAGGAAGATTACAGAATATAAATCAAGCAGACGTCAGGAGAACTCCAGTTAACACTGCAGTAGGACTAGAATTACATTAATGGACAACAGTGAAAAATCCCCAACAACAACAACACTGTTTAAGGCATGATATACCATAATACAGAAAATGGGTAACAAAGGCAGAAGGGTGATACGTACAAAAACACCTGTAAGAGTCTACAGACCTAACCCTTATAAAGTGACCTCTTGCACTTTATCTACTTCAGATATAAACAGTCAAGATAATTCTCCTAGATTTACACAATTTATGGAAAAATGGAAACCTTTCTTAGATAAATGTTTTACTGATTACAGTTTAGGAATTGGTTGTTGTACATAACATAACCGCCTTACATTTTGTAATAGTTTAATATTCAGTTTCAAGTTTTTGTGAATCTGTTGTTCTGAAAAGGTAATATTGGCATTTTATGGTTGTATTCTTTTCTGGCATGCCATGTATGCTACCAATTTACTCAATCTAGACATTCGGCACAAAAAGGCTACTAGACAGACACTGAAGCAGCTTTGTCAGATGCCACTTCCAAAATAGGGCATAAAAACTCAGCAAGCCTGAATTCATATTCATCCCTTCCTAGGTAGAAAGCAACATCTGACCACATTTATCTGTAATTTCTTTTAAATCCACCTATTCTTAGTCCCTTTGACAGATGGATTCCTGATGATGCCTAGAAGTCAGAGAAGATAGAGAATGGGCATGAATAAATCCAATACTCAGTCCCTTCCATACATTTTGCTTAGTAAGCCATCTTAGACAGGTTCCCTGGAGAGGAAGCATAGACATTATCTAAATAGATAATACCTTCAAACTGTTTCTCAGTATGTTTCAATTTGGCTGTAGCTTTTTATGCAACTAACGATCTGAAGGTCATTATTCATTTAGTCCTAATACTTAAACTCACGTATGCCTAAAAAGTGGTAGGAGATAAAAATGGGAAAGCACAACTTACCACTCTGATGAATTCAAATAGTTCAATGACTGCGGAATTCAGCAAATTGTACCTAGTCCCATTATCCAAAAGAGCATTTATGACTGGCTCAAACAGGTTTCCTTTGGTGATATAACGGTTATAAAATTCATCCTTTAGGCCAATTATCCTCCTCATGAAACGAAGAGCACCTATAATATTAACAAATGTTTCTCAGGTCCTCTGAAGTTCTCAAGGCACATGTTACATTTTGAACAGTTATTCTTCATATAACTGCATTTCACAATGCACACATATCAAGCAAATTTCTATTGGTTTAATGCACAGTGATAAAATGGTTAAACATGAATATGCGGAACTTGTGCTGGCAAAAGCAAACATGGAATAGAAAATTCCAGGACCTTACCATGGAGGAGTCACACTGAAATGACAGGGAACTGACAAGACAGCATGTGTTCTTGTGCCAATTGCAAATTCAGTAGAGAGCGAATTCAAACTACTTTTCCTTTTTCAAGCTACCCAGTGCTGTGCTGGGCTTAGAGATAGGAAGACCTGGTCCCTTATGACACTTCCTTTTGAGTAGCTTCTGTTGGCAAGTTATCTGCCAACCCTTTATTAGCTTTTAGGTGCCAGGTCAAAATGTGCCTGCTTGCCCAAGCCCTTTCCCTCAATTTTTTCCCCAACAGATTTCTGACATGCTGTTTTAAAAAATATGTCTGTTTCCCAACCTCACCCATCTGTTATAAGGCTACACAGCACCCTTGTTCCTTTTTTTAAAAGAGTGTATTTTGAGCCAAACATTTTATTGATAAAAGGCACAAAATGTTTCTCTCAAATTGGGCTTTGGAGAAATTTTAGTCCAAATGAGGGCAGGTGTTTGTTCTTAGATCGAGTCAAGCCAAGTTTGTTATGATCTGAGATCAGAATTTGGAATCAGAGTTGTCAGCAAAGATTTACATGGACTCTTGTTTCTTAAATACACTAGATACACTAAACATAAAATGCAATACTTGATTTAAAAAATATTGAGTTGTACGCTTCTAATTAAACATGCCTGAGCACAAAACTACTTTTGGCTACTTTAAAGGTCATTTAATATAAAACTGATTGGTTCTACCTGGGAAATTGGATAAAATCAGAGTAATATAAATATTTAGAATATTCTGGTAAAATCAACAGTATAATAAAACATGCTAGATTGTCTCTACCATATCTGAATGACATCGGCAGAGATGTTTCTCAAAGAATTTGTGCAAATTCTTCCTTCAAGAAGGACTGATGAAAGGCCACTCAATTGGGCAAGGGTGAAGACTCTGCAATGTTTAGGATATTCCAGCGTATAGATCTAGAATAACCTTAACACTGGTTAAAAATCAGTACTCAAATATGATGAAAAGAATAACGCATAAATACATATTTACTATTTTATTTTATCAGATTTATATTCCACCCTCCCCTGATGGCCTCAGGGCAGCTAACAACAACAAATTAAACCACATAAAACATTAAAAACAAATTACACAATAAAATCAATCATATAGTTTACAATCATTAAAACCAAGATGTGCGTTTCTGATTACTCTGATATTCTTGATTCAGTTATAATGATTCAGTGGGATTATCGGTGCCATGGAGTAATAGCTACCTCCTTTCATCCACTAAAAGCACGTTTAAATCAGTTTTACAGGCCCTGTGGAACTGCGGCAGGTCCCACAGGGCCCTCATGTTTTCAGGGAGGGCATTCCACAAAGCAGGGGCTATAGACGGAGATGAGTCCAAGATTTGCAAGAGCTGTAATCACTTCTGTATTTTCTCCTACTTTGTTTAATTTATTTTACTTCTGCTGAGACAGAACACAGAGCTATAAAGAAACTGAAAAATCTTACCTCAGCATCATTTTGGGCTTCACATTTGATCAGGCATAACCCTCTCAACTTTGAGGGCAGGAATAACATGCTTTAAAGGCTAAATTCTGCCAGGGGCACTTCCCCAAATTTGAGTGTATAAGAGTTCCAATTTGTTTGTTCATTATGGAAGGAAACTACTTCAAGATGACCAGCATACACAGTGCATTACTAGACACCCTTGTGTGTGTATACTACTTATATATAGCTACTTACACAGTGCCAAAAAGGTGTGTTTTGAGTTCATCAAGACCAAAACTCTTCTCAGCAAATCCTTGTTCATAATATAGTTCTTGATGTGATAGGTGTGGTGTTCTACACAAAAAGTAAGAAGCTCCAAAATTAAGGCAAGCAGCTGAGCAGTTTGATAGTTGTCTGCAAAATAAAATCGATCAAATCAGGCATGAAGAAGCCTTGTGAACACTTCTGCATTCATCACATTCGTAACAAAACATTAGCTTACATGTTCTTCTTTCTGTCAAGTGTATGAAACTCAAATAACTGTCTTGAAGAAGAACTCTCAGATACAAGCTGAGATCCCAGGTCTAATATAATAATTTCTGAAAAAGCATGTGCTTATATTGGCAGGATCCATTACAACTGATGCTACCCTTTAAAATAGATCAGCTGCCTCTTCATTGTGTCAAGATGTGGCAAATGCACACGTAAGCTATCACCTCATGTTTCAGAATGCTGAGAAGACTTTGCTGGAAGTTGCCACTCAGGCAACATCTCCACATGGAGCACTACATCGGTCCACAAGATCTTCAGTTCCCTGGGTTATAACCTGGTTTATAACATAATAACTTGGCTGTTGTAAAGACTTCCAAATTTGCTCCCATAAACCCTCTCCTCCCTACAGCAGCACTCCATTGCTTTGACTCAGCTGTGGAACTGTCTCCTACATTATGTGGAATCCAAATGGCACTTATCTTCTCTCCAAAGTTGTCCCCCCACAAAATAAACAATTTTGACTGCCACTCTGACTAAAGAATTGAGTGTCCCCTCATCACTTGTGTAAAGGAGGGGCACCCCCTTCCGGGGAGAAGCTGTGGCTTGGTGGTACAGCTTACACAAGGTGCCAGATTCAATCCCCAGTACCTCCAGGTAAAATAATTAGGTTTGAAGTGATATGAAAGATCTCTGCCTGGGACTCTGAGAAGCCACTGACAGTCTGAGCATACAATGCTGACCCTGATAAACCAATGGCCTGACTCAATATAAGGCCGCTTTTATGTGTTTAATAGGATTCTGCATTAGGTGTTACAATGGCATACGCACCCTTCGCTTTCACTTCTGCAGCAAGAATAGCTTAACACTGATGAATACCTTTCACAATAGCTGCTTTACCATACCACAAACTTAAAAACACTTATAATAGTCATTTCCTTGCACAGGAGAACACTAAGAAATATAGTTCTGTGAGGCAGACCCAGGAATCTTCACCACAGAATTCTCAGCATCTCACTGTACTACAGTTCCAATGATTCTGTAAGGGAAGCTGTGAAAATTAAAATAAATGGCAAATATAATTTTGCAGTGTAGATGTGTCTCATGTGTTGCCTGGGAAGGCTTAGATAATTCCCCCCCTAAAAATACTGCTGAGCTAGACAAGGTAGTGCTTATCTGAATAATAAAAAGGTGTCAATACTTTTATTTATCCAATCTAATACAAAAGATTTACGGTATCATTCTAGTTGAAGGTATTCTGAACAACTGTGTAGCTGTATCAAATACTACCAGAACAATTTTTTGTGCAAGTGTATGTGTGAGTGTGTCTCAGCTGTACAGATACCAATCAATCTAATTTTCCAGAATGGCTCTTCTTGTTACACACAGCATTTCAAACTAAGTTTTTAAAAACTGTATAGAAGGTATCCACTTACCAGGGCAAATTGTATTATTCTTGTTGCTTCCAACTACCATGTCTTACAAAAGAAGAAGAAGATTTAATCACTATAAGTTGCCAGCTTAATTACTGTAGCGAAATATTAGGACTACGGTAAGACACATATATTCTATTTCAAGGTTAACCAATGTATGTATACGATGTACGTATGTATTAGAACTCATCCACTGTTTTGGCAGCGACAGCATCAGGTGCCCAATTCCAATCCAACTATACACAGTCAGTATGTTTTTGAAAACAAGTCACATGACAGCAGTTATACAAGTTAGCACCATGGTCACGGATATAAAATGCTACAGCCTATAAAAGCAGTTGGGTGAAAAAGTTCCATTTGCCATCTGAGGACACAATTCATTCAGGTACAGGGGGTTCCTTTCCATGAAAAATACTTTCTACAGGAATAAGTCCTTAAATAAAAACAAAAAGATATGTTTGTACCCTATATACCTCAGTCTTTTTGATCAAAGCAGAGGTCCATCAGTGGCTATTAGCCACAGTGTGTGTGTGTGTGTGTGTGTGTGTGTGTATATATATATATATATATATATATATATATATATATATATATATATATATATATATATATATATATATATATTTGGCCGCTGTGTGACACAGAATGTTGGACTGGATGGGCCATTGGCCTGATCTAACATGGCTTCTCTTATGTTCTTATGTTCTAAAGATCTGGGCATGAGAACATTCATCGTCTTGGGACTTATAAAACACTAATTCAGGCAGCACAATAAAATATATTACTCTAGTAATTGAACACCTAGGCCAGGGGTGTCAACCTCATTTGTTATGAGGGCCAGATCTGACATAAATTAGACCTTGAGGGGCCGAGCCATGTCGGGCCGGGCCATGTGCATACCTATTTAAGATTAGGTAACAGAGATATAAATTTTATAAAGAACACAAAAACAAATATATATTTTAAAAACTTAAAACATGCTTAAAATGTTAGCATTCTTAAGGATGCTTTCTTTGTATTTCTCCCATGGGATCCAGGGAACTGGGCAAAGAAAGCTCTGGCTCTTTCCTTCCTTCCTTCCCCAGAGGACTGGGGGGGGGGGGGGGGAGCCTTAACCAATGGAGAAAATAGAGGTTTTGCTCTGTAGCTCCTGTGCAATTGAGCAAGCCTTGCAAAGTGAGCTGTTATGCAGAAGGAAGCAAGATACAGGGAGAAGGCAGCAGATGACAGCAGATGACAGCCAGTTGCTTGGGGGCCTGATAGGAGCCCTGTGGGGGCCTGATTCAGCCCCCAAACTGTATGTTTGACACCCCTGACCTCGGCCAAATGAACAGTAGATAGAGGAGGGCAAGCAAAAAACCCCTGCTTAGCAGTTAACTTTACCTTTATCGCTTTTATCCTCAGATGTATTCGCCAGAAGTGGAGCAGTAAGAACATGCATACAATGGTTGTAGAAGAAATTGAGAAATTCACTTTTCTCAGTTTTCTGAAACAAGAGATACTAAATATTGTAAGTCATGTAGCTTACTTGTAGAGATAAAAATGAAATGAGACATATTGTTTTCAACGCCTATAAAATGTCAACTTAGAGATGAAAGGAACTATTCCTGTTGAAATAGCTACTGATTTAAATGGCTAGTAGGTTTTGCATACACATGCACTGTATGTGTAGTGCTGGATTTATTTACATTATTTCATGCGCTATCACAAAGGGAAAATACAACATATCCCTAATTTGTTGCTGTAGCCACTTGGTGAGGTTCTTAGGCTGAAAGACAGCAAACCCCAAATGCTATTCACTATACCACACTGGAATGCCAAGTTTTAATGGGTTGTACCAGATGAACAGTAAACTCCACTTCATTAGTGGAATGGAACTTTCCACCATGCTCCAGGATTCACAGGACCCCACATGTAAGGTATCAGCAAAAAACCACACTTTCATCAGACATGACCCTCTGGCTGGTAAAAACCCAGTGCTGAACGTAACCCCACTGTATGTATTTTATTTGAAGCATTTATACCTTGCACTTCCACACTCAGTATACAGACTAAACAGGCAGACTCCCTATAATAGACTCCTACAAGCAGCAAAAATTCAGGCACACAAGTTCATGGTCCAGGTTATGTGCCACTTCCATTTGGAATCCAATGCGGACCCATGTTTACATGACATTACAGAGAATGCTTTCAATTCCCTTGACAGCAGACATTTCTCACAGTAGCTGTGGTAGCAGAACTCATCATTCAAACATTGCATTTTAGTGTGCAGGGGGGATAACACCATGCCCACTATTGGAATAGTGCCCACCCAAAGGCTAAATCAACCACTTGGGTGGGCTAAGCTTATGCAAATTACAATTTGAAGGCAATGTTTGGACATAGCATGAATTTACTGTGCCATGCATTTGAAAAACCACACATATACTTTAAACACATTGACACTATACTGTGGGAAAACTTTCAATCGAAATTGCCATTCCTACTTCATGCACGAGTGATGAAATTTTAAAAAAATCATGCTTCAAAGTGTCTGCCTGAAATGCAAGAGCACTCTGCATTTTGCAAAAAAGTTACGAAGAGTCCAAAAGACAAGTCGATTTTACTTAATGTGTTTCTTAAACAGTAAAGTTTCTTTACCCCTTTCCATTTTCTTACATTAGCTGTGGCCAACATGTTCTCAGGATCGATTAGAGTACGCAAGAGTCCCATTAACTGAACAGCACCACCAAGCTCGGGGTCTGTGTCACAGATCATTTGTTCAATAACTACATTTATGAGGAGGATATCCTGCAACGAGAGCAACACAAAATTAGGCCAGTGGTCCTTAACCATTAATCATCTGCCACCCACCAACTATGCAACATTACCTTCAAATACTCCTCCCTCTGAAGCTGCTGTGAAAGTTAGCACCACAAACAGCACTCAGAAGAGGCTACTTTTTATTTATACAGCTATATTTATATGTGCATACAACACAAAGATTTCAAACACACACCTGATGTGAGACCCCTGGCACCTGATGACCAGTTAACTCCCTTAGAGTTACATTTGATTCCTATTTACTGAGTACCACTTTTTAAGGTTCTGGAAAATAAATCTAGAATTTTATCCCCAGGGTACAGTGAGTATAAAAATGCTCCTCCATAAGCTGTCAGAAAATGATACAAGAGATAATTTCAGATGGTGGACATGAGAGTCACAAAGTGCTACCTCTTCCCTCCTGTGGAGCCCACAATGCTCTTTGGTTCACTGAGGAGCTTAGGGCAATTAAAGGATTGGACAGAGAGAGCAAGTGGAGGGAAATGCAAATATGATTGAAACCAGGCGAAAGCCCATTATTGTGACTATTATGTGGTGGCAATGGCAGCAAAACTAATTTCTCCATCACTGCTGCAATGCCATTTGTTACAGATTTTCTAGATTGTGAGGGGAATGTCTATCTCAGGCCCCTGAGAATGTAGATCAGGAAAATATACAGGCTCACTTTTAACTCTTTTGCAATGCAGTTTGCATATAAAATAGATCGCAACTCAAATGTCATGGTAAATCAATCTCAAGAAGCTGTTGGGAGTGCAGTCTACTCCTAGCAGTATGGACAACTTTCAGCTGGTGAGGCCTGATGAAATTAACAGGGTGCTTAGAATCATGCAGCACACTACATCTAGGCATTCCTGGTCCCACATGGCCTACATGATTACTGCCCAGTGGCCAACATTTCATTATTGGGCACTTTAGGAGTTGGTGGTTTCTTAGCTTTGCGTGGTCTTGAAAGGCCAGATCATCTATATCCATTTCAATCTAAGTGAGGCCTGGGTTAGGGAAGAGAACGGCCTTGGTTGCCCTGATTGATCATCTTCATTGGGAAAGTGCATGCCTGCTAATTATGCAAAACCTCTTAGTTGCTTCAGGCAGGGCCTTTTTTTGTAGAAAAAGCCCAGCAGGAACTCATTTTCATATTAGGCCACACCCGACATCACCATTATCTCACACAGGGCTTTTTAGAAGAATAAGGCCCAGCAGAAACTCATTTGCATATTAGGCCACACCCCTGATGCCAAGCTAGCTGGAACAGCGTTCCTGTGAGTTCCAAAAAAAAAAGCCCTGGCTTCAGGTATTATCAGACATGGTACCCTTCAGGAGAAGCTGGCTGCTTTGGGACTAGGGGACACTCTCCTGCTCTTAAGTGGCTGGTCAACTCCAGAATGTGGTACTCAGCCCTCTGGAATTTTTGCAATGGAGTCCTGCAGGGAGTCATCTAGGTGCCCATGCTACTTGACCATCTATGTGGAACTGCTTGGATATATGGAGAGAAGTGCCATTAGTAAATAGATTTATTTTCTATTTAAAGTATTTATATAACACCTTTATCCTGAACACCTCAGGATCTAAGGTGGGTTACAACAGTATACAAGTTGTTAAAACAAACATTAAAACAACAATTTCTGGAGTTTTTGCCATCAAGCCACAGCTGACTTATGGTGACCCTGTGGGGTTTTCAAGGCAAGAGAGGTTCAGAGGTGGTTTGCCATCGCCTACCTCCGCATTGCAACCCAGGACTTCCTTGGTGGTCTCCCATCCACATACTAACCAGGGCCGATCCTGTTTAGCTTCCAAAATCTGATGAGATCCAGCTAGCCTGGGCTATCCATGTCAGGGATAACAGATGTAAAACAACAATAAAAATCAATTTTAAAAACATACCTTATGACTCCACAAGCAGAGTATTCCCCCTTTGCTAGGCTGCCCCCAAATTCTCTGGAATTGCTCTGTTTTGCAGCCACACCAGAAAGCAAAGAGGTAGAATCTCTCCTTGCCTAGTTAAGATTCTCTTCCCAAGCTCTGCTCCATGCTCCTACCTGCACTGCTGCAGTGGTTGGAGACTTAGAAGCAAGGCTTTTTTCAGTGGCAGCAGCTCTCCAGTTGAATGCCTTACCTCCTTAAAGCTCACCTAGCACCTATACTTCACTGTCCTTTAGACACCAGGCCAAAATGTTTTCTTTACTAAGGCTTTTAAATCAAATTATATAATCCTTTAAAACTGTTTTTACAGTCCACTTCTCTAGTCTGAGGGCTGCTTTATGGTTATCATTCAGTGTTATTTTTATGTCTTGTTCTGATTTGTGGCTTTTACGGTTTTACTATATTTGCTTTTACTTTGTGTGCTGCCTTGAGGATCTATGGAGATCTGACTGATGCATTTCCTAAATAAAGCACCCAAATGCCCACTCTGATCCCAAAAGTTGTGTCCTTGGAAATACTAGTGCAGAACTAAACTAATGTTTACAATTGTAAGTACAAAACCAGGATGTGATATTTTATTTTTATCCATTCATTTTCTTGAGTCATAATACTGAAGCTGCTTTTGGATTAGCTAGGGTTGTGACTCAATTTTTAGTGTTCAGCTATTGGATCTTCTGTGTTGGTTTTTATTTTGTTATTACCCTTTATTAAATGATAATCTTTATTACTGTTGCAGCCTTTAATTGCATGCCATAGCAGAAAGCGAACATAAAAGTTCTAAAAGTAAGCAAACCATAACTCTTATCTTCATGTAAGTATTCAATCTGGACATTAGCACCCCTATTTTCACTGCCAGTTACATGATCACTGCTGTAAAATTAAATATATCCAAATTACTGATCAAAATACACGCGTAAACATTTCTCTTCAGAACATATATATTCTTATATGCTGAAGAAAATTAGAACTTTGTCTATTTCAGATGGAAATATATCCCATCAGCATGCTGTATTTTTCTTACGTCGTCACTCTGTTGGGCTTCTTGCATCACAAATTCTCGGACCATGGATGGACTGAATTCTACCAGATAAGAAAATATATCTGTAGCAGCCGCTCTAACCTGCAAATCATCCATGCCCTGAAATGGGAAAAAAAAATCAAGTTGGTGAAAATGAGAGATTTTGGATAAAGCAGCTACCATGCAGTCTTCAAATGGAGAGGGGGAGGGGATCAATGGGCTGGATCCCCAGAATCACTAAATATACTATATAACTGGTCTTCTAAAAAGCTTCAGACAAAGTCCCTCATGAACAACTCCTATTAGATTATGAACTAGTTAAACGACAGGAAGTAGACAGTGAGGGTACATGGACAGGTGTCAAGATGGAAGGAAGGGAACACTGGGGTTTCACAAGGAAGCAGAAAAACCAACAGTATGGAATCACAGTTCATGGTTAGACAATACAAAAAACAAAACTGTGATGTATAGACTAACAGTGTTTAATAAAACTTTTAAGAGTCATGTAAATCCACTATATGTATTTTAAAGAGGTGCAACTCTACAACATGGTCCATCCACAATGAGCACCCAGGTATAAGCTCATTTTATCATGTCCAAAGACTTCCTCAGGAGTGTCTGGAGTGTTCCTATTTCTTCAAGGTTATCAGCCTTTGGCTGGTCCAAAACTCTTTTCTGGCCAAATATAAAAGCCAGCTCCAGAATCACATACTTAAGTGATACTGAGAGCATTGAGACCGTCAATCAGGAATGGCTTCCTTTATAAAACTGTAGAGAGCATTTAGCCAGAAAAACCAGAAGGCTTGTGCATCTGGTAAGGAAAGAGATTGTCTGGCCTGCTACAAAGAGAGAGCTTTTTGCCATCAAAAAGAACGGCTTGCTCTTATTATAAACAGTGCAGAGAGCATTTTGTCAGCAAAATTCTAGAAGGCCTTTGCATCTGGTTAAGAAAAAGAAGAAGAAGAAGATGATGATGATATTGGATTTATATTCCGCCCTCCACTTCGAATCTCAGAGCGGCTTACAATCTCCTTCACCTTCCTCCCCACAACAAACACCCTGTGGTGGGGCTGAGAGGACTCTCACAGCAGCTGCCCTTTCAAGGACAACCTCTGCCAGAGCTATGGCTGACCCAAGGCCATTCCAGCAGGTGCAAGTGGAGGAGTGGGGAATCAAACCCGGTTATCCCAGATAAAATTCCACATACTTAACCACTACACCAAAGAAGTTTAGTGACTGGCTTGCCCTCATTATAATATTAACACTTAAGTGGTGTTGAGAGGATAAGAAGTTTTGACGAAAGTAAGGACACTGCAGAAAGCATTAATAATAAAAATGAAATAAGAGGCTGATAACCTTGGAGGAAACAGGAATATTCCAGATACTCCTAAGGAAGTCTTTGGACATGACAAAATAAGCTTATACGTGGGTGCTTGCTGTGGATGGACTATGTTGTAGAGTTGCACCTCTTTAAAATGCATATAGTAGATTTACATGACTCTTAAAAGTTTTATTAAACACTGTTAGCCTGTACATCAAAGTTTTGTTTTTTATAGTGCAGAAAGAGGCAACAAAAATGATCAAAGGGTGGTAATACCTTATCTAAAAAAAAGGCTAGAGAGTTATACAAACAAATCTGTTACAATTATACACATAGATTTGTTGCAATTCAGCTAGAAGTCTGTTTTTCATTCTCAGATGGCTATACTCCCAGATGTATTGCTCTCTGAGTTCAGAAATATGCAGCTATCTACTACTGATTTCTTTCAAAAGTAACAGAGATTTGCAGAAGGTTCTTTAAAGTCCCAAATAGCTTACAAATATTAAAACAAAACAAAAAGCCTACAGCAACTCCTCAAGTCTAGCTTAGAGTTTGACTTACCATTACAATTTCAAGAGCAGGAAGAATTCCTAACTTTGCCAAAGTTTTGAAAAAAGTATCTCTGTTCTGAGGTTGCAGCGTCTGAGAAAATGCACAGAACTCCTTGAAAAAGTTAACCTGTAAGGTATGAAAAATAACACAATAAGACACAATAACATTAGCAATGAAGCTAGAGATTTTTTAAAAATCTGAATTTATTTACAAATTTATATTCTGCTTTTCTGCATGATCAGGACCACCAAGACAGCTAGTTTTACTTGAATTTCTCAGGTGAGAAAGGTGGTGCCACTGAGAGAAGATATCATCATCTTCTCTTGTTCTTTCCCCTTGAACAATGCTGAACACAGAGGCAAGTTAATGTTTGGTTTGTGTTGGATTGTGAGAAACCATGAACTCCCACAAACGTTTCATTCTCCTGAACCAGTTTGTGGTTCATTGGTTTCTGAGTTGGGGGAGCTTCCACAGGTGGAGGGGGCATTTCTAAATAACTTCCCTTCACCCACTGAGTTATATTTTAAAACCATTAAAACCAACCAAAAAGAGCACCACCACATCATTAAAACAAATTAAAAGTAGAACTAAAATTCATTCAAAGACATTAAAAAAACAACAATTAAGGTATTATGTAGGAGGGAGGGATCACTAAATTAAAACAAAATCTTTACCCACTGGCAGAAGATAGCAACAGAAGAGGACAGACAATGTAGATTAGTGCCTGGATGGTGTTTGTTATTTTGCTTCCATGATGCCCCACATTTCCAGACCTTGGTCTCATGTAAGAAGTAACAACTAAAATCTCTGGCTGCCTAAACACTGCAGGCCCCAAAGCTGTATGGCAGAGCCCATATATGAATGATGACTGTGGTGGGTCATTTCACATATTATGTAGCAGGGATTCTGAGCTTGATATGCAGACCAAGAAACTGGAAAATAGCATTCTGACAAGTGTACATGTATGATACGTTTATCTCTAAACATGTATGACCCATACATTTAAGAAACTGGGACTGGGTCTAATGGCTAGCTCCCTTTCTTAATGTAAAGATTCTGCTGTTGCAAGAAGTTTGCTTCCAACAGAAGGCTCCTCACTTAGTAGAAGGCAGACAATGGATCCAACTCTTAAGGGACCATTTGAGTGACTTTTTTTTAATCATATACTCTCTGTTTTACTAGTTTATCTACTGCACTATAGGAAGTACAGTCCATGTTAATGTCCGGCTATCCTCAACCACTGCCAGAGCTTGGACTGCAGTAGTGCAGGTTACCACTCTGTGCCACAGGGCTCCTATACATATTAAACCATGCTTGAGGTACTCTGGTTTAATTACAATGCATAATCCAGCATGTTTCATGCACAGACCCTTTGAAATTGCTATGCAAGCCCAAGTTCCTTAAAAATGAACAGAAACAGTAGCAAAAGAGCTGGAGGGATATAGCACAGATTTTTTTGACTGAATCACCCAAACTAGACTTACCAGTTCACGCCTTTTGTCATCATCAGTAGCGTCATCAGTTAGCTGTGCAAAAACTTCAGACAAGAACTTTTCATCTTCCTGTAGGATACAATTATTACCGATTGTGTTATAACTAAGATACTTATTCTCACAGCAATTAAAATACAGAAAAACCTGTTTTTGCACTATGTTGAATACTTGGCCCATATACCCTGTTCTTTCTGAAGAGCAGCACCTATGCTTTCACCTCTCTCTGAGAACAGAAATCCCCCTTTTTACTCTGACTTCCTCACATTCCACTTTTAGCAAGCATGAAGAATGAAGAGGGGAAATTGTCAGGAGGGGCCAGAGGAGGCTTGAACCAGCCCACAGGGAGTCACTAGCAAGTCTCTATGGTACTGCTGATACCCTACATGTACCAAGATAATCAACAATATGGAGCCCCTGCTTAAGCATCTTTGTACGGGCAAGTGATATGATCTGAGATTCTGGAAGGTAGATCTGAAGACATGAGTCATACTAGACAGCATACATAAGAACTGAACAAACCCTGGTCTTGGTCTGTATGAAGCAACTACCTGATTCATCTTTGGGTGGTCTCTTCATAGACAATAGATCCTACATATCTCCTCCCCTTCACATACACGACCTTGCAATGAAAAAGTGACACACCAATTTGTATTACTGTGCTTGTATCAACTACATTCCCTGGTAACCTCTCATGCACAACCCCAGAAATATTAGAAATTCTGATAACAAAGCTCCCATTTCAGTATCAAATTTTTGCTCCATGTGTACACTTCAAACAACTTGCTTTTGCATTTATGCTCTGACATAATGTTTTAAAGAAAACTCATGACTTTGATTAATATCTGAGATAGACCTCTTCCACACCACTGTAAGAATTACAACATTTAAGTATATGCCTGAGCATAATCATACTCCATTGTTTAAAGAAAACTAAAAATGTGAAAGGCTGAAAGTAACCATCTCTTCTCTTATAAGCCTAGACTACTGACAAACATTAGCCTCCTTAGATAATCTCAAACAAGACAGCAGAATAAAACCATAAGCAAAGAGCACAACTTTGTTTTTGTTTAGTTTTTTTTTAAAGAAATGAGTCCAAAGCAAAATGCACACAGGACAGATAGTTCCAGGCAACTGAGCCAGAACTCTACCCACATATACAAACACTATTACATCTGCCCTATCGAGTGTCTTATGTTTCAGTCTGAAAGATGGTTTACATGCTATTCAACCTCCACTTTGAATAGCTTTAGAAATGAAATAGGATACTCTGTCACTCATGAATGCAGCTGAAAAATCTACCCATACCTCCTACCAAAGAAATGCATTTTTGAATTAAAGGAATTTAAGAATTCTACTTTTAAACACGTATTCACTCTAGTAAGAAAAGATGAATTCTCAACTGGCATAGTTTGATTTTAAAACTGCGGAACCATGAACCATGTCATCTTAAACCTCTTCCTAGCTGTCCAGCATTAAGAGCCAACCTGAAAAAGAGTCTAGCCATGAACAGACTCTACAAAACAGTCAAGAACTGGGAAAAGGAAAACTGTCAATTCTGAGGTTGTTGCAGGCATAATGCAAGAAATCCATACCCTCTATCTGTAACACTACTTCTAAGATTTAACTATGTCAGAGAAGCGGAGATTAGTCCCTCCAGTTCTTTCAGTAACTCATTCTGCCAACTCTGAGTGATAAGCCAACATTAGCTCATCATCACAAGGAACTTATGTTACTGTTTACCAATTTCCAAACAACTGAAAATTGTTCAGCTACCCATAAGAAAGCATAGATATGCTAAGCCAGAGTGCAGATGAAGCATGCTTTGGAGCCAGATGACACATTAATTTGTCATAGATCCATTTCCTGCTTCCCACCTTTTCCCAAAATGGCCCACAATCTCATGTCTGCCTACTCTAAGTCTGCATGCTATTTTAAGCATTAGTCCAAGGTTTAGAAAAGCATCACTGTTGAAAATTGCCATAATACACACATTAATGCCTTCCATACAATATCCCCCCAAAGTTCTTGACTGTGCTACCTTGCTGCCACATTCATGACATATATTGGAGGGGAATATTGCATCATCATGAAGGCATTGTATAACCAGATGGCAGCCATTCATTCAGCTCAGCAACATACAGTTGTGTCCCTCTCCCATTTTGGACAGCAGTATTCAATTACACGGACATTTTAAGGAGGCAATTTTCAAGGCATAAGTTACTGTTTTCATTTGTTGACAAGTTATGATTATCAGCTAGCTATAGGTACAAACATACTAGCTTGAGTATGAAATTATAAAAAACTGTCATGATTTCTATTCGTTTTTCTCCTACTGTAATTAAAACAAATTTCTTCACAGCACCATCCAGTGTGCTATTTCTACCTTAGTCACTAACCACTCAAATCTCAAATTAATACTTTTTCCTGTAATGTTCATCTTTATACAGCGGTTAATTTTGAAGTAAAAAGAGGAAAAAATTAGGAAAAGAAAAGGTAAAGTTAAAATTTATTTGGACTCTGCCTAGAGCATAAAAATACCCAAGAATCCATAAGTCAAGCCAGTGAAATTACCACAATTTAAGGTCAGAAATACAATAAAATAATCATTTCTTACATTTGGACAGTTCATGTAGCACTGGGGATTTACTGATTATGGAAGAAAAGGAACAGCACTAGTCCCAGCCAAATGACGACCAGTGATTTCTCTGTGAGGTGTTTCTGAATATAATTTTTTAAAAACCCTTTTGTAAAAACCTTGGGGGAAAATCATACATAACACTGCAAAATGGTAATTTTTGCAAAACTGACTATGAACATATGAAGCTGCCTTATACTGAATCAGACCCTTGGTCCATCAAAGTCAGTATTGTCTACTCAGACTGGCAGCGGCTCTTCAGGTTCTCAAGCTGAGGTTTTTCATACCTACTTGCCTGGACCATTTTTTAGTTGGAGATGCTGGGGACTGAACCTGGGACCTTCTGCTTCCCAAGCAGATGCTCTACCACTGAGCAACCGTCCCTTCAATGAGAACAATGAATAAGGCATATACTTGCAAGATATATCTATGACAACAGCTCTAGAGCTCTGCACTTATTTCCTGAAGGAGTGTTAAGAGTGAACCTTCTGAAGTAATGAGAATACTCTTTAAAATGACATCAGCTAAGGCCAGGACTCAAAGTACCCGCAACTAGTTCAATGTGCAAAGGAGACCTTTGAAAAACTCATATAGTAGCACCATCTGAAACCAAAATGAATTTCAAAAGTTTTTGCAATATGGAATTTGGAAAGGGAGAGAGATCTGCTATTCAAAGGTTTAAAAAATGCCCACTGGCATAAACAAGACCTTAGGCTCACTTCTACAATAGCTCTTTGGAGCAAGATCTTACTTATATGTATTATTGCTCTTTTTAATTTACTGCTACTCAACTTTTAGTTGATGAAGAGAGATTTGCTCAATACTGATTCGTCTGACATATGTCTGTTTAGATACCTGCAGGCAACAAGAAACCTCAAAAACACACCAATTTCATTTCACCACAGCAGCGGCAACGAAAATAAAAATGAGAGAATAAATGGTTTCCAAAACACTGGTGTTGGCAAGTTTTGGCTATATCTTCTTCATTTGTTTTGCTCTTGGAAGGAATGGGATCAAAGAAAAGAATGGTGGAGTTTTTAAGGCCCAACTCTATTTTTCTGTTCCAAAGAACCAGGTTGAAATGGAACATATATAACAGGGGTGGCCAAATGTGCTTAACGTAAGAGCAACACAGAATAAATCTCAGATGTCTGAGAGCCACAAGACATGAACAAATCTTATGGACACATCTTTATTAAAACCCTTAATACTTTCTTTGCACAGAAAGATAAAATACATATGTATGCACTTTACAACATGACCAGGCTAGAAGGAGCCTTTAAAAAAAAACAAAAGCTGGGAATAACAGTTCCCATAAGACCAGCACAGGGAACGTTTAGGAAATTATTTTTGGTGCCAGTGGGAGAACAAAATACACATGTACCATATAAATCACTGTCCACCATTAGCATCATTATACGTCTCTTTTTGCCTTGACACCAGGGTTAGTAAATACAGCTCCTAGAAGAGCTATGAAACTAAGGGGTTACCCTGCATCGCTCTCTAATTCTGTCCCTCCTTCCAATGGCTCCCTTGGCTCCTGCACTCTCTTCCTCCAGTTTGGATCTCTGGGTGACCTCTGTGGTGAAGGAGAAGAGCTTGCAAGCCTGGTTATTTCTTCCCCTCCTTCCTTGCTTCACACACAGTGGAAACACTTGCCTACCTATGGGTCAGCGCTCAGAGGCTGACTGTGGCCCTGATGCTAAGCATGTTTCCTTGAGAGTAATCCTGTATTAACTTCCTCCTTGACCTTCGGAAGCCACACAATGTGTGTGAAAGAGCCACATGTGGCTCTCGAGCTGCAGTTTGGCCACCCGATATATCCTGCTTTAAATATTAACACAAAAGAATTTAAAATGTAAGCAAGACTACCAACTGTTAAAAACTCTACCAAATAGCAATTTAACCTCTACCATTAAAATGCAAACCCAAATAGAATTATAGTACATTCCTAAGAATACTTTTCTGGGAGTAAGATCCACTAAGTGTGTGCTTAGGAGGGCACTGTTACTGTACTTTCAGAAGATTCATGAGCAAGGGAAAGAGCTCTATAATTAAGGAAAAGCCATCAAAGGTCTTTTCTGTACATACTTATATATAGATGTGATACACAGGTAACAGAGCCATAGTGGAACTTGGACAATCTACAAAATTATAACAGGAAGTAGGTGGAACAAGAATTCTTTTACTTGCAGGACTAAGTTTATAATATTCTAAAGTTTTAATAAGACATATTTATCATGTCCAGGAAGTAACCAAGGAGCAGTGCAGATTATACTTTTTATGACCTTTGTGAGGTAGTAAACCAGCAAGCTCTGCATTACCTGTACCTTAACAGACAGAAAAATTACATACAGCAGTGGCCTAACTTTAATGGCACAAATGAGGCTTGAGTGGTCTAAATGGAAAGATATTTTAGCAGCTTTTTCACCAGTGGAACTGGCCTGGAGGCACTCCTGGACATTAGTACCACCCAAGGTTCAAGGTACAGCAGAAATATCCAGGAGACAGAAGGAGGCTTAGCTTTATCAGTGATGGGTGTTCCAATCTCTGCAAGTCACAATGATCAACAACCATTATTACTTCGATCTTTGCTGGAATTGGCTTCAATCAATATGCTCTCATTACAGTAAGACACCAGAAAAGCAATACAGAAGATCCTAAGATGAAAGGGAAAAAAGGGAAAGACATAGGTTGGTGTCATCAGCAAACTGATGACACTTTACTTCAAATCTCACACAAGAGGCCAGAGGATATACTGAGAAGGTGATGAGCAATCATCCACCAATGCCAGGAGGGAGCTTCTTGCCAAGTATGAACACTCCTGGGAAGTGCAACATGAATTAAGAATCTGCCAGGTCACAGAGTCACTTCATCAACATTTCATCAGTGGTGTCATAATAGCAGAGCTCAAAGGATTCAGCAGAGGATGCCTTCTAGGCTTTGGTTACTGACAGCTTCTCCTGGCTAGGTTCTTCCAACCAGGATGGGTTCAAGTCCAGCTGACAACTTGTCATTTGCAACCCCTTCCTGAAAGAAGCTACCTTCATTACTGTCTACTCTGACAGGTAGCGGCTCTCCAAGGTTTTAGGTGTAAATTTTTCACTATCTAATCCCTTTAAGTGGAGATGCCAGGGACTAAATGCAGGATTCTTCTCCATGCAAAGCAGATGCTCTAACCACTGAGGAATAGCCCCCACACCACTGTGGACAACATTGACCTCCACAATCTAGAAGAGTGTTGCCACTTCAAGCCCCTTTCTGGCCAAGGAGCAGCATTTAGTTTCCTCTGTAAATAAAAAATAAGGAACAGAAAATTCACCACAATCACCTTTGGACTACAAGCTGATTTTTTACGCTCTTCATTATGCACGACAACTAACTGGACAACACACTGTTTGCCACTGCCACAAGTAATCCTTCAAAAGCTACATCAAAGTAACTCGCCTTCAGTACAACTGAGATACCACTTTGCCCTGCTGCCTTCAGCTACCTTGGTCTATAAATTACTGGACCTTTACTCCATAGTGGTTGCAGAACTACCATAAAATGCTGCAAGATTTACAGCTCAAAAATTCTGGAGCTCAATCAAATCATGACTCCTGCAGCCTGACAATCTATTCTACAAGCCAAGAACAGAGCCAAACTGGTGTAGTTGTTAGAATACCCAGGTTCAAATCCCCACTTGTGCCACGGAAGCTCACTGGGTAACCTTAAGCCAGTCACACTCTCTCAGCCTAACCTACCTCACAGGATAAATAAATAAATGACAAAATAAATTACAATAAATGAGAGCATGATGCAAGCTGCCTTGCGTCCTCACTGGAGAGAATGGTGGGGTACAAACATTTGGGACTGAAGTGTTTCTCTATACACTGCCTGTTAGCACAACAGCTTCAGAAACAGACAAATCAGAAAGCAAGCTCAACCTTCCTTAGTGGTTACTCCAGCATTTGTCCAAGCAGGTGGCAGTTAAGCAAAGGCTTTCTTAGACACTCCCTCAAGCTGCCTTTTAGCTCCATTTTCTAGAAAATACAAAGTTTTTCTACACTTGGAACTTAGGAATTGCATATTTGAACTAAACTTGCGTTAAGTAATAAAGACGTTTACTTGAAAGGGAAGAGCATTAGTACATTCACCTCTCTCTTGCATAAGCTCAGGAAATCTCAATACAACATAAAAATGTGTAATGATGTATAATAATGAAAAAAGATTATTCTATGCTACTACCATTTAACCTTTTGAATTTAGAGGTTTCATGATTACAATAATTATTAAAATAAATCTTCAGTAGACATAATGGTGTTTATCATCTGTAATTTAGCTTCTGAACTGGATTTCTATATGATCACTGCATTACTTTGCAGAGAATTTTAATTTGTTACAAGAGAACAGAACTGAACAGCTGTGGCCTTCTCAAATAGCCTTATATACAATATCCAAACACATTCACAGATTGCTGCTTGTAGGTGCAAGAAAGCTAACAGCATTTGTTAGCATCACCACCTTTGGCTTTTTGTAGGACGCACAACATAACTGCTCATGAACAAATAAAAACTGCTAACCTTCTGCCATGAGTAAGGCTATTGCTGAAAGCCACCCATCTTTTTATGTCACAGAGAGAGAGAGAGAGAGAGAGAGAGAGAGAGAGAGAGAGAGAGAGAGAGAGAGAGAGAGCGAGAGAGAGCGCACAAACAAACACGAACAGTTCAAGAGGAATGCACTATATATGTGTAATATCCAAAATAATGCAGCAAATAATAAAACTAACCTGTACTAATAATTAGGAGAAAGCATCAAAACAAAATGAAAAGGTTAGTGTCACATATATGTAAACAACATGAGGGAAAAAGACATAACTTCTCAATAATTCATGGTAGCCTCAAGGTGTAAATCCTTCTCATGTCTACTTTCACTTACCTGTAGCATACTGACAATCTCAACTTTATTAAAGAAAATGAAAGAAGTGAGGGTAGAAAGAAAATTCTCTTCAAACACAGATGGCGTTGGCAAGATGATGTCCTGAATGTACTGTACCCTGTAAGTCTGATGAATCTTTTGCCTTAGTTCAGAGTCTGTGATAGGTATGACCTCTTTAAACTTTGCTGTTTTGGTCAAGAATTCCCTGTGCCTTTTTGGCTGAGCTAACGCAGGGTCATATTCAAGGCATCCCACAACATCCATAATGCACTCATCTGAAAACATCACCTCAAAAAGAGTTGCTTTGTTGAGGAACAAAATTCCTCGAATAATTTCATACAAATGGTGTAAGCCTTCGGTATTTTCTAGGTTCTCACAAAGCTGGAAAAGCTGCAGTAATTTTTTAATGTAGCCTTCATTTTCCAAAGCCAAGGCTAACTTCTCTCTACGGATGGGTGATGAGAGAACTGAGGTAACTAGATCAGCGATCTCTTCAAGTTTATTGAGCTCACAAGTAGGCAGATCAATTAGATGACTAGTTTCAGGCATGTCCTCAAAACGTTCTTCTTCAGATTCATCAATGAGGTCCTGTGTGACTTCCACTGAAGGATCTTTACCTTGAACCTAAAAATGGAAAGATGAACAATTGCTGCCTCATTCTGAAACGTACACCGCACAAAATTCAAATTCTACTTTCATGGCAAATATGGATTCTGTGGAAAAAGATGAGGAACTTGCCCATTGCTCATCAGAGCTGCAAATATGAACAACTTCACTAAGTATGTGTCACTGGCCTTTTAGGACAACAGTGTTATCCAAATCTCACAGAATAGTTATGTACAGACTCTGGTGCATCTCACTTCAGACACAGAAGTGCTTTGCTGGACAACAAAACATATATGAACATATGAAGCTGCCTTATACTGAATCAGACCCTTGGTCCATCAAAGTCAGTATTGTCTTCTCAGACTGGCAGCAGCTCTCCAGGGTCTCAAGCTGAGGTTTTTCACACCTATTTGCCTGGACCCTTTTTTGGAGATGCCAGGGTTTGAACCTGGGACCTTCTGCTTCCCAAGCAGATGCTCTACCACTGAGCCACCGTCCCAACGCATACATATTAGGAACTAGAAGAAACAGAAACCATATTACAAACATTTCTGCATAAGTGCAGTCAAAACTTTTTTGTATATGCATAGAACACGAGTTGCTTGAGAGTCATGTCATGTGGCAGCAAACATGCATTAGTTGCAATGTATGGAAACACCACCAAAAAACACCTAATTACGCATTGAACAAGCGATAAAAGTAAAGAATAAATCAGTGCTACAGTGTTCACAAATTATACACATTGTGCTGCTCTTTAAATTCCTAAAGTGGAATTTATACAGTGTCTCATTTGAACTGACATAGTGTAAAAATTTAAACCTTACCTGACAAATTTTTTCCCAGATCTCATCACAGCCAGCTTTTTCTTGAAAACTTAGGGCTAAGTCATAATTCTCCGCTTCTGACCAAACAATCAAAGTATCCTATTTCAAAATGAAAGATGTTACCCATTAATTGATCTTGACCATACAATGGTGGTGCACAATTAGGTTTGCATCCAACAAAGGAGCTTCTATTTTAATTTGAATGATTTGAACACAATGAAAAAGGAGTAGCTCTTAACATGTCCTTTCATTCATGATTACTCATATAAGCTATTCATTATCAACATTAATTCTCCAATGTACGTTCTTTTCACAAGAACACTAAATGGACAACAATACTGTCTTGAAAGCGCATTTTATATCTTTTCCACATCTTTTATATTTATAATCTACAGTATTAAAATGCGATACAAATTGTTAAAGGATGAACATATACAATTGAATGAAGACTGTCAATGAAAACATTTTCAGACTCAGTTAATGAGAAGATTTATTTATTTATTCATTCTATGATTTGTATCCCGCCCTTCCCATAGATGGCTCAGGGCGGCTCACAGCAGACGATAAAACAGAATTTAAATTAACATTTACATATATAAGCAGTTAAGATCACAAATGGCTCAATTTTTAAATGTTCCTGCAAAACAACATTGCATTTTTATCTCGTCCTTTCCCCAAGGAGCTCAAAGGAATTTACATTTTATCCTTACAGTACTCCTATGAGACAGGGACTAATGTTGCCAACCACTTGGAGAAAAAAATATTCGGTCCCTTTAATAGGAATATAATAGAATAAGTGATATTTATATCCTTGTCATGAAAGGCTTCATGCTGCCCATTTCCACACACTAAACTTCTACTTGAGGAACAGGACATTTTCCACCAGGGCTGTTGACTACCTTAACAGGAACTTGCCCAAGGTTACCCAGTAAGTTTCATGGCTGAGTAGTGATTTGAACTCAGTTGTCCACAATGCCTGAACAAGTACACTACAATTATTCTTTTTCATTGTGAATTTATGTGCAAAAGACCACAAACATGCTATTTAATATTAGCCAACATATGTACAAGTGCAAAATGCTTGCTCATCCAACTGTTCTTCCAGCTTCACAGAGGAGGCCATCAATATACCCATTTCATAGAAACAGAACTGCAAAAAGCTATTCCATAAGCCTTAGGTGGTAACTTATTATGCCGTTGGTACCAAAAAGTAACTCACAGACCTACACATGTTGTTTTACATTCAGATTGTAAGCAAAGTTACAGCTCACTAACTTCAGTGAACTCTGAAGTGTATAATTCTGTTTAGGACTGCACTGTTAGGCTTTTTGGAAGAAACAGGGAATATAAATTTAATAGTCCAGCCACTGAGTATCAAACCTGTCCCCACCTACTTAGATCAATTCCTGGTCACCCTAAAGTGTGATAGGAGCACTGGAAATATGTCAGTTGTGACATCACAGGTAGTAAAACCCAGAATAGTAATGCTTTTTCCTCCTTCTTTAGGAATGTGCCAGCTTTTTTAAAGGTGGAGAGCAAACACTGTTTTATATTTAAAGCTAACACTGTAATAGCATCATATAAAATAGGCAGTTGTCAGAGTTCTAATGACAAAATTAGACACAGTAAAAAAGAGGGACACCAACTCTTTCCTGACAATAAAAATAACCTGTAGCTTTACTACACAGAACTAATAATTCCTGTACACTGTTGCAAGATATTAAAGTTTTATATAAGCTAATACCAAAAGGAGCAACAAATCAATTAAAACTGTATAATTTAGATTCAAACAATCTACTTTGGATTTAGTTACATCAGCCCTAATTCTGTAATTAGTTCCTTCCAAGACAGATTCCACAGTCAGTAAGGATGCTAATGAAGTCAACTGAATTCTCCCAAAACACAGATCCAGATCTGGCAAAAAAACCTGAAGCCCACAACTATCCCTAAATTATGGTTTCAGAAAATGCCTTGCATAATAAACTGAAACAGATATGACTTGTAAATTTACAGCTGCATATTTTCTTCCAGGACTCCCAGTATTTCACAATCTAACACACATTACTAAACCTCTACCACTCTCCTGAATACAATAATAGCCCTTAATTTCCTGAGAACTACATGGTGAGCATCTTGAGAAATATTTTCTCCAAGCCTTGTTGAGGGACTGGTCTGATAGTGCTAGACAAGTTAGGCCATATTTCCCCAATGCTTACAGTGCCATCCTAAGCAGCACTTTCTATGTCCACTGACCGAAAGGCTTACAGAGACTGAAGTGAAAACATTATTTGACACCTCACTTAAAGAACATCACATAATTTGATAATCGAACTCTCCATTTCTAAGAATGCTACTGAATATATTGTTAAGGTGCCTCCTTCCATTAGACAGAAGACTACTATTCTTATTCTAGGAATTTCACTCTCTCACAATAGCTTCCATGAAGCAACAGATCAAGAAATTAAATAAACTGAAAGATCTCTGGGATAGTGGTAAGCAAAGTGCAGATCACAGGCCAACAAAATCCACTACAATGGAGAACTCTGTATCAGAACCAGAGTTTCAGACTTCTGAATTAACATCAAAACCAGAATAAACATATACATTTAGGTTCTCTCAACTGCACACACATACCACTCAATCGTCTTAAATTAAAATAAAATGGATTAATAAGAGCTTTAAAAATAATTCTTTTCTATATGAAAAATCTTAATAAGCCTAAAAATAAAACATGGCCCTAGTTGATATATTCAGCCACTGGAGAAAATGCCAAGTTTCTGGTTCTTTATTCAACAATAACAAAACAGAATAATAGCAATAAGCTAGTACGTGCCTGCTGCTTTTGATACGCAGTGTTTGGATTTATCTTCGATTCCAACAAGAGTGAACCTGAAAAGTTGACAGGAAAATTGAGATTAGAAGCCTTAGGAAAACTGCAATGCTTAGAACACTCTGAAAGCAATAACATTTTTAGACCACCACATATAAAAGCACACTCACTTTCTTCTACAACACTATTCTAAAACATCACATTTGGGAAATGTTCAAAATAAAATAAATACTGGATTACTATGTCTAGTCAGTAGTGTCATATAAATTAATTTACCCATACAAGAATTTTATATTTTTATCTTCTTGTAGCAGCTAACAAACCCTAGTGCTATGGCACTTTCAGAACACTGAACTCTGAAAACCTAAACTCTGTACTATGTGTGTGTCTAAGCAGCACACACAGCGAGGCAACCGCTCTCGAGTAATCTTTTCCAGCCCTCACAAGGTTTATTTAGTACATTAACACCTGTTCGTTAGTAGAGCTGCCAATACATTTTATTCTAAAAACAGCTTTCCTGATCTTTAAAGGTAACAACATGACACAGTAAGATTTACACCCTTGCTACAAAAATACTGCAACAGAAAACCATTTCAATTAATTCTTCCCACCCCAAGAGAGAATAACAGAGTTGGAAGGGACCTCCAGGGTCTTGTCCTGCACAATGTGAGACATTCACAAATACCTCTCCCCACACACACACTAGTTCCACGCTCAGAAGATGGATCATCATCATCACCACCCCCACCTTCACTAGAATCCCCGGCAAAACTGGCCTGGAGAAAAATTGCTGCCTGACCACAAAGTGGTGAACAGCAGAGAACAATCCTTCTCACCAGTAAAAATATTTTCCTGCTTTCTTTCACTATTAAAAGAACACACATCTTCAAAACCTGAAGACAATTTTAAAACAGTATTTCATATACTACACAAAACAGTGAGATTTTCTTACTCCTGTATCACTCAGCACAAGGAGTAGTTCTAAAAAAAGAAAGAAGCAGAAATGTCTCATTCCCCGTTGTAGGCAAGTTTCTCACATGAAAAAAATGTACAGTGCAGTTCTAAACAGAGTAACATCCTAGTAATTCTGTTGAAGTCAATGTACTTAATAATTTTGTTTAGGATTGCACTGCTAATTTAATCTAGTGGCTCGAAATGCGGCTCATGATTATTCGGAAGATGGGTTGGAAAGGCATGAGAAAGAACAGGGCAAGCAGTAAAAGGTAACTTCTGGAGACCCCATTGCAAATTTAAGTCTGCACAATGTGTAAAATAGCCATGAATTACAACCTGTTGCTCAGTAACACTACAGATTTATAAATAATGAAAAAATAATATATAACCTTGTTCAATGTTAACTGATGCAAAATTCCTGCATGTAACGCTAGGGAGAGGAAAATGGTACAAAATTACTTTGCAAGTGGGTGCTGAAAAGTACAGAATGTTTGGAAGTGGGTCTCGCATCAAAATCATTGGTTTAACCCATGAAAGCTAACAGAGCAATATATAAAATATGGATTATGTTTGCATCGTTTCTGTCCTAAGTACAAACTTTAGAAAAAACTTTTTATAACTGGAGGGATCAACTGGGAAACTCTCAAGATAAATTCATGTCTGGGTAACATAGAAGTGGGAAGGCTGGAAGCAAACTTCCTGAGGAAGAAAAAAGCACAGCGTTACAGTGTTATAACAGGCCTCAAGAAAGCTACTCCCCCTATTCACCTATGGTAAGTAAATTATGCTTTCAGGTGACCAGGTAAGGAAACTGTCTGAAATTTGGTTCTTCCCTAGCAACTACCAACTAATACAGATAACATGTGGTCTAGTAACTTTTGCAAATATACTGAACAGAAGAAAAACCATTTGATGATCCCACAAAGCCACTTTCCTTTGGGTATGAAAGAAACGTACAATATATGGGGTTGCTGAATCCACTGGGGGAAGTTGTCTGTAAACTTCTGGGGGAAAAGGTTACCACCAATACTTCAGGATTTACACCTTTTCTTAAGGTGGGAAGAATGCGCGTATGTGCGCGCGAGAGAGATTATAAACACATCCTTAGGGAAGCCTCGAACTCAGAGTAAGGGCTCGATTTTGCCTAGGGAGATCTATGGGCTCGGAGACCATTTCCCCTCCCTAGCCGGTCTCTATTGTCCCGGCTAGCCAGGCAACAGCTGGTAGGCCTGCCTGGCCCCATTACCCACCCTTCCCCTCCTCACCGTCTGACTCGGCCCGGACAAGCAAAGACATCCCCTTGAGCCGCTCCACGTAAGTGGAGGAGACGTGCCCGGTGCCCCTGTCGTCCCATTGCCGCTCTTCGTTGAGCGTGTAGACCTTCACCCGCCGCCGGGTGTCCGACATGGTGGGGGCCCGGTCCGGCCGGGGAAGAAGGGGCAAGGGAAGTCTCTCAGGAGGCCTTTAACACGCCGCTTTTCATGGCGCCCGGGCCCGCCGCTGCCGTCCTTCCTCTTCAACGGTGCCAGCAGCAACAGCGACTACCACTGCGGCCCGGCCGCCATCTTGTAATCCGACTCCTGTCCCGTCCCTGCCTTTCTCTTCCTCTCAGAGCAGGAGAGGGAGGGAGCAGAAGGCCTGCACGGGCTCCACTAGCAGGGGCTACGGAGGCCGAAACGGAACAGAGCGCAAGAAGCCAGGGAGAGCGCGAAGCTGAAAGGAAGGTCGGAGAAAAGTCTGCGCTTGCGTGCAGTGTCTCCTCCGACGGCGGGAAGGAAAGGTTGCGTTGTTGGTGTTTCTGGTAGTGCAGCTGCTTAAAAAGGTAAAGGTAGTCCCCTGTGCAAGCGCCAGTCGTTTTCGACTCTGGGGTGACGTTGCTTTCAGGGGCAACCAGTTTTTGCTCACAGAACCTTCGATCACGTTAGAAACTGATTTATGAATTTGTGAGAACTTCTGAGGATTAGAATCCATTCATTAAATGGTGTCCTCGGTTTCTTTCTCACATACAGAAATTTTATTACAAAATGAGGCAAGAAGGCTCAGTAATGTAACTGCTAGGTGTGTCGATTTATCCTACAGAAGTCAAAGCGTCAGGAACAGTCAAAATAGGCGTGCTAACAATAGCTGGCAATGAATTGACAGTATTTGTTGTTCAGTTGCACAGTCGAGTCTTACTCTTTGCGACCCCATGGACAAAGTCACGTTAGTATACTGGTGTACAAAAGCAGCTAAAGGAGAACAATTATTTTCTGTTATGAACTATCCATTCCCACTTACTATTAAGCTCATCAATTACCAATACCTCCTGCCAGAAAAATGTATCCCCACCATATTCCTCTGCTCTGGCCCAGGTACAGCATAGTGCTTCTGTGCTCCCCCTCTCCCTGGCTGGTGAGCAGGGGGTCCCTGACAACCCCAATTCTGAGAGTTAGACCATGCTTCTATCAGTAGAAAGTAAAGCATTTGGTACATGTTCTAGGGTTGCTAGCATCCAGGTGGGTGGATGAGAGCTCCTGCTTTTACAGCTGATTTCCAGATCGCCTGAAAAAAATGGCTGCTTTGAAGGGTGGAGTCTGGCACTGTACCATGCTGAGGCCTGTCTCCAAGCCCTGCCCTCTTCCAGATTCACCTCCAAAGTCTCCGGGTATTTTCCCATACAGACTTGCCAACCCTAATTCACAGTAGGGTCACATACATCTAAAAAGACAGGTTGCTTACCTGTAACTGTAGATCTTCGAGTGGTCATCTGTGCATTCACACTCATGGGATAGTGCGCCTGCGCCGATCCCCGAATCGGTATCTGAAAAGCCCGGGATTTTTTCGCGCTCGGCGCCACTGAGCATGCGCACGCGACCCACTGCGCATGCCCACCGGCGCCAGCGCGGGGATCCCGCCAGTTCCTTCCTGACCGCTGGAAGCCCCTTACTGGAGGGAGACCGTCAGCAGTGGGGAAGGAGGGCGGGTAGTGTGAATGCACAGATGACCACTCGAAGATCTACAGTTACAGGTAAGCAACCTGTCTATCTTCTTCGTGGTCTCTGTGCTTCACACTCATGGGAGATTAGCAAGCAAAGCATACCTGGAGGCGGGAAGACGGTCAACCTGAAGAAACAGCTTGCAGCACCGCAGCTCCCAACCGAGTCCTCTGCTGAGCATGCACGTCCAGCGCGTAGTGCTTCATGAAGGCGTGCGGAGAAGACCAGGTAGCCGCCTTGCAGACATCGGAAAGGGACACACCCTTCAGGAATGCCACCGACATGGCCATCGCCCTTGTGGAGTGTCCACGAACAGGTCCAGGTAAAGGCTTCTTCCCCAACAAATAACAAAGTTTAATTGTCTCAGTAAGCCACTTGGAAAGTCTTTGAGACGAAATTTTGGACCCTAACTTGGGGGCAGAGTAGGAGACAAAAAGCTGGTTGTCTTTACGAAAACCCCGTGAACGGTTTAAATAAAACAGGAGGGCACGCTTAACGTCTAACGCATGCAGCCTGCGTTCCTCATCCGAGGAAGGGCTAGGGTAAAACGTGGGTAACCAAACTTCTAGGTTGAGGTGGAATTGAGAGACCACCTTCGGGAGAAAGGTAATATCTGGAGCTAAAGAGACCCCAGCCTCTCTGAAGGCGAGATAGGGGTAGTCACAGCGCATCGCCGTGAGCTCCCCCGCACAACGTGCTGAAGTGATGGCAACTAAAAATGCGGTCTTCCACGACAAAAGTTGCAGGGAACACGTTGCCATAGGTTCAAAAGGACGACGAGTCAACTTGTCCAGAACCAGAGTCAAGTCCCACAACTGTGGAGGGGATCTAGAAGGGGGGTGAAGACGAAACAGACCCTTCATAAACCTTTTGGAGTGAGGGTGAGCAAAAACAGAGTAACCCTCTACTGAGTCATGGAAAGCAGAGATAGCTGCCAAATAAACCTTAATGGAGGAGAAGACCAGCCCCTCATCCACCAAAGCCAAAAGAAACTCAAAAATAGCCGAGAGCCCAACAGAGGCAGGCGGCATAAGGGAGTCAGCCACAAAGTCACTAAACTTCCTCCACTTCCTCTCATAGGAGGCCCGGGTGGAAGGCTTCCTACTGCTTTGGAGGACCTGCTGGACCCTGGTGGAAAAACTCAGTGGTCGATGAGCCACGCCGTCAGCTTCAGGTGTGGCACGTGATGGAGTACGTGACCGCCCTGGGCCGACAACAGGTCCGGTTCTGCCGGGAACTGGTAAAAGATCCCCTTCGACTGCTGGAGCAGGATCGAGAACCAGCCCTGACGGGGCCACCAAGGAGGGACCAGGATACAACGTGGCTTCTCCTGCACTAGCTTGTGGACTACCCTTGTCAACAGAGGCAAGGGTGGGAACATGTAGAGGAACCAGCCCCCCCATTGGAGGAGGAGTCCGTCTCCCAACGAGGCTGCATCCGCACCTCCCCTGGCACAGAACAAGGGGCACTTCTTGTTCTCTGTCGTGGCGAAAACATCTAGCTGTGGGTACCCCCAAAGCTGGAACACCGGCTCCAGGAACCGCCATTGCAGTTCCCATTCGTGTGGAGAGGCTCCACCCCTGCTGAGAGAGTCTGCCTGTATGTTGAGGACCCCCGGCAGGTGCGTCGCCTTCACAAAAATGTCCCACTGGAGGCACTCCGTCCATAGATCTATCGCCAGCGAGCAAAGCCTGCGAGACACTGTCCCCCCCTGTCTGTTTATATAGCATAGGGCAGTGGTGTTGTCCGTAAGCAATGCCACAGTCTTCCCTGCCAATAGTGGACGAAGAGCAAAATGAACCGCCAGCAGCTCTAGATAGTTTATATGGCACCGACTGAGTTCTGGTGACCATTGGCCCCCCACACATAAATCTTCCAGGTGCGCTCCCCACCCCCATAGGGACGCATTGGTAGCAATAGTCACGGTTGGGGTTGGGAGATGGAATGGAGCCCCTTGACAGATGCTGCTCTCTGATCCCCACCACAGCAGAGATTGGAGAGTCCCAGGTGGGATGGTGAACCTCTGTCGAGGAGAGTCTTTGAGAGGGCGGAAGTGGCGCAAGAACCACAGCTGAAGACCTCTCATGCGCAGTCTTGCGAAACGCAGCACGCTTGTCGTCACAGCCATCAACCCCAGCATCCGCTGAAGTTGTTGGGCCGTGCCCCACTGCCGCCTTTGAAGAAGCTGTACCAGATCGATGACATCCTTCGCTCTCTGCGAAGGAAGAAACGCTCGGTGTTGTTCTGTGTCCAGCAGAGCCCCTATGAATTGGACCGTCCTTGAGGGAGTAAGATGGGATTTCTCCAGGTTGACCTGCAACCCCAGGGTGTCGAGAAGACGCAGAGTGATGGCAATGTGTGTTGTCAGACTGTCCCTCGACTTCGCCACGAGAAGCCAGTCGTCGATGTATGGGAAAACAACGACTCCCTGAAGACGAAGGTGGGCGGCCACCACACTCATCAGCTTTGTGAACACCCGAGGAGCAGTAGACAGTCCAAACGGTAGAGCCCTGAACTGGAAGTGCCGAGCACCCACTGCAAACCTTAGGAAACGCCTGAACGTAGGATGAATGCTGACATGAAAGTAGGCATCCTTGAGGTCCAGGGTCGCCATCCAGTCTCCCTGATTGATGAAAGGTAGGATTGTTTGCAGAGTGGCCATTCTGAACTTCTGGTACCGAATAAATTTGTTCAGACTCCGAAGGTCCATGATAGGCCTCAGACCCCCGTCCCGTTTGGGGACCAGAAAGTAGCGGGAGTAAAAGCCTTCTGTCCTGGCCTCCGGTGGAACTACCTCTATGGCTTGTTTCTGTAGGAGGTTGTTCACCTCCGCCAGCAGAGGTGGGGAAGGGGGAGTGGTAACTACCACGGACTGACCCGGGGTCTGAACAAACTCTATTTTGTAGCCCTCTTTCACGATGGACAGAGCCCACCTGTCTGTGGAGATCAACTCCCAGGCAGGCAGGAAAGGGCGTAGGCGGATGGAAGAGCCAACAGTGGGAACGATGACACGTGCTTGCAGGAAGTCAAACCCCCTGCTTCTGGGGACGAGCCCCCTTGGACTTGTTGGAGGGTTGGGCCCCGTAGCGGTTCCTACCGTTACCGGGGTAGGGAGGCCGTTCCACTTGTGCAGAGCGAGGGCGCCACTGCTCAGGGGAGAACTTCTGGTAAGGCTTCTTGGTCCAGGGTTTGGACCACTGCTTGGATTTAGAAGCCTTGGAAGAAGATTGGACGCCCAAGTTTCTGGATGTCTTGACACTCTTATCGAACTCTTGCAGCGCCGTGTCAGTTGTGGTGCTGAAGAGCCCGTCACCTTCAAACGGCAGGTCTTCAATGAAGGTCTTAGTGTCTTGGTGCAGTGCTGTCGACCTGAGCCAAGAGTGCTGCCGGATGCAAACCGCAGATGTAATGGCTTTGGCTGAAGCCTCCACCATGTGTTTCGCTGCAGCCAGCTGCTGTCTGGCCACAGCGAGACCTTCCTTTTGCAATTTCATTGCAGCCGTCTTCTTATCCTCACTTAAAGAAGAGAGGAAGGGGGAAAGCTGTTCCCACACGGCATACTGGTATCTAGCCATGCAGGCAGCATAGTTAGATACCTTGATGCCGAGTGCCCCCGCTGAATAGACCTTGCGGCCCATCCCATCGATCTTCCTGCCCTCCTTGTCCGGTGGAGAGGAGTGAACCTTCCTTGCCTTCGAGGAGGAGGAGACCACCACTGAGTTCGGACGTGGGTGGGTGAACAAAAATTCAGCACCTGCCTCCTGGATCCTGTACATGTGGTCCAGGCGTTTAGAGAAGACCGGTGTCGAAGAAGGCTTCTTCCAAGGTTCTTTGACGGCCTGAAGAATCACCTTGGTAACCGGGAGGGCCACCGCAGTGGACGTGTTCCTCTGCATTATATCGAACACGTTGTCGTCCACTACGGGTTCCGGCTGGGTCACAGGCAGTCTGAGGGTGGCAGCAATACGTCTCACAAGGTCCCCATAGGACTTCAGATCCTCCGATGGCGAAATCGTAAGGTCCTCCGCCGTCTGGGAGACTGGTGAGGGTTCCAAGTCCTGAGCTTCACTGTCCGACTCCGATGACGAAGAGTCACGTTGGGTGGAATGCTCCGAGAGCCTCGGGGTCGACTCTCGCGGTGGAAGTTGAACCGGTTGTAGTCTACGAGGGGCTTCGACCGGAACTAGCTGTCGATCCGGGGGAACCGACGCCGATGCCTTCCGGGAGCGATGCGAGACCCTCGACACCGAAGAAAACTCCGAAGCTTGCTCCCAGTCTTGGTAGTCCTCCGGGTACCAACGGTAGGATTCGTACCGGGAGTAGGGAGGCTGCCACCGACGCTGCTCCCATGGTGGTATCGGGAAGCATTGCGGGGTGTAGGATGGATCTCGCCTGGGTCGGGGCTTGAATGGCGGGTCTATGACCGGTGCCGAAGCATCCACCTCCGACGCCGAATCGCTGATCGACCGTCGACGTGAGCCCGAAGACGAAGACCGTTGGGTGAGGTCAATCTCCGGCTCCTGCTCCGACGGCGACAGGCTTTGTTGGGCTGCTGGGCTCCGGCGCGGAGAAACCCGAATCGTTTTCGGTGGATTTGCCGATGTCGATGCGCCACCCGACGGAGAAGGAGTGCGGGGTCGCTTACGCTTCTCCTTCGATTTCGCCTTTTTCGGAACTCGGGTCCCCGAGTCCTCACGGCGTTTCTTAGCGGGCGTATCCACCGAGCCCTCGCGGGAACGTTTTGTGGAGCCACGCTCTTCCGGCAGTTCTAAAGTCGGGATCGGAGCGGCATCGGCCGATGCAAGCTCCTGTGCCGGGGTGTCAGTCGATTTCGGTGCCGATACCTCCATCGGTCGATGAGGTCGAAGCGCCGATTCGGTTAACGCGGCCGATAATCGAGCCGCACGGTTCTTCCTGGTCTGTTTCGAGAACCGAAGGCAATGCGGGCACGACTCTACTCTGTGCGACTCCCCCAAGCACAACAGGCACAGAGAATGGCCGTCCGGAGGGGCAATCTTCTTCCCACAAGCACGGCAGCGCTTGAAAAACCCCCAGCGACTTTCCATAAGCAGTCACACGAAAAAAATTTCTTTCTGCTCAGAAACGCCTGAGAGAAAGGCGGGGGAAAAGCGAAAGCGGAATACCCCAAGGGGCAGTCCGCCGGACAACGAAAAAACGCTTTTTTTTTTTTTTACTAACTATCACTAACTAATACTAATAACTAACTAACTAACTATTTACAAAGGCAAACGGGCTAGAACGAGAGAAAAAAGTACTCTCACCGACCGGAGAAGCAGAAAGGGAACCTCTCTAGCGCAGCGGTCAGAAAGGAACTGGCGGGATCCCCGCGCTGGCGCCGGTGGGCATGCACAGTGGGTCGCGTGCGCATGCTCAGTGGCGCCGAGCGCGAAAAAATCCCGGGCTTTTCAGATACCGATTCGGGGATCGGCGCAGGCGCACTATCCCATGAGTGTGAAGCACAGAGACCACGAAGAAGATCTATTGACTTTAATGTATTCAGAAAGATTTAATTGTTCAGTATACTGGCAGACAGCCTGAATAGCCTTGCAAGCCTGAGCTAAGCAGGATCAGTTGCCATGCAGAGGAAGACATTGCAAACCAACTTTGCTCACATCTTGCCTTGAAACCTCCTTCATGAGGTTGCCTCAAGTACATGGTAACTTGTTGGAATGAATGAATGAATACTGATGATGATGCAGAATAATGAACTGTGATTTTTTATTTTCACTTTTAATCGACTAAAGTCTAAAACAATTCTGTCATTAATTTCTAATTAAAATGGAAACACCAGTCCTTCACTATTTAGCTTTTAAAAATTAAGCATTTTGTCCCCAAGTTTCATTGTGCAAAGAACAAAACAGCCCCTCCCCAACCCAAAGATAGTGGGAGATTAAACATTTATTGCAGTCTAATTTCTTGTAAAACAAAGTCCACTTCCTCAGATCCCATAAGATTTATACTGCAGTAGATTAACACAGCTACCCTAGCAGATGAATTATCCAGATTTTTCAGTATTTAAAACAGCAGATCATAAATTGTTTTTTTGCTATAGCTCATAAAGATAGGGAATTCTTATCTCCCCTGTATTCCATATGTAAAAAAAAGGTAAAGGTAGTCCCCTGTGCAAGCACCAATCATTTCCAACTGTGGAGCGATGTTGCTTTCACAATGTTTTCATGGCAGACTTTTTTACGGGGTGGTTTGCTATTGCCTTCCCCTGTCATCTACACTTTCTCCCCAGCAAGCTGGGTCCTCATTTGACCGACCTCAGAAGAATGGAAGGCTGAGTCAACCTCGAGCCAGCTACCTGAACCCAGCTTCCACAGGGATCGAACTCAGGTTGTGAGCAGAGTTTAGGACTGCAGTACTACAGCTTTACCATTCTGCCATATGTAGGTACATGCATATCAGCTATACTCAAATACACACTTTTTTACAAGTTTTGTGCTGGTTTAGTTGTTGAGGCTTCTGCCTGCAGAATCCTGGAAACTGCACATTGGTTACTGTGCCATAAACACTGTTAGAAGTCCTAATGCCCCTATGTTTCCCCCTACTAGTGCTGGATTAAACTCTGTTGAGGCCCCTAGGCAGTCAAAATCTTGGGGGGTCCCATGCAAATTATCTCAGTTGGAGCACCCACCCTGCTGTCCGTGGCTCCCGGCTGCAGCCTGCAGGCACCTTCTCAAAAGCCCCTTTGACAATGCTGTGAGGGCGAGGCGGAGAGGCAAATTTGGTGACAACACCAGAAGCCGCACCAGGCAAGTTGGACAAAGAGTGGATCAGTTGCTGGCTGCAAGTACACGCTCTGAGGGCTGCAAGCAGGGGGAAAACCGGGGAGGAAAGCCAGCCGGGGCCTCAAAAGGCATGGGGGCCCAATCCAGCCCTGCCCCCTACCCCCATATAATTCCTACAGTTCTCTACATAAGGAATGGTTGTTTAAAGCTGTTTAAAATAGGGATGTGCATTTATTAATGAAAAGTGAAATAAAACTGCATTTGTTACTAATGAACACAAATGGGGAAATTAATAGTATTTCTATTTGTTATGTTGGCACTTTGGTATGCTTTACAATTCATGGAGGGCAAGAGGCGGATATAAAACTCAGGAGTTACGACACATACAAGATTTTCTCCTCTTCCCTCCAAGGGCTGCTGGTGGTAGCTACTCTCCCCCATTCCCAACATTCTTTCTCATCTTTCTCTCGGCTTGGCTTCGCGAACGAAGATTTAAGAAGGGTGCAATAGTCCACGTTTGCTGCAGGCTCGCTGGTGGCTGACAAGACCAATGCGGGACAGCTTAACAGAAGCTAAATAATACATTTCATTTCCACCAATGAAAATGACACAAAATCATGGTGCAAGCATTTGAGTTCTCCATAGGGTTTACCAACCTCCAGGTGGGCATGGAGTTCTCTCCAAAGTATGACTGATCTCCAAACTGCTTAGATCAATTTTCTGGGGGAAATGACAAATTTGTATAGTAGACTCTGGCATCACAGACCCATAGAATCCCCCCCCCCAAAAAAAATCTCAGCCTCCTCAGGTATTGCCCCAAATCTCCACACCTTTTCCAAGGCAGAGTTGGCAACCCTAGTTCTCCAGCACTTTTAATCATGCTTTGGCTGTCAGTCTCGTGTCTAGATGGGCTGGAGCAATGGCTCCCATTCACATGTATATGTCAGGGTTAAAATCCATGGCACAAATGAGTTCCTTTGAATCTATCCTATTCGCCATGAAGTATCTATCTACTTACCAGCCTTACTTTCCCTCAAAACCCATTACTATAATTCTCAAGATCCAACATATGCATAATACTTTCCTAATACACTTCTTTGGGCAAGTTAAACCATTAGACTGGGCATTTGTGCTTATACAAATCAGCCCATTTTTTTGGAATACATTTGAAAGGCGACTGATGGATTTTGTCCATAACCTAGAATATGTATCTTGGAGCACATCTCAACACTGCCATAAGCAAGCAGCACTCCAAAAGACTGGGACCTTGTTTGAACAACTCCAGTGATCGACCTTAACTTAATTCTAGTGTGTTAGACAGCTACAGGTATTCTTTTACATAGTATATACACCTACTACATTGCTCTATGTGCCTTTTTACTGTCTAATTTTAATGTGGTGTTTTAACTTTGATCTGTAGGTTTTTACTGTTATTTTATATGTTGTGATCCGCCTTGAGCCGGTTTACAGGAAAGGGTGGCATATAAGCCTCCTAAAAAAAAAAATAAGTACAGGCAGCTGCTCTCTGCCACACACTTCCAGGAGCAACCACCTTAACTACGGTATATAATTTGGGACCCCCAGGCACTGGCCTTGTTTGCCTCTATGGTTAGGCAGACCCTGGTTACAAGATGCAACCCACTTATCTTAAACACAATTCCCTATAAATTGCCATTACAAAGGTCACTAGCTCAACAGTCTCTATAGGACCTTGAAGAGCAACAAATTTATTGCAGCACGAACTCTTAGCTTTGAAAAAAGCCACGTCTGAACAGAATTTTTATATTACTTATGAAAGCGCTGGATTTGGGCCAGAGAGGAAGATAATTTCACTGTTGTGGAATAGCTGCTGAGAAAATGAGCATCTTCATGTTCTTGCAACTTGAATCTAAACACAGATGAGTAATTAAGAGATAACACTCTTTTCTTCCAAATCCCAGGCTAGGCTACAATTCACAGTGACAGCCACCTGCACCCACCACTTCACCCTGGCCTTTGGCAGCCAGCTTGGAAGCAGTCACTTGTGTCTGCTCTGTTCAGAACTGTGTCAGCTTCTAAAACTGGCTCCCACTCACCTCATGTGGGGTGACATCCATCTCTTACTTGCCTTTGTGGGATGGCTGGTGGGGGCGGCAGTGATTCTGAGCCCCCATCTTTTTGCACTTTGACCCAGGACCCTAGAATTATTAAGACTGCTCCTGATGACAGTTGACAGTGGGAGATGTTTCAAAGGTATCAGCTACAAGAATCTGTTTTCAGTTTAAAGCTGTTTATTTGATGGGGTCTTAACTTGTCATCAACAATGTATGTTCAGATACTGCATTGTGTGTGTCTTTGAAAGGAAGGAAGAGTATCTTGACTACCAAAACAGACTTTTCTAAGGATTGTAAAACCTGCATAGACAAATGCCATGTGGAACAGTTCTGTAGTAAGGAGGGGTGCTGGGCAAAACTGAATGAAAAAAGCTGGCTGTATCCAACCTTGTGTATGTGTGCTTGAAATATATTTTAGGGGGGAAAATGAAACAGGTGTAGACAACATTTTAATAGCATAAGTAGTAAAAATATGGCTGTACAGGATAAATGTATTTAACAGATTTTTTAAAAGATTCCATGTTGAAATTTCGTAATGTAAACTGATAAACATTAGATACAATTGGCTTGATCTGAGGGGAAAAAACATTTCTTGTTGGAAAGTGTTTGATTCTGGATTCAACAGCACTTAATTCTAAACAAAAAACTTAAGTGACCAGAGTCTACTCTTTATTTTTTAGCCATTTATCTTTTTATCCCTTTAGACTTTGACTACTACCGTGTGGCACAACTCTGACTGGAAGTTTCACAATATTGCAGAGCCAGAATCACTTCAGAGATTACCATTATGTGTGAAATGCAGCAGGAAATCCCATACATCCTGTAAGGTTCTGAACAATTTCATTTTTGTTTTAAGAGAGTTTCCAAATTGTTTCTGTGTATACTTTCCCCTGCAGTAAGACATGTTATGTAAATATAATGATGCACATCTGCACATGAATGATCAGTGCACATCTTTATCGCACGGACAGGAGAGGATCATCCCACAAACAGTGCTCATTTCTATGAACAGTATTAAGAGACTTCCTCCGAACATTTTAATGTTTGTTGGCTTATGTTTTATGTATCTATTAGGCAATACTATTTTCTTGACTACAGCTGATTGCTGAGAAAGAGAAAGCCTCTGGTCTACATTCCACTGATTGCACCTACTTTCTTCCCTCTTGAATGATCTCTCTGAGTCCCTACTTCCTTGATGTTGCTCACCTCCATGATAGGTGACCAGCCCAAGCAGCTTCTGGGTGGAGGCGCTGTGGTTCCTCCACCCCCTCAAGTCACATTGAATGCTCTAGTGCACATGAGCTCAGAAGGCATGTAAGGAAGGAAGCTAAGTAGCAAACAGTGTCATCCTAAGCAAGACAGAGTCAGTGCTATCATTATAGCTGAAAGGTGATAGTTCAAAAAAATTCCCATTTCGGAAATAAAACATGCCTATTCTGCCATTCCTTCAGGTCACCATTAGTCTAGAGACTCATCTGATAGTTCCAATTCTGCTGAGAAATGTTGATCTGCTAGAACTTATTTCCAAATCATCTAGTGCTGTTCAGTTTTATAGCTGTCAATTTTTCCCATTAGTTACAAATAGGAAAGATGCATGTAAGGCTCTACGGAAAGTTAATGAAACTCAGCTTATTGTAGAGAAATAGTTTTGGATTTCACTTTCTCCAGTTTAACAAAACATGATTATGTAAGAGAAGATTTTTTAAAAAAAACAATCCTCACAGGTAGCTCAACACTAAAAAAAAAGCAGTGTGTGTGTGTGAATGAACCTTTTGACATACCTCTTAAGTAATAAGAGGTAAAGCCATGGTTCTTTTGTTATTGACTGAAGGCAACTGTTCCATTTGCCTGGAGATAGCATACAAAATCAAGTTTTATATTATTTACATCAGTATTATTATGCATATGCTTTTTTATGGGGAAGAAGACAATAGTAATTAGCAACTCCATAGTGGTGATGCACTGAAACAAAAATCAGCTCGCATTGAATAATATTTATACAAAATTTAAAATATGTCTGCACCAAATACAAATCTACATGAATGGAGCCTGCCATTTCAAACCAACCATTTAACCTCTGTCAAAGAATCATGCTACTGGTAAGTCCGGGAGAGTTCTTGGAGTTTCAGGAGTTACTATGATGGTGAGCCAGCAGACTCTGGAATAGCACTTCCCATTACTATACTGTTTTTGTCGCTTAATGTTTTAACAACAGAGGTAGCTGGAGCCTGAAGCACTTTCCGTGAAAGCCTCATTCTGCCATCAGTTGGGTCACGTCCAAAGTATTTCACCTGTCCATAAGAAGAAATAAGGTTGATATCAACACATGATGGCAAGATGATGCCAGGATTCAATATAAGAATTAAAAGATAAATTTGCCTTGAAATTGAGATGGGGAAGAATTAAAGAGACACATTGTGCCTGGAGAAAGCACAACAGATGCTCAGCTGATGGTAGAAAAGGACACCTGGAGACTTAAAGCCTCAAAATGTGAAGGCTTCTGCTTTCTTTCTACTAAGGCTGCAGCCATAAGGTGAGGATTCCCCATTTCCTTGTCACCACTAGTGCAAATACAATCGGAATTCAGCAATCTGTGAGTCTGCTCTGTTTGCATAGCTCTACTCCCTTGCTGTGGCCCATTGTGGCCCCTGAAACCCTGCCCTAAGTTCAAGGGATCCTTAAGAAAAGAAATGCTAGGAACAGTTGTAGGGATCTGCAGTGCGTGGGGGGAGGGGAATGTGAAATCTTCCTAGTACCAATGGAAGAGCCTTTGCAATCGTGGAAAACAATGGTATGATCTAACCCACAACACCACCCATGAACTGTTAAAAACTACCTATTTGTATTTAATATATGACAAAGGTAAAGAAAAGAGAAGCTACCTGGATTTCTTGGCCGACTTCTAATCCAAGAGCACTAGGGTGCTTGATCTAGAATGGAATGTCCACATCAGTAATTCTGTTTGTACAGTTTAGGAGTATTTTCACCTTGATTGATAAACATATACAAGCATTTGCTAAAAAGACATATCCTAGTTAAGAGTGAATTCATGCTTGAACTTTCCATCTCTGGTCTTTCTGGTTTTAACACATAATGGCAAAATTCACTAAGAGCCTATTATGAAAAGAACTGTCTTATGTAAAAGTGTTGGAATAGGATCTGGGGGACCCAAATCTGAATCCCCACTCTGCCACAGAAGTTTATTGGGTGATCTTGGGCACGTTGTACACTGTTATTCTAATCTACCTCATAGGTTTGCTGTGAGGATAAAATGGAAGAGAGCAGAACCATGTAAGCTATTTAGGTCCCTCTGGGGAGAAAAGCAGCTATAACTGAAGCTAGATCAAGATGAGTAGCTGTTAGTATGTCTGTAGCAGTAGAAAAGAGCAAGAATTCAGTAGCACTTTTAAGACTTACAAAATTTGTGGCACAATATGAGCTTTTCTGAGTCACTGCTCACTTCTTCAGAAGCAGTGACCCTTGAAAGTGCATAGCTTGCCAGGAATTTTGTTCGTCTTTAAGGTGCTACTGGACTCTTACTCTTTTCTATACCTGAAGTAAATAACTAGTTTTCAGCATTCTGACAATTATCTTCAAGCCTGACTCAATCAGTTTTACAGACAAGCATAGGTAATAGACTCAACTCTGATGAACTACAACATTTCTAACTGGTAAAAAACAATGCATATATTCCCATCCCACACAAACTTTCCTCTCCCACTCCTGTTTAAGATGCTATCCAAAGTGAAGGAAGACTAACATCTGCCAAGAAATGGTCTGTTTCAGTGATTGCTCCAGTACTATGGAATACTGTCTTCCATCATGTATTGCTGGTTTCCCTTGCTCATTTCTGTCTGAAGGAGGCAAAGACCATCCTTTTTTGCCCAGTATTGTTCAAAAGGCTGCTTAATTTCTGTTGTCTGATTTTTTTTGCAGGAAGGTTCTTGAATTCTGATGCTTTATACTTCGTTTACTGCCTTTACTAGTGATAGGTTGTTTTTATTAAAATGCCTTTATAAGATTAAGGTTCAGAATTTAAAAAGTTTTCAAAGTGGTTAATAAAAGTTACAAGTTTTGTATAATTTGATAAAATAAATTAATGTTAGGAATCACGATGACATTTAAACATAGTTCATCTCTATTCCACTGTAGCTTGCCTGCCACAAACATGGTGGAACAGGTGAAGGCTAAATACAAGATTCTACTGGCATCATGAACAGGCAGTTAAGAACAACAATTTTTTAATACACTAGGGCCTAGTGAATTGTCTGGGATCATGAGATGCTATTGGATTTATAACCCACCCTCTCCTGTACAACAGAGCTCAGAATAGATAACAATTATAACATAATAACGATCAATTAAAATAAGTTGGTAACAACTTATTTAGAATTAAAAACAGCTCTCAACAATATTATTAACAATCAATACAATAGCCCATAAAAAGGGAGCACAGCACAAATTAAATAAATAAGAAATAACAGATAAGGGTAGGGACAGTGAGAAAAAGAGGGGTCGAAGCTCAGTTTTGATGACAACCATCACTATTATTATTGAAACTAAGCAGGTGCACATGTCATCAGCAACCTTGAAGGGGAGACCACTGAAAGCCACATGTAACATTAGGACTCTCCTGGTGGGTAATTCTTTCTCAAAAATGGATTGAACATGAAGCAAATCCCATTTAATGAGTATTGCCAAGAGAAGAGAGAGGCTTTCTTACCTTCCATACAAATTCCACCATTTAACACCACCTCCCCAACCATAACAATTGAAAAATGCGACAAAAACAACAGGATTCCTTTGTTGTTTTGTTGGAAAGAGAAAATATATACCTTTCTTTGATCCAGCTGAGAGTTGTGAAGGAGAACTGGAGTCATGTTTGGGTACAATTTAACCATCACTCCAATATCTCTGCACCAAAAGAAAAAGAAATTTGTGTTATTTCATTACTTTCTGATCAAGGACTATACACAGCTCATCCCTGGCAGTTATAAGATTTGAAATGGCAGGTGGTAGAACAGACTCTTTTCTGCATTAAACCCTGAAGAATAACTGCCCATCAGAACAGATGAGCTAGTTTTAAAAGGCACAAAATATTGGTAAACAAGATCAGTAAGGGAGTTTTACTCACCTCATTTCAGTTATTGTGGCTGTATAAATGGCTCCAAATTCCAAGTGATACTCCTGCTATATTGGAAAACAGAAAACAGCGAAGACAAATTCAGACTACAGCTGCTATACTGGTCAAATCCAAACAGCAACAAAACTGATTCCGCACATCCAAGGAATTTTGAACTCCTCCCTATGAAGCTGAAAGGTACTGCCAAATCCCTCTGTGATGTGGGAAGGGAGCTGATGTTTAAAGTAAAACACACCCCTCCCCGCCCAAGTGCACATTCCCTTGTACTAATCTACATTAGCTGCTCTGATCCAGGCCACATAAATGTTATTGTCTTCTCCTATCTAAAGGGTTTAAGGTAAGGCAAATGGTCATAAAACAGAAGATGGATCCCTGCCCAAGCCAAGTGCACAGGAGTATTATGCCTAATGTATGAACCCATCACCACCAGATCACAGCCTTACATCATCTTTGCAGAGTTCAGTAATAAATTCCCGGGCTTCGTGCATAGCAGCTGGGGTTGGAGCAAACACAGAAAATGTTTCTTCATCTATTTGGCTGACAGTCACTCCTTCAAAATAAAGTGAACATAGAATTTAAAATACAAATTTGCTTCCCTCATGGTAACATTTAGTGCAGAGCTCTATTAATGGCTAAAATAGCCAGCAGGCCAGTTAAAAACAAAACCCTAATCTCTCATCCAGAAGAAGGGAAGGTGCATTCCTTTCTGTCTACAGCATCAGTTCCTTCCATTATTCACGACAGTTATGATGCAATATGGAATTCTGTGAGTAGTTTATTTATTGTGCCTACATCAACTGGACAACTGTAAAGTTGCAGAACAAATGTAGATCAACCTGTCTGATGTTAACAGTATACTCTGCATGTGCTCTCTCTGTGGGTGCCATATAAATAAGAGCAGAGGCTCTTTTCTCTTTTTGGGGAGGCTTCATGTGAATTTTTTTTTTTAACATAACTGGCTCACTCTCAAAGTGGTGCTTAAATCTGTACAAAACAAGATGACTCACCAGTTTCAGCTTGCAGTTTCTTTAAATTGTAACCTCCTGGCCCAACAAATCTTGCCCTTTTTGATAGTGGCACTTCAACAGTTTCTGAAATGCAGAGTGTTCACATCACAAGCACATCCTGGTAATATGATCAAGTTTTTGCCAATTTTTAATTTTCTTTTCTGGCGCGCAATGTACACGTTAAGTACTCTCCCAAAGAATAAGTTAGTTCAAGAAAGCTATTAGCGCACAAAAACATTTACTAGCCCATCTGCCAGAAATAGCTATATGTGGCATCTGAAACACTCTGGCAGTCTGAAAAAAAAAAAGAACCAGTCATGCCTGCCTTTTACCAGCCTGTTTTTTTTTTACCACACCAAGTAACAGAAGGGCAAATCAAGTGTATGGCAATCAAGAATAATGCTTTTCTAATGCCAGCACAATATAGTAGTAGCTGAAGTGTTGGATTAAGATCTGGAAGATCCGTGCTCAAATTCCCATTCTCCCATGGAAGCTTGCTGGGTGATCTCAAGCCAGTCACATATGCTCAATCTAACCCACATCACAAGGTTGCTGTGAGGATAAAATGGAGGAGGGAAGAATGTAAACAACTTTCAATGTCCACTGAGTAGAAAAATGAGGTATAAAGTAAATAAAGCACATCAAGTTTACTACAGTACCTCAAGAACATATTAAGTTCAATGTCAGCTGGACTAAATTGGTGGATAAACCTTCAGCCATTTGCAGCATCTGACCCACTGAAGGCAGTCTTTAATTTTTAACACAAGTGCTTTTTGGCTCTTGCAGCTCTTCTCCTTCTGTTGGCATATCTTTTTCTCTTTTTTCCCCCTTCATAGGTTTTAAAGAAATTTTGGGAAGCACCAAAGAAAAAAAAATCCCACCCTCCTCCTGTCTCTTTTGGAATGAGTGAAATGCTTTTAAAAATATTTTATCCACTTTGATGTGCAAAATGAAGGTTTTTATGAAAGACAAGCTACAACATTAGAGAATAGCAGCTGTGTTTTCTGTAGACATATGCAATATTTTATAAATTTTAAAATGTGACTGATTGTCTCCACAATTTCTATTCTGTTATCTGTGTGATAATGTACTATTTAATAGTTCAGTGCTACAAAATTTAATTCATTATCCAAGTATTCTGCTAGGGGGACCTTGTGTCCAAACACCACACACTCTTGTTTATTACAACATCTGATTTAAATGATGTTGGTCTTGAATGTGCTACTGGACTCAAACTTTGGTCTACAAAATTTTAGTTTTCTATTTTTATTATTCTTACCTTTCAAGTGGCAAAGATATGTGCTCAGGGACTATTGTGTGAAGCAGTCTGCAAGCTCTTACTCTTTAAGAATTATATGGATATGCAATTTTGCTTGCACAAAATTAAGGCATTTACATTTTAAAATTTTGTAAATAAGCCAAATACTACACTTACATATATTGCCTGCATAAACGAGTCACTTTATATTGTTAAAGCAGTAAAATAACATTAGGCTTCATAAAAAAATATTGTGTATTTTTCAACTGTTCCCAAGATTCCTCTGTATTCCTCCATCACAGCCCCCACCCCAGGGTTTTCATGACTTTAGAATTTCAGCAAATTTTATTCTCTGCCTTCCATTCTCTTTCTCATTAAAACAAAAAACCCACTCTCCATCCCAGATGCCATTCAATAAATGCTCCTTTGGTCATATCCAGTTTCACTTCTGATCATGGAGGGATTCAGTTCTGGTTCATGAACTACCAGTTGATAATCAGTTACCTAAAGAACCTTATAAACCCATTCTAACATCAGCACTCTTTTAAGATTGTAACCAGAGGTTTTCCTAATCCATTTACATACATGTAAAAGACTTGGCAAGTCACCTTTCACACTTCCTTCCCCTGAAATAAGCAGAAGCAACACTTGTGTACTCCATGTACAAAACAGAGACTAACAGGAAAGAATATCAGGTAGTGGTCATAATCCAGAAAGTCATGAGCACACAGGTTTGCGTTGCCAGCTATGGATTACAAGTAGTGACCTTGTCACCATCTGCTGTACTCCAAAAGCCAGAAGAGAACGTGGTCTCCCAAACATACCATACATACAGTTAGGTACAGGTGCTGCATATTACCTACAAGCGGTCCATTCTCTTTTCTGCTTGTTCTAGGTTTTGCAATGGTTTTGTTCATAATCTGTAAGATTTCTCTCTTTGCCACTGTGGGGAAAAATATTTCCAGTTTAAATATAGCACACATATGTTAACATTTAAAAAATACCCCAAATATGTCACTTACAGGAAAAGCTGCCTCACTTTTGTAATGCTTCTAACATGACTCATTAAGCAGAACTTTCATACTGCTGCACCACAGTGAGGATTTCAGGCAGTTTTGGGCAGCCATATTGTTAAACAAAAAGCAGATCTGTTTCCAGTCTTATGCTTCAGATGGATATTAAAAACACAGAAAGACACATTTTAATCCACCCAAATTTTGTGCCTCAGCTATGTAATGCTATTTGCAGTGCATTAAACCTCTCCTACCCTAGGAAAGGCAAATTTTATTTATTTCATCATATTTCTATCCTGCCCTTCCCAGATGGGCTCAAGATGGGTCGCATCAAGAATAAAACAATTTACATACTTTCTAAAACAACTAACTCAAACATTAAACCAAACAAAACGATTGACTAATTTAAAAATTAAGATGGCGACCATTTTCAAGAACCATAGCTACTGTGAAACAAAATGCAGTGAACTTTTGTTCCATTTTCTTTTATATCTTTTGGCAGTAACTTCTTATTACGCATATGTGTATGACTGTGGGGGGCGGATTCTTTATATTCAATTATATTACCCAGTAAGGCTAATCACCATTTCCTCCTTTACCATCATCACAGCTCCTGCACACATGAGAACTGTGATGTATTTCAAAGAATTAATTTCTTAAGATACTGTGTTTTCTGCAATTCATGCAAATGAAGCAAAATGTTCTCTCCTCCCAAGAGCACTGAGCAACAACTATCATTCTGTTGTAGAAACAAAAAGCGTGCCGCACGGTATGCTTCACTGACTATAAAGAATAGTCTGCTTAGATGAAGAAACATGGCTAAGGTTGAGATCAGATCATCAAATCAGATTATCCAAGCCTGAATTAACAATACAGCGTTTGCATCAGAACTAGGTCTGCATGTTTTAGTTGGTAGAACATCAAAATAAAGCTTTATCTATGAATTGGTGTCTGGATGTAAATCACAAGCTTATCTTCAATGAACAGAGGCTATGTATTTACTAATGTGTTTTCCTACATATAAAATTAATAATTCCTTTTTATATGATAGAGCTTCGCCTATCTGATGAAGGGGTGGGGGTAGTACAGTATTTCATTTGGAGATGCAGGTTTACTTTGTTAGGTACAAACTATCTGAGCTCTTTTTAAATTAATATAGTGTATTAAGGAACTGTCCCAAGAGCATCACTTATTTATAAAGTCTCCCTGTACGGCATGCCAGCCAAACATCAGAGAGCACTCAAGCCAGACAAGGACAAGAAAATGGATCTGCATGTGGCTTTATAAACGTCTTCATTCTTGAGGAGGCTGATCACCCTTTGGTGGAACAGAAATCAAAACAGCATAGAAATTAGGCAACAAATTAATGCCATGAATGGTGTACTCACCGGTGGCTTGTTGAATAGCTTCCATTACAATTTTTAGGGGTATCCCTGGTAATTTGATGTCAGCCTAATAATACACAATAAAAATTATTATACCAGTATCATCATCTTGGTGATAATTTTGGGGGAATTGAGAGCGATTACAGGATACCTGCAAAGCTGTTATTCCTTTATTTGTCCCAGCCATTTTGAAATCCATATCACCATGATAATCTTCTATTCCCTACAAAAATAAAAATAAGGTATATTCCAATTATGTTTGAAGGCTACAGAGGTCCTGTCCACAGATCTAAAAGACTTTACACTCCAATCATATTAGATGGACAGACATGCTACTAGAATCAGTAGATTCACTTCCTTATAGTAAAACCATGCTTGCCATAAGAATGCACAAGGGAAGTCTTCACTTCCTCCCTTTGCAATAACCCCTCCTTATGACTTTCCATTATCCCTGGAGGAAGACAGAACAGTTAACTTAAACCGGATTGACAGACAGTGAGTACAACACAATAGGCAAGTACAGCACCAACAATTGAAAATGACTTTTAAGGTAATGAAGTTATGCAGAATTGTGCTAGACATCAGTAGCTCCCCTACAGAATCAGAACTCCAGGAATGCCAGGGAACAAGTTACAGGGCAATGTGAAAAATCATTTTACATGTCTAGTGTAATATCAAAGTTGAGCTCAGCGCAGAATGTGCATTAAAACCAATAGTGGTCCACCCTCACATGTGCACAAACAGGCAGCACAAACGGGATTTCCCAGTCAAGATGCAAAAAGCTGGATCCTATGGTTGTGTGTGTAGATGCAGGTCACAGTGGCAGGTCTTTCCCAGTCTCACAGCAGTTCCCACTAGGAAATACACACTTTGACACAGGCCAGTGTGACCCTATACACTGGACTCTGCCCAAAGTCACTTGGAGACTATGGGTTGGCTCCTATAGCAACAAGAGCAAAAGGTACTCAGGTGTCTCAAACCTTCCCCTGCTTTTGAGATCCCACAGCAGCCCTCTGAAATCCCTGAAAGTGCACTGTAGAAAATATTCTTTTGGCATAAGAGAAAGGTGGGGGCAATTTCAATTAGTTTTCCTCTCTCACTGCAACCTCCATGTACATCAGAGGTATTTTTTGCCAATGGAGGGTGTCCCATGACCCCCAGCAATGCCTTTTCCGAGGTTACAGAGGGCTGGTGTGGGAAGGGGAAGGCAGAGAAAGATCCAGCACTGAAAGCGTATTTCACTTTGGCAACCACAGGAGAAACCCCAGTCTCCAAGTGGTACTGACCAATGTCAGCATTTTGGGTACACTGGCTAGTTCAAGTATGAGCCTGCTTCGGCGGGAAGGGTGAGATGTAAATCAAATAAACTAAACTATGTGTTCTCCAGCTGTGGACTGTGCATACTGAATCAAAGCAAAGAAGAGGAAAACAATGATACAGGGGGAAATAGATTGTTATTATGTTTCACCTAGAGATCCCTACTATTCACACACTGCTTCATCAGGCAATCGAAAAAAAAAGTCTCTCAGAATGTTTCCAGCATAATTAGCTGTATGGATCTTTTACTGAAACAGAACAATTTTTTTTTCCTATTGTGACATTTTTCTGCCTGTGTTTTGACTCTGTATTGATGGACCCCACCCCACCCTGCACTTCAGCATATGTACTGACCAGGCAACAGAGAAAATGTTATGTTGGAACTTATGCAGATTAATTGGTAATTATGAGATCTCCCGGATCAATGCAAATGGACATCCATACTGACATCCATACTCCCTGGTTCAGTTTGTTCACAATTAAGTACACATAGTAGTGTGGATTTAGTTCCCTTAGGGATGGGCCAAGAGCTCTGTGGTGAAGCACCTGCTTGGCATGCAGATGGTCTCAGGTTTAATCCTCAGCATTTCCAGTTAAAAGAACCAGGGAGTAAAAAGACTTCTGACTAAGACCCTGGAGAGCAGCTGCCAGTCTGAATAGACAATACTGACCTTGATGGGCTGAGGGTCTGATTCACTGTAAGATAGCTTCATGTGTTCTCTTCTATAGGTCAGAATTCATGTTTCAGAAATATTGGTGCAGAATCTTAACTCCCAAGAGCAGAGTACAGATTTTTTTATTTAAAAAATGCTGGTTAGCATATAGACATGAGAAACAGACAAGTAGGAACTCTCACCAGAAGGTCTGTTAGCAAGCGATAATCTTCAATGTCTCCATTTTTTTCAGGATTAGGCCTTGTAACCAAACCTACAGCAACACCTGCTACAGCAGATGATATTGGGACTCCTAACAACAAATAAGAAACAAGCATTTTTATGAGGGTAGACAAGAAGAAAAAATGGCCCTTGGAAAGTGCCCCACCTCTCCCAAAGGAGGGAGGGTGGGAGAAAGAACCAGTCAGCTTGCCTAGCCAGTCTCCACCACTGGGGAAAGACTGCAATTGGGAAAGCCAGGGAGTTTCAGTCAACATGATCACAAATTGAGTCCAGTTTTCTCAGCTGACTGCAAATGTATCACACTGCATTGGGGGGGGGGGGGAGAGAAGGACATGGATCCCTGGTCCTAATGCATGGGGGGGAGTGGAAGTGGGGAGATGAATCAATTTAACAAGTCAAAAATGTTGATGAAGTCTTGGAATGGTTGGCTTTGCTCCTCCATCTGCTCCCAACCAGGTCTGCCATCAGCACAGGTGAGCTGGGTCCCTGTCACTCCAGCAGCAAGTGGTCTGTGTTCCAATGGAGCCTTCTTACAGGCAGCAAAGAGAAGCCAGCAACCAACTCCAAGCTGTCACAGGTAGGAAGCGGGTGGTGAATGCTTGACCCCACTAGCACAGCAGCAAAAATGGCTGCCACTTTGTGCAAGGGGTAGCCCTCTTTGTGTGAGGCTTCTAGGCTTTGCTTGAAGGTGGGAACTGCTCAAGATGAGTAGTCATCCTGATGCATACTCAGGACATCTTGAGTAGAACTGCTCAAGATGTCCTGAGTAGTTGTACTGATGCATTGCTCCTGTCTATGTTTTGGTTTTTAAGATACATACTTGGCTTGGGGGACTGTAAATGATAAAGTACAGTGAGATTTAGACCCTTAGGAGAGAAGATTAAAACTTAAGAGTCCTGCCTGAAAAGCTATCTTCTGATTGTACAAAGGAAAGCAAGCAAACCCTCATGGAGAAGAAGCGACAAAGAATTCACTCAGAACACTGCTCTCCAGCTACAACAGCTAAACAAATCCCCTTGGATGACCTCATCTCATGGACAGAGACAGTAAGTGATCTTTCAAATCTTTCTTCCCCAAATAAGTACACAATTTGAGAGATGGAGTGTAATACTCAGATTGCTTGAGGGCACCTGCACTGACTATGTCCACCAGCCACCTCTCTTGCAATGGGAGCTCAGCTGAGGGGATGGCTAAAAATAAAGCTTCAGAAAGATAAGACTGAACAAAGTACACTAAAATCTGCTGGGTGTCTCCTCTTGAACTTCCGCTGGACATTGGGCTCACCATAGGTCAGCTGTGACTTAATGGGACTTTCCACTAGAGTGGTCCTGGTTTCAGACACCAAACCAACTTCATGAACTTTACATGAAGCAGAATCTTCTCAATGGCTGCCCCAAAGCTCTAGAATTCCCCGCCTTGATTAACACAATTGCCTCCACTGCTTATGGAGAGGCGAATGTTCTTCTACTTTGGTTGACCTTTAATAATTATCATTTTGACATCCTGGTCCTTACTTGCCCTGCTTTGTTTGTTTATTGAAAATGATGCTTTTTTCTAGTTATATTTTTTTGTTTTAGTATGTCTGGTGATTACATTTCTAGTCTGCTTTTATTAGTGGACTCAGTTCAGATTGTATACCCCTTGTGTTTTAAAAATCAAACTTTTAAATTCTGTAAATAAAAATAAAATACATTTCTAAAACGACATGTCATTTAATGTACAAATTAAAACATTAATTGTTCTTTGTAAATCTGGGGGACTGTATACCTGCATCCATCAATGCTAAACTTCCACCACATGCAGAGGCCATTGATGATGATCCTAAGGTAGAAAAGTAATAAAGTACACTTTAAGCAACCTTTCCCCATGGATGATTTCTCAACAGTAAGAGTAAATTAAAAGGGGAAAAAAGCCAATACCATTTGATTCTAATACTTCTGCAGTAACCCTTATCGTGAAAGGGAATTCTTGAGGAATCACTGGCTTCAAAGCCTTCTCTGCCAGAGCACCTATTAGGGGAAATATACAGTGAATGCAAAAAAGCACTTCAGTGTTTATGCACACATAAACCTTAATTTAATTAAGGTGGTACTCACCATGACCAAGTTCTCTTCTGTTTACGCCGGTAATTCTGCCAATCTCATTAGTTGCATATGGAGGGAACTACAGGAGGCCAGCATTTCCATACAGAGAGGAGAAAAAAAAAGAAAGAAAGAAGAAACAGCATTTAGAGCTCTTGTGACTGGAAGGATTCTTTTAAAGGCAAAGGACCAAGAAACTCACTCAAGAGGATAAAAATAGGTAGATGGTGGAACACAATTAGTCATTTCTGCTGCTATATTAACGTTCTACCCTTTGTAATTTAAAATGTCGTCACCATCTCCTGAAAATAGATGGTTCAGAACTTTCAGCCATGTTTCCGAATGATTCACCTCTATCATCATCAAGCTGCTGACCTTTTAATAACGCCCCCTCTCCCAAACCTTCAGGTATTCCAAGGCTCACTGCAGTCTATAGTTTGGGGCCCAAATCTGCATAAGATTAGAGGCTAAACATTTACATCATTTCTAAGTAAAAATAGGAACAGATAATGACCCACTAAAACATCTTTGCTTTAAATAAAATTTATGTACAAAAATCATGGCATCTTGTACCAAGTGATTTTGAATTAATCTGTAATTAAAGTTTAGAATTTTTCAGGATTTTCCATCCGTTCAGCAACGATATGACAGGTATTTCTGTCTAGAAACCCAAACTGAGACATCCCAAGAATTTTCAAGTATGCCATTCTGAATTACTGCTCACAAAGTGCAGCTGACCACAGAATGGCCATTGTTAGGAACAACCCCCCTCATGGACAGAGAAAGCCTAAGTGAACATACGAACATATGAAGCTGCCTTATACTGAATCAGACTCTTGGTCCATCAAAGTCAGTATTGTCTTCTCAGACTGGCAGCAGCTCTCCAGGGTCTCAAGCTGAGGTTTTTCACACCTATTTACCTGGACCCTTTTTTTTTGGAGATGCCAGGGATTGAACCTGGGACCTTCTGCTTCCCAAGCAGATGCTCTACCACTGAGCCACCGTCCCTCCCCTAAAGTGCAGGGAGGAAGAGGAGTAAATTTGAAAATATACACTGGGAAAGAGAAGACAGGAGATAAAAGCAATACTCTGGTGGCAGCTGCTGCCACAACAATGTTATTTTAATCTGCACAACCCATCAGAAGCACTGATGGGCAAGAGCACCACCTGGCCCCACCCATCTATAAACACTTGATGGATGCCAAGAAAGGTGCCAGTGAGTGCCATGGTCCCCCAGCAGCCATGTCAGGTGCCCCAATCAACAGCGTTCCTTATGCATTCTGCAAACATAAATAACATACCGTATTTTCAAGACTATATTTGTTTAAATGTGATTAATAATTGATATCCTACAATGTGTATGATAATACACTATTGAGAAGTATGATAAGAGTTTAACACATATTCAAATATGCTGCTAGCCCTATTATGACTGAAGAATGTTTCCATGAAGAAGGCTTTATTTATGAAACTTATTGGCTACTTTCCTGATTCAGAAGTACCCAAAGTGGCATACATCAAATTCGTATCACATTTAATTAGCAATAGAAACAGAACCCAACAGAGACCCTAAAATAAATATGCTTCAAAAGTCACAGCGCAGAAGGAATAGCTATAATTTCATTTCCAGTCAATTTCCCTGTAGAAGCCTGCAACTTCCAGGCCCCAGAAGAAGGCTTCCAGTGTAACAGAAGCTACCTAGGGCTTGAGTATGCTTAAAATAAATACACAGTAGAGAGAGCAATGTGAGAATCAGCACTGGGTTTGAAAATAAGTATGGATACTTAAAAGGAAACTTAGAAAAGAAAGCAAATCATACCTCATAATGGAGCATGAAGTTTTTTTCTTTTATACCACTGAAAAAAGAAATAAGTGTTACACAGAACTCAATGAAAAACACATTTAACACTTTAATAATGCTCTAACCTAGCCTATTTATTCTCATAAATGTGCTAAGCATATGACATATTTTTTCTCTTTTAACACACTCAGAACAAGGAAAGCCTAAAAAATACCTGAATAGGCATACTCTTAACTTTCAGTTCCACTGCTAAAAACTGTCTTCATCCCTACAAAAGTTGCAAGGCTCCTCTTCTTCAGAAAGCTTTTATTATTTAATTTCTTAAACTTTAAACTTTTATCACTGAACATTAATTTTCAAAATAAAAAGGTCAGAATAAATTTCTGTACATTGTTCAGTTTCATTTCTTTTGTTACATTTTTCCTTTAGAAAGCTTTGAAGACCTTAGTGGTAGTGGGCAGTGCTGTCAAGTCAAAGGTGACTTATGGTGACCCTGTTGGGTTTTCAAGGCAAGAGATCTTCAGAGGTGGCTTGCTATTGTGCACATCTGCATCATAACCCTCAAACCCCTTAGTGGCCTCCCATCCAAATACAAGCCAGGGCTGACCCTGCTTAGCTTCTGAGGTCTGACAATATTGGGCTAGCTGGGGTTATCCAGGTCAGGGCAGACCTTGGCTCCTCTTGATAATGTTTTATGATGACTTCCTACTTGGGATTAAGTAGAGAATTCTGAGAGTCTGGGTCGAACCATCATTTCTGTTGGTGAAAGAAGGAGGGTCTACTTTATCCACCAAAACAAGCCTCTAATAAAACTTAAAGGACAAAAGCTATGTGTGATGGGACAGTAGTAAGGAGTGATACTGGGTGAAGCTGAGTGGGAAAGCTGACTGGATTCACCCCATGGTTTTATTTTTTGTATTATTGTTTGAAGTGGCATGAGCAGCTGAGATTCTTGAAAAACAGGATGTGAAATTTAAATATGTTTCAGTAAGCCTATTTTCCAAGCGCCAACTAACTACGTTTCCTTTAAGACTGTAAATAAAAGCATCAACTTTATTCTTGATAGTGTAAGTCCATAAAGCACAATGGTTTCTTAGAATCTCTCAGGCTGGTTGCTGAATACAAACATTTGGTAAACTTTTATACATACAAACACAATTCAGAAGTCACAGAATGATCATGTAGCGAAAGGGTGATTCAGTTAATTAAAAAATTAAATAAAATGTCATATATGTCAACTATAGACCCCAAATCCTAAAGAGGTACATGGTGCAAATGTAACCAGAACCAAAATCAGAAGCTGAAGGTGGAGAAAAAGAAGAGTTGTGAAGGGATCATGGCATATACCTGATAGCTGTTGTGATAAGATCAGATTTTACACTCGATTCCAATGAATCAAACGTAACTGTACACAGGACCTAGAACAATTAAGAGATTTTATGAAAATATAGCTGCTTTCATGGGTATTAGATACGTAAAATGACAGCAGTTCAACAAGATACATTCAAAAAGAGACATAAGGCAGCATACTCTATTGAGTACAAAGCCTTGAAACCATTACCAAAAGTGATTTATGCACTATTATGTGTACGGGTCTTGATGCTAAGCTTATTTTTATCTAAAATACTTGCATGCTACTTTTCTCTGCAATTAAGGCACTCGAGGCAAACAAAAAGATATTCAAGTTAACTTTTTTTTTTTTTAAAACTACATATTTATAAAATCAGCAATGAAAAAAAAGCAAGGAGGATCAGTTAATAGTACAGCAGATGAAACAGAACTCAACACCCACTAGCCAAAGAAAATGATCACGGGTTATAGAAGAATCTCCCTGGGGGGGAAATTCCATAAGTTACCATGGAGACAGTAATTATTTATTAGAATTCACCACCTGATCCAGTGTCACTATTATCTGTGAGTCTGCTCCTCCCGTGTCTGTGACTGCTGTGGATGTGAACCAGGGGACAAAGGAAACCACTACACAATAACTCTGATTCACAGGGCTAGTTTTAATATACAGTGCATTCCGAGGTGCAAATGCCAATCCTTGCGATAACATCTTCCCCATTCTTTTTCTTCTTCCTTTTTGAATCAAACAAATTCCAGCATGCTGTTATCTTTTCCTATTAACAGTGTCCTCTTACCTCACATTTGGCAAGTTGCTTTTCTCCTACAAGTTTAGGTTTAGACAGAGCGACTCACCCAAAATTACCCTGCAAGCTTTGAGGATTTGAAACTGGTTCTGCCAAGTTGAACAGCAACACTCTATCCCTTATACTATACTGCAGCACACCTAGGATGCTATTGGTGTCTCCTACCATGTTCTACATGGCACCTAACAAATGTTAAACACAGGCAGCTTTCTTAAGGACACTTTGTAAATTGTCACTCAGCTGAAATCCTGCCTCCTGAGCTAGCAACAACCAGATGGAGAGGAGGAATTTCCTATTTTCAGTTGAGGCTGCTGATGGGCCCTAAGTGTGTCAAGTCAAAACAGACTTATGGCAACACCAACAAGGGCTTTCAAGCCAAGTGAGAAGCAAAGGTGGTTTGCTTCTGCAGTGTCTCTCTTGGTAGTCTCCCATCCAAGTACTCACCCTGCTTAGCTTTCATAAGACTATGACTATGCTGTCTTCATTCCCTTCAAATGACTTAAACTGGTACATATGTGCAAGTGGGTCAGGAAAGAAGTCCCTGAGCTAGTTGCTTTTATGGTCTTATTGAGTTATGATATAAGACTGTCTCAGACCATTCCTCCTTATCCTGGAATGCCTCAGAGTTCAGGAAGGCAGAGCTGACTCCCTAGAAGAGCAAACACATTTTCTCTGGGAATGAACTATACTAAAGGTGATGGGTAGATCTGATGTGTAGGTCTGCTGGATCAGGCTGAAGTCCCATCAGCTCCAGCATCCTGTTTCTTGCTGTGGCCAGACAGATGTCTTCAGGAAGCCCACACAGAGAGCCTGAATGCAACAGCCCTCCCATTCTGTTTGCCATCACTGAATGGATACTGAGAGGCATTTGAAGTAGTACTTTCTTGACTTCCAAGCTTCTCTAAATAAAAAAAACCAACCACCCCTTACCTCCCATTTCAGCTAAGCATGTCACTGGTGCTGTTTAAAGTGTTTTGAGTTTCAGTCAGAAGTCGCAGTAAAATGGGTATACACACAATTCCCCTTTAAAAAGGTCCTCAGAAATGAACAAACAAAAAGAATGCTTCAACCACCCTCCAATTTTAAGCAGCAGCAGGTCTGATTCACAGATACTGCTATTTTAAGTAATTCGCCCACATGAGTCTTTTTCATTCACTGACATGCACATCCCACACACAGTGCCGCTTTTAATAGCAATGCAGAACATATGTGCTTGAGTACACTCATACAGAGAAAGTTGGATACAATTCTATGTTTCTGCCGTAATGGATTAAACTTTTAAAAAGAATCTGCAGTAATTTAGTGCCAAATCAAGGAAACACACCAATGAGGCCTATCCACACAGTTCATTTTAACCAATGACTGAGTGCACAGCACATCTAACAATTACGCCTATAGCAGTCACCCATCACAAGACAGTTTCAGAGAGCAGCCATGTTGGTCTGCTGTAGAATAGCTAGATTTAAGTCCAAGAGCACCTGAGAGACCGATGAGATTGTTATGATAATAAGCTTTCGAAAGTCATCATCAGTATCTGTATGTATCATCAGTATCAGATGAAGGCAGGATTGACTCTTGAAAGCTCGTACCCCCAAAATCTTGTTGGTCTCTAAGGTGCTACTGGACTTGAACCTCATCACAAGATGGTTGCTCTTCTACAACAGGATATTTATAGCAAATATATCGCAGTAGAACTTCATCATGCCCATCACAAATCCACTTCTCTATGTTCCTAAGTATCAAATCTTCTACCAAGGATCCTGCACCCTGAGTATGCCCCTGCTGCTAGAGGATATCTATGGGCCCTTTCTGAGTGTTTGTTTCTTCCTCTTCCTCCTTATGATGCCCTCCTGACTAGAAAGACTTCTCTTCTACAGCACAGAACTGCCAACATGTGAGTGAGTCCACTGAACGGTGTATCAGAAGACCCTGTCTGTGTAGCTCTTTGTATTTTTCAAGTTTCCCAGGGTCATGAGGCTCAAGTTACACAGTCACATGTTTTTCTGTGGTCCTTTTAACACTTGTTTTCTTTTCCAAATGCGCCCAACCAGGAAAGACAAAGAGAGGTGACCTTTCCTCCTGTACTGAAAATACCCATCTCCAAGCTGCTGTTGCCTTGGCAGTTAAAGAGTTGCTTTTAGCAGCCAGAAACAGGCAGGGGAGGAAAAGATTAAGGAAACGTTCCCATGCATATCAATCTCCCCCTCAAAAACTGGCCCCACTGGAAAAGAAAGAACTCTTTAAAATCATCATGGAAGAAAGTGTCCCATGAAATATGAACGTTGACCTCAAACCAAGTACGTGGCCACAACCTGCACTCTACAAGCAAGTAATCATACAGGTGACACCATGCAATACCAAGGATAGAGCCACACCCCTTGCTGGTCATCTACCTCCATAACTGTTTCACATTGTTTCTTTAGTAAGATATCATATCAGGTGCCGTACTTCAACATATTTTTAACTTGCTTATCCTCCAAGGAGCTCAAGGTGGTATAAATTATTTCTTTTTCTCTGTTTTACACTTACAACAGGAAAGACAGAGAAAGATACTGGCTGCCTAAGGTCATCCATTAGGCACCAGAGCTGAATGGGGAGCTGAACTCAGGGTTACTCAGCCCTTCTCCAACTTTTTAATTACTACACTTCTTTGGTTTCCAATGCAATATGCAACAAAGGTGCCATTCATAACATGCCTTTTTCAGGATGCTGTTCTAAGTTTTCCTGGAATTATTATATGGAACTGTTAGAGACTTCTTGCCAATGTACACATCTAGTGGTCCTGATATATCCAATAAAAGCTAATATGAAATTGAGCAAGAAGCTGAGGAACAATAACTGACCTAGTAACACATCATGCGCAAAGTCAACAGGCTATGATTATCCTTATCTTCCTCTCTAACTTCCATTATCTTTAAAAATACTATATCCCAATCTTAACCAAATTTACTTGAAAAGACCCAGTGATTTAAAATATTTATTTAAAACATTAACATCCTATTTTTCAAAAAAGGCAAGATATTAAAGTCATAACAAAGAACCCACTCCAGCAGTGACAATAGTAATAAGTATAGATAAGGCCAAGATCAGAGCAGAAAAATCTCAATCAAGTTACATATCAAAGTATGTTTAGGATTGTGGCATTTGCTCAGAAAAATGTCAAAGTCCAATGACTCAGAAGGCCAAATTTCCCACTTTAGGGCTGCACCCATAATTTTTCACAAGCAGTCACCATTCTGAATTAGCATCTTTTTTTTCCAGCCCTGAAGCCTATTCAGGAAGTTTTGTGGCCAGAACACCCAAGAAACAGCCTGGAAAGGACTCATCTCCTGCCCTCAGCTTTATATTTGACATCCCCACATTTTAGTGGTTTGAATCCTAGACCGTAAAAGCTAAATACTGTACTGAAAAACAGATTCTGGTCCAGACATATCAAAGACAAAAAAAGACGTGATGACAAATTATTTACATAAATATTTTGGGTGGGTGCCATTTTCACTTTTTTATGCAAACTGCTACATTTTTAAAAAAATTATTTTTAGGAAAATAGGAAGTGCCATGTATTCTGACTCGTAGGAGCTCTTTAAGATCTTTCCTTGCCAAAATACCAGAGACATTTTTAAATGGAGATGCTGGGGACACAACTAGGGACCTTATTGTGAAAAGCACAGTTACAGCATGGAGCTATGTGCCTCCCTTAAGATCATTATGAGCTAACGTAACTGATAGAGCCAGAAATACGTTTCTAGAGTACAGCTTCCAATTCTCAGTGCCACGATTTAGAAGAACTGCAGATTTGTACTCCGCCCTTCTCCCTGAATCAGAGACTCAGAGTGGCTTACAGTCTCCTATATCTTCTCCCCCCACAACAGACACCCTGTGAGGTGGGTGGGGCTGAGAGGGCTCTCACAGCAGCTGCCCTTTCAAGGACAACCTCTGCCAGAGCTATGGCTAACCCAAGGCCATTCCAGCAGGTGCAAGTGGAGAAGTGGGGAATGAAACCTGGTTCTCCCAGATAAGAGTCCATGCACTTAACCACTACACCAAATTGGCTCTTACTTATTTAATAAGTTGCAGACAAACTGGAAAGGGAGGGAAGGTGGCATAATACTGCTGAATCTTGTCCAATCCTGAAAGCTAAGGAGGGCTAATACTTGAATGGAAGACCACCAAGGAAGACTTTGCAGAGGAAGGCAATCACAAACTACTTCTGCTTTTCCCTTGCCTTGGAAGCCCCTTGATGGGATCACTATAAATGGGCTGTGACTTGAGGGCACAAACATATAGATGTGGACAAATTGGAACAGGTTCAGAGGCAGTGAAGATAATCAGGAGTAGAGTCATCAGTGAGGGATACGCTAGATTTGAATTTCATGTGTTGAACAGGGAGTTGCATTAGGTGGCCTACAGAGTCCACTTTTAGGATCCAAGACTCTAAATTAAATACTACATCATCATCACAAATAACTACAGGAGGGAAGGGACTGTGGCTCAGTGGCAGAACATCTGCTTGGCATGCAAAGGCTCCAGGTTCAGTCCCTGACATCTCCAGCTAAAAGAACCGGGGAGCAGTTGCTGTGAAAGACCGCTGCCCATTACCCTGGAGAGCTGCTGCCAGTCTGAGTAGACAATGCTGATCTTGATGAACTAATGAACTGATTCAGTATAAGGCAGCTTGTTGTGTCATGCATTTACCAACCACTCTGCATCATTTTAACATTTGAAAGAAAGCAAATACCTGGGTTTGACCTCTCTGAAATAATGCTGACCCATGAAGAGTTTTGAATATGTCCGCTTCACAGCTGATATTTCTAAGTGAAGTCAGGTCTCGACCATCACACCTATTGGAGTAAATATCCAGAAAGGAAGTCAGAGGAGACAGTTTTCCAAAACCTTTGTTCACTTCAGCTCCACACCAGCGGCATTCTCAGATCTCGATCTTGGGAGTTAAAGAGAGTGGGAGCTGGTGCAGCACAAGGCTAGGAGAGTAAGATGTAGACCAGGCAGTCCCCAATTCAAGTCTCGCCTCTGCCACAAACCAACTAGGTGATCTTAGGCAACCTAGTCTCAGTCAACCTCACCCTCTGCCTGCAATACAGGGGCAATAATACTGGCCCTATCGACAGGGTTGTTATAAGGATTACTGAGATAATGCGTATGATCAACTTGGAGCACTGAATATGCTACTACGTATTATGATGTTTAAGTAATTTGTGGGGAAAGGGCACAAGTAGTGGGGGAGTGAGATTGCAGCCACCCATCCTGTCCCGTCTAACACAATCACATGTCCTGCCTAACATATTCACATGGAGCATCAAGATCAAATACGGGCATAAATATGCTTAGCCCTGATCTGTGTATTACAAATAAGGGGAATATGGACAGCCCAGATTAGGCCTACACACTGTGGTTGATGAATCTTTTTTGCAAATCATGTCCAATGTGCTTAGTCAGGCAGGAACAGACTAGTCATCATCTCACCTATTCATCATGCCCAGGGTTCCTCCACCACAAGAGGAAAGGAGTGCATGTGGGCTCATATGCAAGGACACAGCAAACTAACACATAGAAGCTCGTTTTTGGCCCTTTCAACACATTCCATCAATCAATCAGTTTAAACACAGCAAGACAATGAATACCATTTTTACCTTCTGTACTCATTCAGAACAAGATTTCTGAAAATTTCCTTGGAAACGACATTAAATGATTCCATTATTTCATAAGGTTCTGCCTCTGGGAATTTTTCTACAGATAAACATAGGTGAGAAACACAAGCTGAACACCGTGACATTTCCCTAATAATGTGCGAAGAAGGGACATGAGTCCCCCCCCCCCCCCCCGGTGATATTTGCCAACTAGAAGCATTTGCCAATTTTTTTTGAAGGAAAACCTTCCTGTTTTTAGAAAGCTTAGTCACAAGGACCAGGCTTTAAGCACTAATAATAATGAAGAATTATAGTGCAACAGAAGAGAGTCCTCAATACTTTGTAGTATAGAAAGAAGGCAAATACTCCTTTACCATAGTTTGCAACACAAGAGCTACCATACCAGCCTACTTCTCAATGAGAGGGTAAAAGTTGTGTCTGGGACATAATACTTGTGTCTGCAAGGGGGGGGCCTTATATATCTGAACAGATCAACATCAAAAAAATCCCTCCACACAGAAAACTAGACATATTATAGCCCGGCCTTCTTCCTGTTGTCTACTTCCCTATGCGCAGGGAATTTCTATGCATGAAAGAACATATGCTGGAGAACGTGATTCTCCTTAATTAAACCTTCTGTCCCATATGGCTTTTGTCCATGGAGATCCCATGATTCTCAACCCAGCCTTTTTGGAGGCCAAAGGGGACTCCATCTTCTCATTCTTCACCAGTGAAAAGCTGGCTGGAGCTCCACATGAGCCCCACACATGTAACTTGAAGTTGTACACAAAAGTTTATTTCAGTAACAACCATGTCGTAATTTCCTTGGAAATTATATTTCAGGAAACTGTTAGAACCTCAAAAAAGTGCATTATTTTAGGATATCTGTAACTGAAACAAAAGGTATCTTGCCTTTCAGCTGTTCTTCTGTTTCAAGCCTTAGTTTGTTAATTGCTTCATCTCTTGAAATCTGGAATGCAAGGTAACTGTTGGAGCTAGGCAGCCAAACTAAATTTAATTAATTTTTGAACCTTTAGCATATTATTTGCCTGAGGACCGATTTCAATGTTTCAACTGTCCCTGGAGGTTTCAGAAATGCTTCCTTGAGGAGCCAGTGCACATGGCAGATAGTTTAAAGGATTCTTACAATGTCCCTGAACATATGCAGTTTTCTTCACAATAAGTTCCACTAAGGTGAAGCAATTATAGCTGCCTGCCTCCATATTGGGGCTGCAATGTTTGAGGCTGGACCTCCAAAAGAATTAATAAGTTCAAAATAACCAACAGGATACCATGACTGAGAGCTTTCCATATTCAGGAAAATAGTTTGTCTACCGTTAGTAGTCTTCCCCCCCCACTGTGAGCAGCTAAAGGAAAGTAAACTACACACTCAGTTCATGCAGGGCACCAGAGCCATGTCCCAAAATCCAGTTTAGAACATGTCCCAGCACACTTTGCTATTCAAGGGTTCCAGGGCAGAAACCTGGAAGTTCATTAACTGACAAAACTGAGAGGGAGAGTGTTTCCTGGAAGGTGCAACGTTTGAAAGACAATGCTCCAACACAGCAGGTTCCAACCCACAGAAGGTCTGAAGACAATGATGAAAATCACAGGTGGATGGGCAACGACAAGGAAAGCCTTACTATAGATGTATGCAAATACAAGGCATGTATCCAAGAGACAGCTGCTACGAACCATGTGCTGATTTTCTGCTTCAACCCCACCCCCAACTGATGACACATCTAATTCTCAGCAAGTCCAAATCTGCTTAAAATGCATTTTACATCTTTTCTAAAACATACATACATACAATTTGTGAAAAGTTTTGGCCACTATCTAGCTGGTGAAACAGAAGCAGGTGCCTACTCCTGTAACAGCAATCAAAACACCACACACAGCTCTGTAGGTTACTGGGGACCTAACAGCACAATCCAGAGAGGTGGGGCCCAAAGTCTTTTGGGAGCCGACGAGCCGCTATGTGGGTGCAGGAAGGGTGTGTGTTGACGTACGACTGGCACCGCCACAGTGGAGGGGAGTTACGTGGGCAGGGGGCTGGCCGCCCAAGGGCAGTGGTGCCTGAGGGCTGTGCCCGAGCACGGGCGGAAGTGAGGTGGAGTGTGGTGTTCAGGTGGAGGAGGGGGTGGAGTTGGGGGCGTGGCCAGGCTGAGGCAGCTTTCTGAGCAGTTTGGCCCATGACACCCCACCCCCAGAGGCGCAACATCATGCCAGCAAAAATAGTAACGCCATAGGCACTTGTTGAAACCAAAAACAAAGGTCGCCTCCACCGCTGCGGAAACTCGCAAACCCCTTAGGAGACTGTTGTACTCTGTTCCGGAAAAATAAAGTCCGAGCTGTGCCCTCTGTTGTCTCTACTGCTTGACATCTGCTGCACGTTCCCTGGGCGACCCCCCTCCCGTCAGTGGCCTTTCCAAGGGAATGCCTGGGAGTGTGGGCAGTCTTGGGGTTTTTTTTGGGGGGGGGGACAGTCTATGAGCCACCACGCTGCCCCCTGTGTGGCTGGACAGGGAGGGGAGTGCTGCCCCTCAACCTGCCTGGGCTGACAGCATACCCAACCCCACAGGGCTGTTGCGCGCAGGGCACTAAGGGGGGGCTGATGAAGTAGACTCAGAGTTCTGCGGCTGATGCACTCGCACTCTGAGTTCTGCCCATCATTGGCTCCATTCTCTGTTTGGGGGCGGGCTGGGGATGGCTATCAGCCTCTCTGGGGCCGCCTCTCCCCATCCCTGACTGTCATGAGCCGTGGTGCATGCGCCAGGACTGGCCAATGGGGGGTGGGTGCGCTGGCCCTCCCCTCCGGATGCCTCCACCTCCCTTGCATGCCTACGCCAGTAGCGTTGTCATGGCGACCATCTCCCTCACGGCAAGTTACGCCTTTCCCCTCCCCATGCTCCAGCGTGCCGAAGTCCTCAGGAAGTCTACTAGCGGCACAGCAGGTACGCCATGGCCAGCTGCCACTTATGTCTGGATTGGGCTGCCCGACACTTAACATCTGTGTGCACCCTTGGGGTGGGTTGGTGTGCATCTCAGCAGCCTCCCCTCTTTCCCTGGCTCATGTTTGAGGGACTACTAAAAAGTATTCTTTGTATTCTCATGTATGTTTGCCAGAGAGAGTATTGTAAATTCAGGGAGGTCTGAATTGCTAAACCAACTGTGGCGCAATAGTTACACAAGTTAAAGTTTGCCAATGAAGATTCAGAGAAATTACTTAAATATAATATAACAAAATGAGGCTTTTAAATACTCACTTTATCATGGCTGAAGTCTGAGAACACCGCAATAATCTTTTCAGAGGCAATCCTTGTAGAGCAAGAAAGAGCAAGGGGAAAAATGATAATAAGCAACTTATATTTGAATATAATGTTGCTTAATCTTAAAGAATTTTAAAAGGCAACTAACTTTACAGGACAGATGAATTTTTCATCATGTGTTCACATATATATCCTAGCCAGATAGGGGCAAGGCCTACGTGTCCCACTCTTGTTCCTCTGATAACGTTCGTACAGAAGTATTCTCCCTGCCTTGAAATGGACTACAGAAACCCAGGAAAAACAGATCAATGGTGCTAGATTTATATCAGAAAGATACCATCTTATGCCCACACAATTGAGATCTCTGTAGCAGGAAAGGACTTTCATTTTTTATATCCAGTATTAAGGAACTTTATGAACTGCATCTGCCTATGTTGTAGTGAAAGCACAAGTACATGACTGGACACAAACTGTTTATGCTGCACTATTACTATTTATAGAGTACTGTTAGCACACGCTAAACCTTGAAGAGTCAAATAAGTCAGAGGAGCACATCCTCTAAGCAAAGACAGGGCATTTTCAGGGTGGGAACTATGCTTGCACAACAGCTTTTCCTGAGGCTTGCATGGTGCTTATCCTGCCATATTTATTCAAAAAGAAGTCAGCCCTAAATGTAAGTCAACCACCTTATGTTATATACACACATTAAGATTATTACTAGACATAGCATGTATGCAACGGTATGACAACATTCCCTTTTTTCCCAGCACATCTCAGTGAGAAAATATACCCTTGCATTTGTGTAAAAACTATACATTCTTTTAGGCACCATGCAAAAATGTCTCTTTTTAACCATGCTTTTCAACACCATGATCTTTTAACATTGCTTTTTCCATCTGTTTGTAGCCTGAGAACTGTTTTATTACAATCATCTTAAACTGCTCAATGACTTACACTGTTCTAATGTTCTTGCTGTGTTTTTAATTACCAAACTGCATGTCTTATGTTTTTAGAATTCATTTTGTGCAGATTAACTAGAAGGCCAGCATAGAAGGCTTCTGAAGTTACAGCAATACATTGAAAGGGGATAGAAGAGGCAAAGACTTTCACTAGAGCTCCCATTCAGAGACAAAGGACAGACGCAAGCAAAAGTAGCTACTACTGTTCACATAATTAGAGAAGGGCTGCATTCAGACATCATGAAGACACTACAGACTGACTAGAACACCACAGGAAATTATCAGGTTTGTGCTCCCCCTCCTCTCATACAAAAATTGGAGACTTTCTCATTGAGAACTAACCACAATTTGTTGTGCTGTCTAAATTAGATACTTTAACAAGAGACCTACAAACCAGTATTCTAAACTATGGATTAGAACTACAGTTTGTTAAAGCATTTGATTTAAATGTCACAGCAAAATGCTGTTCATTCCCAACGAGGAAGGAACTTCTCATTCCTCTTGCAAACATACTAAGGTTTATGATGATTTCTGAAAACCATCCGAGTTTCAGCAAAGGATGAGGACTATGAGATTAAGCTAAAACAAACTGTTTTTCATGCAATTATTTTGTGTGTTTTTAAAAATAAGCTACTTTGAGGCCTTTGTGGAATAGGTGGGAAAATACAGTAAAATGTACAGAAAGGCATACAAAGGCTTATCTCCTTTCTTATGCCATTTCCTTGTCAAAGAATACCACCAATGGAATTTATTTGCTTAAATATTTGGCTGCCTGCTTAACACTGACAAGGCACTTGGGCTGATGTGGCACTGGTAGCTCAGTTGCTGCACAGCCAGAACAGGGGGAGAAAGAACATGAGCAGGAGTGGCACTGATGGCCAGGGCTGGGGGTACTAATTCCTATTCCAATTGCAGCTGCTTCCTTAAGTACCTCACAAGTTATTGGAGGAGATTCCCCCTCTTTAAATATCATTACACCAGTTTTTGTGATACTGACAACATTTTGCATACTTACTGCTTTGCACATTCCACAATCTCCTCCGGAGCAGTAAAAAGTTTCTGGACATCCCTCTTGGTAACATCGTGTTCTTTCACCAGCTTTTGTATGCCTAGAATTATCTGCTGGGTATGCTTCACACCCACTTTGATGGCATGGCAGAAATCCTGTTGCAATACGTTCTCTGCTGCAGCTTCCAGCATAACTATTGATTTAAGCACAAGACAAAGAAGTCAATCATTATTACGGTCTTCATCTATAATGTACAGATATCACACAATCTCAGATTGCATTGTTATAGAAGATTATCACACTGCCACCCAGGGCAGGCAACAAACTGGATGAGACCCACTTAGTCTTAAAACAAAGTATAGCCTCATATGGTATCTTATTCTCTGGACATTTTACAATTAAAAGAATATTTTTAGCCACTCACCAATCTGGCTACGAGGAGCTCCAGTGACAACTAAGTCCAGCGTACTAGAAGACATTTCTTTCCGAGTGGGGTTAATTACAACTTCTCCATCAATCATTCCTACTCTCACAGCACCTAGAAAGATAATCCTTAAATTAGAATACTGCATCAATTAGTTTTTTGCAACTAGGACAAAGGTTGCCAAAAGAGGATGTAAACATTTTTTAAAACAAGGAAAAACTAGCAAAGTTTTGATGTTACTATACATTGACAAACCAGTAAATCAAGAGAATTTACTTTATTGGACAAATGGTCCTATTACAACTTTGACTGAGATGAGATCTACACTTGGGTTGAAGTTCTTGTTGAAAAAGGGAGGGGTGAGTGTCTTTTTTATTCATGTAAAAGTATATGCTGGGGATCATGGGACATGCATAAACAAAAGCCACGTAAGATAGGAGAAGCAGTAAGCAAAGAAATAAAGTGAGACTGACTGAAAAAACTTGCTGGCTCCAACCCTTAACTTGCTCCTACTATGCATAGTCAGGAGTGAAAAAAGCAAGGTCCTGGCCCTGATAGATTGTGTGAAAGAAATGACAAGGCACTGGGAAACAATAATGCTGGCTTACTGAAGTCTCCATGAAACAAGACACACATTCTAAAGTCTGAGTTGTGTTGACAGCACTAGCAAAATATATGCTTTCTTTACTGGCTACTACATGAAGTAGGAGTCAAGAGCATACCCTTTGCTGAACAGTTTCACAATCTGAATACATGAAGCTGTGCAGTCTATCAAGGTCAGTATTGTCTACTCTGATACCAGTTCTCCAGGGTCTCAGATACAGGCTTTCACATTTCTTACTACCTGGTCCTTTTAACCAGAGATGCTGGGGACTGAATCAGGGACCTTCTCCATGCAGAGCAGATTCTCTAACATTGAGTCACACAGTCTATTCCAGGGGTGGCCAACGGTAGCTCTCCAGATGTTTTTTGCCTACAACTCCCATCAGCCCCAGCCAGCATGGCCAATGGCTGGGGCTGATGGGAGTTGTAGGCAAAAAAAAATCTGGAGAGCTACCGTTGGCCACCCACTCCTTTCCTTTACCAACAACTGAGAAAACTAAGATGGAAGTCTGCCAAAAGGCTGAGTTACAAGCTTTTTGTTGAAGGGAGCTTTGATTGTCAAGGCCTCTATTATGAAAATCTTGTTGGTCTGACTATTGGACTCCAACCTAGCTGTTCTATTGCAGAACAACTATATTAAAATTGTAACATGGTAATTTCTTTGCTATCAGGCTGCATTAACATTTGTTTTGCCATTAAGTCACAGCTGACTTATAGAGACTCTGAAGGTTTTCAACACAAGAAACATTCAGAGGTGGTTTGCCATTGCCTATCATGTCCCTGGTATTCCTTGGAGGTCTCTCATCCAAATACTAACCAGGGCCAACCCTGCTTAGCTTCCGAGATCTGATGAGATCTGGCTAGCCTGGGCTATCCAGGTCAGGGCTAGTTAATACTTATGGTAAAATGCACCAATAGTTGGTTATCAAATTCAACCCTTTTTTTGGGCCAAGAGCCAGTTTAATATATTGTCATAGTAACTGTATTTCATGCTATTTATATTTATCTGCAGTAAAGTTTATAGATTTTTATATAGTTTTCAAAACATCTGTGTTGTTTCATTTTCACTAAATTAAATCCCATGGAGGTTGCAGAAACCTTGTACTGGTGCCTGAAGGCAGTTCTGAGATGGACAAGGGCTAATAAACTGGAGCTTAATCCAGACAAGAGAGAAATGCTACTGGCAGGTAGGAGGGCTGACTGGGAGTTGAGCTGTCTCTCTGCTCTGGGTAGGGTTGTACTCCCCTTAAAGCAACAGGCCCGACGCTTGTGGGCGCTGCTGGGCCTGGACTTATTATAAGCAGGTTACAGCTGCAGCCAGGAATACCTTTTATCTGCTTCGCTCAGTTAACCTGCTGTGGCCATTCCTGGGCAGAAAAGTCCAGGCCACCATGGTGCATGCCTTGATAACATCTAGATTAGATTACTGCGATGCGCTCTTGTGTGGTGCTGTCCTTAAAAGCTTCTGAAACTCCAACTGGTGCAGAATGCTTCAGTCAGGATGCTGACTGGAGTGGGTCATAGGGACTACCTCTCTTCAATCTTGGTCTACCGACACTGGCTTCTAATTTATTTCAGGGAACAACTGAAGGTGCTGGTGTTGAACTTTAAAGTCCTACAGTTTGGGACCATTACACCTTTAGGATCTCCTACTCCTGTTTGCACCAACTTGACTACTGTGGTCAAAGGCTGTGCTTTGGGTGCACCCCATCTCCTGAGGCTAGAAGGGTGGCAACTTGAGAGGAGGCCTTCTTGGTCATAGCATCAACATTATGGAATTCCCTCTTCAGGGATATTCACTTACTCTCTTCTTCCCCCCCACCCCCCATTAGGGGGCCAGCAATCCAGAATGAGGAAGTAATTAATGAAAAGTGCCATCTGCTTTTTTTAATTGGTTGTGTTAGTACTATTTATATATTTTATCTCATGACCTTGATGTTTTTAATCAAGTGTTGTACCTCACCAAGAGTCCTACAGTAGCAGGGATTGGACAATTCAGAAATTTAATAATATACAAAATAAATACATCTGTATTCTTAAATCACTGAGAAGACTTTTTTGTTCTGCCCAATAGTCCCTCGGTGATCTTCCTTCCTGCCTTGCATTTTAATTTGCTATTTTAAGTTTTATACATCTTTCAGCTCTGATTTTCAACTGTTTTTACCATGTATTTTTACTACATTCTGTTAGCTGCCTTGGTAGTCTCAACTGGGCAGAAAGACAGATATTGCAATTAAATAAATAACTAGACCTCATCTGGCCATATTACAATTGTATTGCTTATGTATAGAACATTCAAGTGCCAGTTATATAATAATAATAAATATTTATACCACATTCTCCCCGCCGATTAAGCTGTAAAAGCAAAGCAATAAAAAAGACTGATTAATAATAAAGACTATTGATGTCCTGCAATTTCAAGGAAGGTACCTGACCACTGTTCTGGGAGCTGACTGAAAATACACATTTTTATAATTTTACTCCAAAAATACTGAAGCCTCAAGTTGTTCTTAAACAGTGTTGATAAATACTGAAGCCTCAAGTTGTTCTTAAACAGTGTTGATGCATATTAAAGCCAAATAGTATGTTAACATCTTAACTTACCAATTGGGCCATTCCATGGAATATCTGATAACGCAAGGGCTGCAGAAGCTAAAGGAAATAAAGTGCATTACTTGAAGCTGCTTATGTAATGTTTCACTAAGGTCCAGTTTACACATTCACCAGAACAAAGTAAGAAGATCCTGAAACAATGATTTTTGAATACTCCCTAAAATAAAATATCTCACCCTGCAAGAAGAAAACTAATCATTCTAGAAGAATTATTCTAGCCTAGTTCTTGCAGTGCTAATTTTCCTTTTCCCAGGGAGACGTTCCAACAGGAAAACACTTAAAAGTGCTATTCTAGTTCCTGTAATCTGCAGGCATGACCATTTTCTACTACCTTGGAACTCTTTCCACCTTCTTCTGCTGCAGATACAGGCCAGGCCTAACAACGTTTGGAAGAATTATTTATAAAAAGTATTACCTCCATTGATTGCCAGAACTTCAGGGTCATTGATCCCATCAACAGCCAAAAGATTACAAAGGATCTGTTGCAACAAAAGGGGAAGAAAAAGAAGAATGAGTTACAGTGGCAGGCAGCTCTGAATTTTATGATCTTCCAGAACAGGAGAACAAGACCTCTGTTCATTTGATGGGCAGTCACTCCAGCAGAAGTGGTAACAGTAATAATACCAACTAATGCAATATTCCCTAAAAAACACCTGAAGAGATTTTTTAGCTGAAAAACAACAAATAAAAGTATTTTGTTTAGATGTTTTACCAACTACAAACTATGTATTTATGGGAGCCATAGAAACTTATTTCTCCATAGAGTCTACAACAAACTGCAGATAAGTACGGAAAGTTAGACAAGTTCATACCACAGAATAAGTACAATATTTCTGGGGATAATAATACTGAGATATATTATTCTTCACAGTAAAAACACAGCAATAGAAGAAAGGAAAGAACTTTCACTGAAAACATTTTGGGCCTCCAAATTAATGCTTTTAACATGAGAAGTTGCAGGATAGAACTTGCTCCCTGGGGTTCAGTGCTGTTGGGAAGTAGCCCCCCTCCCCGCCCCCGTTTTCCTAGTGCATCATGGTGCATTCTTATTACTGCACCTAATCACCATGTAGTGTAATTACAATGTTAGACTAGGATCAGGGAGATCCAGGTTCAAAGCCCTGTTTGTCATGAAAGTTATTGGGAGAAGGCTTTTCCCCAGTGTGGTTTTAATAGGTCAGATTTCAGGCTGATTTTGCAAGCTACAATGAGGAAAAGTGATATAGGGATGAGGTAAGTAAATGTCATGCAAGACACAAAGTCACTTACTTGCGTATCGTAATAGTAGCCTGCTGGAAAAAGTGGTCTAATTGACCGATCTGTGGAAAAGCATAAAGTATTTCAAGATGTATGTTAAAAGATATTGGAAGACTCATATAAAGAGGTTAGGAGTAATTACACACCAACTACCTTGATAATGAATTAAACAGAACAGAATGTTACAATAATTCTTTAGGCAAACAGAAATTAACAAAATCCGGCTGTGCAACAGGCAGCAATAGCCTGGTTGAAGTAAACACAAAAATCCTGATTGTAGGTAATGGAACATTTTTGAATGTTTCTTCACAATTTAAAAATGTCATACTATTTACAACAGGCTAAACGTAATATCTCTAGATTTATATAGAGTTTTAAAAGATGAGCAATGCATGACTTTTGGCTAAGTAAATAGCCAAACATAAATCAACGCCTTCAGGAAAGGATCACCAAAAACCACTCCCCTACTTATGAGTGGAAGTAAACAGCACAAATGGAACGGGTGGTCAGGAGCCAGCCTCCTGACAAAATCCACTATTTTGGGCTTCTCTGTAATCATTCATTCAGTGTTCTAGTAGCCAGTTCTATCGCAGCAGTAACCATAAGCACTTCCCCCAGCAAATCCTATTGATTTCAGTGGACTGACAACAAAGTAAGCAGACTTAAGCTCAGACTGAAAGTGATCTTATGATTTACAGCCCCAAAGAGCAGATTCTTTCCTGAGTGTCTAGTGAAACCGCCCTACAGAAAACTATTTAGAAGTAAGACTGTTTTCAGATTATCAAGAAATTACTGCAACAATTTTAAGAGGATACAGCTCAATTTTTAAACGTACCGATTACTCTGCTGGTAAGAATTTCTTTATCAGTGGAACCAAGTTCTCTTCTTAGATAATTGGTGGGAATCCTTCCTGCAGCAGCAGCTTTTTGTCGATAGTCAACCTTAGATAACAAGAGGAACTCATGAGTAACACTGTTCATATTTTATCTCCTTATTTACAAAATTTCAACCCTGCATTTCTGCCCTCATAAAAGCTGACAAGGCAGCTAATGGATTAACACTACACCTAATAAAAACACATCCTAAAATCGAGGAAAGCCAAACAAAAATACATCACTGAAACAAAACCAAGCTAAAATACTGATACCAAAAATATACAAAACAATTAAGGCAGGTAGAGTACCACTACAATAATCTAAGCAAGCTATAACCAGGACATGCATAGCAGCGGCCAGATCTTTTCTGTCCAGGGAAGGCTGCAGCTGGCTAACCAGTCTAAGCTGGTAAAAGATACTCCAGGCCAAAAGTGACACCTGCTTACTCAGCAGTAGGCCTGGGCTCAAGTGCACCCCCCCCCCCCAAAAAAAACCCCAACAACAAATGTGTTCCTTCAACAGAAGCGCAACTCCATCCAAAACAGGTGACATCTTAAGTCCTGGGTCAGATGAGCTGCTCACAAGCAGCACTTCCATCTTGTTAGGCAGGTAGTATTTTTAAGGTGGTATGGCATATTTTGGGTATACCTTGTATTACAACCAAATCGCACAATCCTATACACTGCTTGTTATGAACATTACGGACCCTTATTGTGCATTAAGTTTCCATAACATATCAGTCACTCAGACCTGAGATACACACAGTGGAATCCCAAACAGATTTAATGGGCTTAGGCTGCACTTACTCTGCTTAGGATCACACTGTCATTCTTAGATCCAAAATACAGTTCTTCAGCCCTATGTGTCATTCACTGTAACACTTACCACCAAAGGCATAAACTGAGATGGAGATGGCTTTGTTTTACTGACTGCTGTCACCATCACTGCTGTATCACCTAGCTTAATGAAAAACAAACAAGGAACTTACATATGATAAAGCAAGAGTCTCCTTCTACCCTTTCAAGCCCAGAAATGCCTTTGGAGTTCTGACACAGTGTGGTGGGCACAGCCATACAAGGGCTTACCATAGGAGGCAGAACCAGCCACAAAATGGCATCAGTCTTTCCTTAGGCTGGCAGCTGTTGCCAAAGTAACATTTAAAAAAAAAATCTCCAAAGGTCAATCAGAACTTTAGCTGGGCAAAAGCCCCATCTAGCCCCTCCCAATTTCTAAAAACACTTGTTGGGCACCATGTAAGGTGTCAGTGGGTGCCATGGTGCCCACAGGAATCATACTGGAGATCCCTGCAATAAAGATTTGATCATGCTGGTTCCATTCAAAACCCCACAGTAAAAACAGAAAAAGATGAATCTCTATACTACAGTTATTACACAGACACTTAAAAACAGACTACAGCCCCCATTCCGTGACTTATTTCTCAATAGTATGCATAAACTGAAGTCAAAGAGAGTTCCTACCTGTACTACAGCACATCCATCAGCAAACCTGGCTAGTTTTCCAGAGGAAATTTCCAGCTTTCTAGACGAAGAGGGAAAGTATAGAAGAAAGTAGTAAGCTTCACTAATCTGAACCACTTTGGGCCAGTTTCTCTCAGTTTACCCTGCCTAAACTATTTCATGGGATTGTTGAGATGTAACATATTGGGGGCATATCATCCATGGGGGGCATATCACCCAGAGGAGGAAGATAAAAATTAAATAACATGGCAGCATTGTAATAAGTGAAAGGTACATTGCCAATACCCCCTCTAAGGTGTGGAGTCTAGTGAGCAAAAGATCTACTTTGTGAGCTACTGGCAATAAAGCTGTGAGCTACTGCATAAATTAGTTTGCTCTGGGGCCATTTTTCAAAGGCTAAGACAAAAATCTGTGACCCAGAGACTAAAAAACTGTGAGCTAGCTCACACTAACTCAGCTTAGAAGGAACACTGCACCCCGCATATGTTCAAAAATGCTTTTATTACTACTTTCCATACATACAGCTGCAAAAGTAAAGCGCACTGTCCACTTCACAAAGCTACAGCTGTTCAGCAAAGATGGAAAAGCACTGCACGTGTTCAAAAGCACACTTCCTTCACAGTTACACAGTAACGAGGGGAAGGTCATCTGTACTTTCTCAGAGAGGCTTCGCTTTACCACTACTTCACAAGGTTGGGCTTGCTCTACTGTTAGGGGAAATGCACTTTGCACGTGCTCGGAAAGGTTTTTCTTTACGGCCAATGGAACATATTTCTGAACTCAACTATACCATTCGTTTCCCTGGTACAAGTGAAGCACAGCCGATATAAAGAAGGGGGATTCTCTGCTTGTCGGGAACGAGAGGATCGCCCCCCTCCAACTACACACCCCCTTACCTGCTCCCTAAATCTACAGACACCGCTTTAGGGTCTCCAGCAAAGTCCCACCGGCTTCTAGTAAGATCTCGCCGCGGCAGCCGAGGGGAGCCCGCTCCCTTCAGACAGGACCCCATGGTTCCGGCTCCCCCCAGGGCTCCCCACGCCGCCCTTGCCTTCCACCGCAGCCCCGAACGGCAACCCGTGCAGGCGGCAGCCATGACTCCAGAGTCACCCGGCAAAGTGAGAGCCTTGTCTCAAATCGTAAGCTGATTGGTTGTGTACAATAAGCTTGAAACCTATTGGCTATTCTGGCAAGCTCTTCTTAAAGGGAAGAACGAATGAATGGACAAGGAATGGGCGGAGCTAAAGCAGAGAGCGCTCGAGGTTAGCTTTCGATTCCGAGACCATGAAGATTGAACGTGGAGCGGCTCTTGCTCGCCCTCTGCTGGACAGTACGACGATGTCGCTAGCTCTACTTAGGACGGTTTCTATTACCGTTCGGACTTCTCGTATAAAAAGATAAAGTTGTGAAAGCAACGTCACCCCAGAGTCGAAAACGACTGGTGCTTGCACAGGGGACTACCTTTACCTTTTAGTCCCCTGTGCAAGCACCAGTCGTTTCCGACTCTGGGGTAACGTCGCATCACGACGTTTAAACGGCAGACTTTTTTACAGGGTGGTTTGCCGTTGTCTTCCCCAGTCAACTACACTTTTCCCCCAGCAAGGTGGGTACTCATTTTACCGACCTCGGAAGGATGGAAGGCTGAATCAGCCTTGAGCCGGCTACCTGAAAACCCAGCTTCCACCGGGATGGAACTCAGGTCGTGAGCAGAGAGCTCGGACTGCAGTACTGCAGCTTACCACTCTGCGCTACGGGGCTCATACTTCTCCTATAGGAGGTCCGAAATTTTCAGAACGCATGAGCAATACATGTTGCACTGTGGTTAAACCTCAAGAAGGCGTGTGTCACTTTAAACTACGCAGCCCAACTCTGTATATGTTCGCTCAGAAAGCAAGTCTAGTGGGACTCACTTATAATAAGCATAGATAGGGTCCAAGATTTAACCTTTTCTTTTTAAAAAGATCAGAGACAACCTGATCTTGGCCGTTTCCTGTATGCTTCACACAGCAATCAGATGTGCAGAGCTCAGCAGATGAAGCTTTCCATAGGATAGAAATCATCACAAACACTTGCTGATTTCCTCATATCAAGCTTCTATGCAAAGACACAGCTTCAGATCTTCACATATCTTCCTTTCTGCTTGTTTGTTTCCTTCTCTGATTCCTATTGGTCTTTCTTCTTGCCTGTATGTTTGTTTTACATATTTTGTCTCTGTGTTGTACTATTGTTTTGATGGTTTGCTGCCTTCTGGGCCCTAATTTGGATAGAAAGGCAGTATACAAATGCTTTAAATAGATATCTGAAGAGGTAACCAGGTGGGCAGCCATGTTGGTCTGATGCAGTAGAACAAAGCAGGAATCAAGGATATCCTTAAGAACAATAAAGTTTTATCCAGAATGTAAGCTTTCATATGCATGCATACTTCTTCAGACATGGGGATGGGGTACAGTGAGCTGAAATACATATAGCTGGTGGGTTAAAAGTGTAAACTGATACAAAATTTAGGATCAAATGGCAAAATAGTGTAATAAATTGAAAGACCATTTGGTCTGGATAGCATTTGCGTGGGAAACCAATAAAAGTTGCCTGTTAATTGCTCTTGCTACAAGTCTAGGTAAAACAAAAGGATATGTATTTCCTAGTGATGTTCTTGTCCACCTAATTTACATTTTAACATGTAACATGAAGAGGTAACTGTGACTCATCGGAATAATTGTTGTTAGACTTTAAGGTGCCACTGGGCTTGTTTTATTTGTAGAGACTTGTAGAGACCAGTTCGAAAGTTGGTGACCCTAAAAATGTCTGACCATACCATTGCCATATGCTTTTGGTGATGATGTCAGCTTTTAAATGAGTCCCTTTAGCTGTTCCTTGAATACCCATTGGAGGAATTATCAGATAGTATTTTAAGTTGCATGTCATGAAAAACTTAAACTACTCATTTCTATATATTATTATATATTAAACATCTGCTAAAGATATGCATACATATGTAAGTGACATCAAGTTACAGCTGATCCATGGTGACCCCAGCAAGGGACTTTCAAAGCAAATGAGAAGCAAAGATGGTTTGCCATTGCCTTCCTCCATAGACTTCCTTGGTGGTTTCCCATCCAAGGACCAATCCTGCTTAGCTCCTGAGATCAGATGAGACTGGCTAATAACATACTGCTTTCCCTCCTGCTAGGAATGTAGGACATCTTTTTTTCCTGTCCATTTGGCAACCTTAGTTCATGCAATAGTGTCAGATGTCTATATCTGTACACTGTTTGTTTTGCTAGAGGTTTTAAAGATTCAAAATCACTTTTTGGAGTCTAATGCTATAGTATAACTGTTCAGGCATGACAGATGACTGTTGGGGAAGGGCTGTAGCTCAGGAGTAGAGCATGTGCTTAGCATGCAGAAGGTCCCAAGTTCAGTACTTGTCATCTTCAGTTTAAAAGGTTCAGGTGATGGGAAAGACCTCTACCTGAGACACTGGGGAGCCAATGCCAGCCACAATGGACTGTACTGAGTAATGGTCATATTCAGGCCTCAGATTCAGCAGGAGCTCACAAGAGCACAGCTCCAGAACCTTTCTGAGGGTTCCTCCTCTTCCTCCCCATCTTGTCATACAGGGGTGGCCAATGGTAGCTCTCCAGATGTTCTTTGCCTATAACTCCCATCAGCCCCAGCCTATGGCTGGGGCTGATGGGAGTTTTAGGCAAAAACATCTGGAGAGCTACCATTGGCCACCCCTGAAATAGTAGATGCAGCTGCATAACAATCCCTGGATGAGCTTCACCACCTATTTTTCTACAAAACGACCTCTGTGTGAGTGTGGTTGCTGACACACAGCTAAATCATGTGAGCACAAAAGCACAGTCATGCTAGGGTTAGACTTTGTATGTAATTTAAAAAGTGCAGGGCTCTTTTTCTAGCAGGAGCTCCTCTGCATATTAGGCCATGCCCACCTGATGTAGCCAATCCTCTAAGAGCTTAGAGAGCTCTTAGTACAGGGCCTACTGTAAGCTCCAGGAGGATTGGCTACATCAAGGGGGCATGGCCTAATATGCAGAGGAGTTCCTGCTAGAAAAAGAGCCCTGAAAAAGTGAAATCTTCTGTGCATGAGATTAACTTCAGGCTAACTCCAGAATAATACTCATGTGGGCAGTCATGTTTGTCTGACAAATTTTGAGTCCAGTGGTAGGTATCTGAGGACATGTGCCTGTACACAAAATTTCACACCTTGGATAAACTTTTGTTGGTCTTAAAGGTGCCACTGAACTCAAAATTGGTTCTCCAGAAATGACCCTTGATTTAAATTATTCTTCTATTTTATTTGGATGTGCTTGTCTTGTACATATGCCTTCAGTTTCCTTGACAGAGTAATGATATCAGCTCAGTTCTCCCAACAGAAGTCACATGCATTAGCAAGTAAATAAAGTTTTTTCTACTAATGTTCATTGAAGGTAGAGCATAATATTGTTTTTGTTGTCTCATACACAAAGGGTGTGGTCACACGTATCATCATCATCATCATCATCATCATCATCATCATCATCATCATCATCATCATTATTATTATTATTATTATTATTATTATTATTATTTAATAAATATTTTTATGTTTTATTGACTCTTGTACAATTGGCCATTACAACATATGAATGTTGGAATTACAAATAACCCTCCCCCCCAACCCTCCCCATCTTCTCTTAGTCTTTCCCCCTCAGCCAAGGGCACAAAGTCTTGATCTTCCACTGAATGTCCTTCCTTGTTTCTCCTGAGATCCATTCTAAATAAGGGTTCCATCTGGTCTCGATTTCCTTGACTTTATCTTCCCACGTGGAATCCTTGTTGATTGTTGCCACGATGTCAGACTGTATGTGATCAAACAAATAGCTGTGCCAGATTTCTATTGACCATTTACTTTTAACTTTCCACCCCAAAGCGATGACCGCCTTCCCCGCTAGTATCATTGCCTTGACAAGGTTTTGAGTGGGTCTACTTAGTGCCGGACTTCCTATTGTGCTTAACAATATCATATTAAAGCCAATGGTTAATGGTACATTGCAGACTTTTCTAATAAACTGAATAATTTTCCCCCAGATGGGTTTAACCTCTTCACACTCCCACCACATATGTGAAAACCATCCCTTAAATTGTTTGCAATGCCAGCACTTGGAACTCATTCCTGGGAATATATTGGCTATTTGTGCGGGTGTTTTGTACCATTTTGTGAAAAAATTATATTCCAGTTCTTTAAATTTGATTACTTTAATCCCTTCTAGTCCTCCCAAGATTTTCCCAGCCAACCTCTCTGTTAACTGACCTTCATGACTCCAAATCTTTTGTAAATGTATTATTATTTTATCTTTATTTGAAAACATTTTTCTGTATAGTAACCCCACTAGACCCTTCCTTTGTTTGGCCATTACTTTATATATCTCTTCCATTGGAGCGTCTAACCAAAGCTCTCCCTTTTCACTGATCTTCTTAACTATCTTATGTAAGCCTGCTATGTTTAACCAGTATTGATTACCTAAATCTTCTGTAATTTCCTGTAAAGGTTTTAGTTTACCACCCCTAAACATATCGTCCACTCTATAATAGCCTTTGTTTTTAAGCCTTTCCCACCCTTTTATAGCATGCGCCTCCTTAACAATAGCTTCTAGGGGGCTCCACCTTGAAACCTTTCCTAGCCACTATGGGTACCATTTCATCCAGGTTTCTAATGATGCTCTTCTGGGCCCTATGGCTAATTTTAGATCTTTTGTTGACACTGTGGAAAAAATACCAAATCTTCCAATACCACTGTTAACTGCATTCTCGAAATTAATCCACTTCTGTACCTTATCCTCACTCAGATCTAGTAACGCTCTTAGTTGGAAGGCCTCATAGTATTTACTTAAATCTGGGATTCCCCAACCTAATTCTGATTTAAGGTTGTATAGAATTCTCTTATGAAACCTACAGTTTTTATTATTAAAAATCCACACTTTAATTGCTTTATTCTATTGTTCAATTTGATTTTTCCTCAAACCTAAGGGCAACGTTTGGAATAAATACATTAATTTTGGTATCAAGAACATTTTAAGGGATCTTATTCTAGTTGATATCCCTAGTATTTTATGATTCCATTTATTCATATCTCTCTCTCTTTTCTTCCATATTCTACCATAGTTCTCATTTATCATTTTGTCCATATTTTTTTGCAGGACTATCCCTAGGTATTTAAGTCTCTTGGCCCCCATTCCTATATTCGTAATCCTATTTATTTCCTGTTTTTCCTCTCTATTAACATTAAGGTATAGAATTTCTGATTTTGCCATATTCACTCCTAGCCCTGAACACTTTTCAAAATCATCTAATATTATCTTAATCTCTTTAACTCCGTCTTTGGGGTTTGACATAATTACTATGATATCATCCGCAAATAAATTAATTTTCATTTCTTCATTACCTGACTTATACCCCTCTATTCTCCACGCATTCCTAATTCACTCTGCTAATTGTTCTATAGCTATTATAAATATGAGCGGGGATAGTGGACAGCCTTGTCTTACCCCCCCTTGAATTGGAAACGCTTGTGAGTGGTCAGTGTTGACTCTAACTTTTGCCTTACCACCGTTGTATATTTCCTGTATGGCGTGTAAGAACCGTTCCTCTAAAACTATCTTCTTTAATATTTGCCACAAGAATTCATGTGAGAGAGTATCAAAGGCTTTGTAAACATCCAACTTTAACAGAGCTATTTTTTTCTTTTGGCCATGGTGCAGTACATTTAAGATATTTCTAATGGGATGAGCAATAGATCTACCCTCAATAAAACCGTATTGATCCCCTTTTATAATTGACGGGATAACTCTCTTAAGTCTATTTGCTAAAACCTTAGCAAAGATCTTATAATCTTGATTTAGTAAACTAATGGGCCTATACGAACCTACTTCTTCTGGGTCTTTCTGGGGCTTTAATATCAAAATTATTTCTGTTTCCTTCCATGAGTCCGGGGCTTTCTTTCCTTCCAAGACTTCGTTAAAAACTACCTGCAATTCGGGTGCTATAATTTCTACCATTTCTTTATAAAAGTCAGAAGTAAAGCCATCCAGCCCTGGTGATTTACCTTTTTTGAGCGCTTTTATTACTTCCTTTATCTCTTGGAGTGTAATCTCAGCTCCGAGTGAGGCTTTTGCTTCCTCCTCTATGATTAGCTTAGGTGCGTCCCACACCTCCGTTAAATTCTTTTTCATATATAACTTTTTATAGAAGTCCTCAAATGCCTTAGTGATTTCCTTAGAGATTTGAGTTGTATTATTATTAATTTTTATACTTCTAATTGATTGTTTTGCCTTTTTAACTTTCAAATCTTAAGAGATTCAGAGTAATTAAAATGGCTAAAGAACAAAGAATTGATCTGTTGTGCCTACAGGAAACTCACAAAAAAAAAATGATAGAAAACCATTGATAAAAGATTTGAGGTGGCAGGTTTTAGCAGAAGCAAGAGGGACTTCCAAAGCCAGAGGGGTAGCTACATTGATTTGTAAGGATACTAAGGTGGAGGACATTGAAAAATTAGTAGATAAGGAAGTAGATACCTGTTAGTTAAGTTTAAGCTGGAAGTCATAAAAATCGCTATAGTAAATGTTTATGCACCAAATAAAAGACAAAGAAAATTCTTATACTTGGTTTTTAAGAAGATACAACAGTTTTCAGAGGGCGAACTAACTGTAGTGGGTGATTTAAATACGGACATAACCAAGAACAATAATATTAAGCTAAGAGATTGGGGCTTGAAGGACGCTCATGAGTTTACCGACACGAGACCCAGCCCGACACACATTTCTAGTAGACATAAAACAGCATCCCGCTTAGATTATATAATTTTGGAAAAAAATAATAATATGGCGGTTAAAGAGATCAAGACCCATCCAATTTTGATTTCTGACCATGCCCCTTTAAGTATAGAATTAGAACTAAAACTTCCCTCGACAAACAGACCTTGGCGGTATAACAACCTGGTAATGGCAAAAGAAGAGGATAGGGAATACTTAACGACACAGTTAAAATTATATTTTAAGGAAAATAGAGGCACTGTGTCAACTAATATATTATGGGACGCTGCTAAAGCAGTAATAAGGGGCCATTTGGTTAGGAAAGAAAAAGACATAAAAAGAGAATGGTATAAAAAAAGGCAAACAAAACTTAATGAATTGGAGGAGTTACAAAAAGAAATAATGGGAAAGTGTAATCCTAGTTTACAGATTAGAATTAAAGAGATTCAAAAACAGTTGGAGGCCCTAGATATGGCAACAATGTGGAAAAAGGAAATAATGGTTAGGAACGACTTCCAGAGGAATAGTATTAATACAGCAAAAAGGTTAGTTAATTATTTGAAAGTTAAAAAGGCAAAACAATCACACGTACCATTAGTGACGACACAGCTCCGTCTGGCTGACGGATTAAATGTGCTCGTTCAGACATCCAAATCTGGCAATCGAGCATCATCCGGGGTCATCCAGGCTTGCTATGCCTGAATGGCGCATTAATTTGACAGCACAGAAAGTCCGGCCCTTTTTCAAAACAGCGGCACAAGATCGGCTTTTTGTTGTTTGGACAGCTCACACGCAATACTGCCTCCCACCTTTAAAAAAAAAGCCCCAGCAGACATGCGCATTGCCAGATCATCCGGGAATCTGAGGTGACGCTTCTGCTTCTCCAATCAACACAGAATCGGAGGGGGGGGGGAACGTTATCCCACTATTTAGAACAGGAAAAAAATCTATTTTTTTCAATGTGGAGGATTTCTGGAAACTCCCCCCCCTCTGAAGTAACGTTTGATTTCCCATCTCCAAACAGTTGGGCGCATGTTCAATGGACCCCCCCCTTCCAGAAATTACCACCTGATCACGCATGCTCCAAGAAAAGAGTGTGATAGTATTGGATGTCTGAACGCTCAACAACAGAATGAGTCGCATTCTTGGTTGCTCGTCTGAATAGAAGAAGAAGAAGAAGAAGAAGAAGATATTGGATTTATATCCCGCCCTCCACTCCGAAGAGTCTCAGAGCGGCTCACAATCTCCTTTACCTTCCTCCCCCACAACAGACACCCTGTGAGGTGGGTGGGGCTGGAGAAGGCTCTCACAGCAGCTGCCCTTTCAAGGACAACCTCTGCCAGAGTTATGGCTGACCCAAGGCCATTCCAGCAGGTGCAAGTGGAGGAGTGGGGAATCAAACCCGGTTCTCCCAGATAAGAGTCCGCACACTTAACCACTACACCAAACTGGCTCTCAAATGGCCCTGCATCGAATCAATATTCAGCTGTTCAAATTTGAGCACTACACACACGCTTTTAATGTGACGTGTGACCGCACCCAAAGCTATTTTAAACAAGTTTCAGGTATTACTACTACTTTATATTTTATTATAATAAAAACATGTACCTTTATCAGCAGACTAAGAGGAAAACTTTTTTCAGGTTGCAGTTAAAGAAACAAGAGCAGGGACAGTTTTTTAAAAAATAACTTGTTAATCCTGTTTATTTCTAAATCCTGTCCAGATGTTGCAGAACAAGGGGCAGAACAAGAAAGTTTTTAATGAGGTTCTACCTGAATTACTTTCCCTAATCAAAGATATTTATCACGATGAGGTACATCTGATCCTACCTCCTGGGCTGCATGCTGGAAGAAGTTGATGTGGACATGAATCTGCAGCAGATCTTTGAAAGTCTAGTTTACAAAAAGAAGCATGTTCAGCAGTACCTGCTAACACAGTTTGTTATGACTTGATCCTTAACTTGAAACCCTTGAAACAGAATTTCTACAAGCAAAACAAGCTTCCTACTGTCTGGTTGATTCCAAAGCAAAACACTTTGGTACAGCTCAGTCAGTCCTTTAGCACAACTGGGCAACATGTTAAATTTAAACTATGACTCTTCTTGGAACTTAATCTCTTGCTGTATTTCCTATACAAATCAAGCAATGCTCCTGCCCATAGGCAAGATCCTATTATGTGTTTACTTGGAAGACAGAAAAGAAGACAACATTGGATTTATATTCTGCCCTTCACAATAATAATAATAATAATAATAATAATAATAATAATAATAATAATAATAATAATAATAATAATAATAATAATAATAATAATAATAATAATAATAATAATAATAATAATTTTTTAATTTATATCCCGCCCTCCCCGCTGAAGCAGGCTCAGGGCGGCTCACATAACATAAATACAGCATTACAGTAGTAAAATAATAAAACAAATAAAATACCCCAATTTACAATTATTACTTAGTTAAGAATTAAAACATCAATAAAACAAAATTTAAAACCACAGATTAATTTGGTGCTACGACTATAACATAGCTTTGCATAGTGATGGTATAATAATTCCACATTAAAAAGCCAGCTGGAAGAGGACGGTCTTACAGGCCCGGTGGAACTGGTTAAGGTCCCGCAAGGCCCGTACCTCTTCTGGTAGCTGGTTCCACCAGCAGGGAGCTGTAACCGAGAAGGCCGTCTTGTTATTTTCAATTTGACCTCCTTCGGCCCAGGGACTGTCAGCAGGTTTTGCGAGCTAGATCGAAGCACTCTCTGGGGAACATATGGGGAGAGATGGCCCCTAAGGTAGGCCATATAGGGCTTTAAAGGTAGTAACCAGCACCTTGTAACAAATCCGGTACACAATTGGCAGCCAGTGCAGTTCCCGTAGCCTAAGCTGTATGTGCTCCCACTTAGGGAGTCCCATTAACAGTCTGGCCGCTGCGTTCTGCACTAGCTGCAGTTTCCAGGTTTGGCACAGGGGCAGCCCCATGTAGAGGGCATTACAGTAGTCTAACCTCGAGGTGACAGTTGCATGGATCACTGTTGCCAGGTCATCGTGCTCCAGGAAGGGAGCCAACTGCCTCGCTCGTCTCAGATGAAAAAAAGGCGGATTTAGGCTGCTATCTGGGCTTCCATTGACAAGGAAGGCTCCACCACCAGGCTCTTGACCCTGCGCACTGTTTTCAGTGGCACACCATCAAAGGCCGGTAGGGGAATTTCCCTTCCTAGACCGCCATGGCCCAGGCACAGGACCTCTGTCTTCGCTGGATTCAGCTTCAACCCACTCAGCCTGAGCCAGCCTGCCACGGCTTGTAACGCCTGGTCCAGATTTTCTGGGACATCGCCAGGCCAGTCGTCCATCAGTAGATAGAGCTCGGTGTCATCAGCATACTGATGGCAACCCAGCCCATACCTCCGGGCAATCTGGGCAAGGGGGTGATGTAGATGTTAAACAACATCGGGGAGAGCACCGCCCCCTGAGGCACCCTACAATTAAGTGGGTATCTCTGGGACAGCTCTCCCGCAATCGCCACTCTTTGTCCCCGACCATCCAGGAAAGAGGAAAGCCATTGTAAGGCCAGCCCCTGAATCCCTGTGTTGGCAAGGCGGCAGGTCAGTAACCGGTGGTCAAACGTATTGAACGCAGCCGATAGGTCTAACAACAACAGTACTGCCGAACCGCCTCGATCCAGGTGCCGCTGGAGATCATCCATGAGGGCGACGAGTACTGTCTCCGTCCCATGGCCTGGGCAGAAGCCGGACTGGTATGGATCTAAGATGGAAGTGTCATCCAGGAAACTCTGCAGTTGTAGCACCACTGCCTTCTCAATGATTTTATCCAAAAAGAGTAAATTTGAGACCGACCAATAATGTGCCAATTTGGTCGGGTCTGATGTAATCTTTTTTTAGGAGGGGGCGGACCACTGCCTCTTTAAGAGGCATTGGAAAAAGACCCTCTAAGAGGGATCTATTTACGATGTCCCGTATAGGACACCTAAGCTCCCTCTGGCAAGCTTTAATTAGCCAGGAGGAGCATGGGTCCAAATTGCAAGTTGTAGGGTGTACAGTAGAGAGAATTCTGTCAACTTCCTCCAGGCTGAGTGTGTTGAAGCAATCCAAGATTGAACCAGAAGACAGGCACGGAGCCTCGAGTTCACTTACTGTATCCAATACGGTGGGGAGGTCGTGGCGGAGCAACGTGACCTTGTCTGCAAAAAAATTCACAAAAGCCTCACAGCCTATCTCTAATTCCTTAGCATTTGGCCTGCCTTGTGGCAGTGTTGTCAGGTTCCGAATTGTCCTAAACAATTGCGCCGGGCGCAAATTTGCAGATGCAATCTTAGCCGCAAAGTAAGTCTTCTTTGTGGCTTTGACTGCCATCTCATAGGACCTCATAAACTATAAGATGTTCTAGTCGCTTCGTCCCGAGTACGCCGCCATTGCCTCTCTAACCATCTGAGTCCTCATTTCAGCTGTCGCAGCTCCGGGGTGTACCACAGGGCCAGCTTAGCGCAAGGGCGCCGAGGGCGCCGAGGTGCAATTTCATCAATGACTCTGGAGAGCCGGCCATGCCAGGAATCAATCAGATCATCAAGAGAATCTCAGTGTCTCAGAACAGCTCACAATCTTCCTCCCCCACAATAAACACCCTGTGAGGTAGGTGGGGCTGAGAGAGCTCTCACAGAAGCTGCCCTTTCAAGACAAGCTCTGTGAAAACTATGGCTGACCCAAGGCCATTCCAGCAGCTGCAAGTGGAGGAGTGGGGAATCAAACCTGGTTCTCCCAGATAAGAGTCCATGCACTTAACCACTACACCAAACGAAGCCCTTTGTCCCTCAATTGGCCTTTTAAGCAGACCTGGCACATCTGAGTAGGCCATGCAGGTGACTGCCAAGGGCAGCCACCTGACCTACAGGGGCGCAGGGGGCCCCTCCCACCCCCATACTCTCTCCACAGGCAACCCCATCAGCCTGCAGGGGAGGCAGAGCAGCCAGCATGGATAAAACCAGCTGGTGGCAAGAGGTGACACAGTAGGAAGGGAGCACTGTGGCTGCCTCTTCCTGTTTGCTCCTGGCTCCTCTCTGCTGCTGCGCCGCCTCTTCCTGTTTGCCTGCCTGCATCAGTGATTGGAGGAGCTGCAAGCTGGGAATGAACAGGAACAGGAGCGGTGGCATGGCGTGGCTTGGTGGCAGGCACACTCCAGCATGCCAGCTGGGGTCTGCCACCATTCAGATTAGGGGATGGAAGGGCGTGCAGGAGGCGGAACATTGGGGGTAGGGGTGTGTGACTTGCCTGGGGCACCAGCTTAGCACCAGCACTCTGCAGTATTCAGGAAAGCTGACTAGATGCAGATGACTAGGGTTTATTAAGTGCATGCCTATGTCTGATTCAGGCCTGATCAGATTAATCTAAAACAAAGGGGTTAGGAGCACCTGTGAAATTTCAAGGGACTTTAACTAGTAACCATACATTGAGGACAGGGCACTGTGGGAGTATGTATGCTGCACATGGGGAGCTGCTGCAGTCTTGTGAGGGGGCTTGAGTAGCAGAAGTCTCAGTGTCTAGTCCACAGCCAGACTGTGGTTCCTAGGATTCTTTGGGGGAAGCCAAAATAGGTTATATTCTGACATCATAATAAACCTATGTGATGGGCATAAGCACACCTTGTTTGCCAGGCTGCTTCTGTTCATCCTTCATGCTTGCAGCACAACTGAAAATTTTCTAGTTCTAGAAGCTTTCAGTCAAATTGCAAGTTGCTGTAGGCTTGCCACATTCCTGCTGGGGGTGGGGTTTCTCCTGATTTCAGGGCCTCCAACCTGCTGCCCCATAATGGGCCAGTGTGGGGAGCCTCACCTCTGAAGAGCTCTGGTGTGCTGCCATGACAGCATAATTGCTATGCTGCTGAACAGGGGTCATTTTGTAGAAAAATAGGTGGTGGAGCTCATCCAGGGATTGTTATGCAGCTGCACCTACTATTCAATGCACAAGGTGGGCTGGAACTCTCAGAAAGGTTCAGGAGCTATGTGTCTGTGAGCTCCCGCTGAATCTGAGGCCTGCAGCTGAGCAATACCATCAGAAGGACCACCAACAGATAAACAGAAGATCTAATATAATCTGATCTGCCTATGCTTCAAGATTTTGTATAGCACCTAATATCTTGTTTTAAAATTGTCAATTGTTTATGTTTTATCATTTTGAACTTGTAACTGAGATTGTTGGTTTTACTATGACTGTTAGCTGCCCTGAGTCCGCGTTTGGAATGGGCGGGATATAAATCAAAGATAAATAAATAAAATAAAATAAGATTTGGCAACCCCAAGTTGCTGCCGTGCCCACATGTGTACTTCAGTTTGTCTCCTTCCCCCCAAAGAATTGTGTGTGTGTGTGTGTGTTTGTGTGCAAAGTGCTTTCAATTTGCACTGGATTTATGGAGGTATGATCACACAAAATTTGGCTCAACCTAGCCACACCTCCCATTTGGATTTAATGTGTGTAATTGCTTGCAAACATCTGCCTCCAGACCCTGCCCATACCTACTTCATTTTAGGATGCGCTGGGACTAGATTAAATAGCTACCAGGAGCTTCCTGATGGCAAACCTCTAAAAAATATGTAGGGCACTTTTCTCAGCTGCCTGAATGGTTGGGGTGTGTGATGCACCTGCTCCACATGCGCATGAGCAGTCTGAATGCCCCTTTTGTACATGTGCAGCCTGTGCCTCTCCCAGCAGCAGGGTAGGGGTTGTGTGATTGCGGCAGCATGGATTAAAGAACACCGGCTTTTTTAGAGCCAGGATAGTGCCGCATCAAGTCTCTCATGTGATCACACCCATGGCAACCCCAGCAAGGGGCTTTCAAGACAAATGATCAAGCAAAGGTGATTTTCTATTGCCGCCTTCTGAAAAATCTTCCTTGGTGGTCTCCCATCCAAGCACTGACCCTGCTTAGTTTAGGAAATCTGATGGGACTAGCCTATACAATACTGTCGTACATTCCCCAAGGAATCTTTTAGGCGGGTGAAGAAATAAACTCCAGTTTGCCATGGTGGATACTTCCTAAACCAGAAAGCTATCGTTAATTTTCTGCATGTAAAAGGAAGGTGTGGGAGAAGGAGGGAGGATGTGTACACAGCAAAGAAGTTGTGTTCAGGTCCGTCAAACAGATAGAGGAATCATGCTATTTGAATGCAGCCTTAGATGAAGTGATATAAAAAATGGATGATTTTGTAATGTAAATACATTCTTTGTGTTTCTTAAGTGGCCTGTCCAAAATAAGAGAACATCAGGCTGCGTCGCTCTCAAAGAATGACATTCACCACATCTTCAGGCAGGGAATTATAAATATTTTTTGTGTATGTGTGGGTTTCCCTAGACCCTCTACAATACCATAATTTCTGAATGCGCAGCTTCAGGGTGCAGTAGAATCAATAAACCACATTCTGAGATCATATTCTGGTGCAAAATTTTTGAATCCAAGGCAGTGTGCATCTACTACACCCAGTGCAAGCAATATTTGATGATCAATAACTCACATTTTGGTTGATAGAGAAGCTTTAATTGCTCCATGGTTTATGAAAGATCAATGAGGAAATGAGGAAACACATCAATCTCATCTGTTGTTTTTTGTTTAATTGGATTCAGCCTGGGGAAGGGGAGGAAATCCCTTTACATAGATAATCTCTCAGTTTATAACATTTACTCTAATTTCTTAATTGCTAATTGAGATTTCAAAAAGATTGTTTGACTGTGGTGGGGCCAGGTGGACAGATAAAAGTTAATCCCAGGCAAAACCAAGGTTTGATTGCAGATCTTCTGAAAAGCAGGAACACCTGTAACTGGTATGGTGGTTATTTTGCCCTGAACTTAAAACTTTCACTAAGTCCAGTCCAGGATGCAAAGAGATGGAGAATTTAGCCTGCAGGAAAACCAAAGAAGATTCAGTGCAGCAATAGACCAGGGAGGGTCAAGTGATACTCCTGAAATAAAGACTTATGAGTCCAGCTTGCATGCATGAACAAGGAAGAGACCTTTCTACTTGCAACATGCGTGTGAGTCATGACTTTTGGTTCAGTGGAACCCAGTGAGTCTTGGGCTGTTTTTGAACTTATCAGTGTGCCTTTCATAACATGAAACATTTGCAGGCCTTTGTATTTATTTATTTATACCCTATTTTTCTTGCCAAAAGCAGCTTGCAGCAGCATTTTCCTCTCCCGTCTTCTATTTTCAATACATGGAAGTCGCTGCTACTTAGGCCTTTTCCTATGAACATTCCAATGGACCGAAGTGTCTGTGATTTCATGGTTACCCTTTTCTACCAGCAGGTGGCATAAGTTAGCCAGTTAAACCATTTGCTTACCTATGATGTGGTTAACACTGATGATCCAAATTATTTGTTTTCATGAAATGCTTAAAACTGCTGAGAGGATCATAGTATAATGTACCACGCTGGGAGATGAGCGTAGGGCAACATGCTTTATTCAGGGTACATTACAAGATGGAGAGAGCGAGCACGCGGGCCGGGCCCCGCTTATATACATCGCCCGGAACATCCTCCAGGTTGGCCAGTCCAATCCTGGCCAGCCTATTTCCCGCCACTGGTGGCGATAGGCAGGTGATCAGCGCTCTGCGCGGCGGCATCTGGGTGTCCCCAGTCGCCTCTGTTGCTGGCGCGGACTAACGCTGTTTCTATGTTGCGTTATAACAAAATGGTTGCGTTCTGCGAACGCGATATGCTACACTCCTCCCCCCTTAGTTGGTGTACATAATCCTGGAGGTAGGCGGGAGGCCGGCGCTCCTGTGTTGAACACCTTGGGGTTGCTTGCGGTGCCGGGGTGGCTTCGGCTTCCAGGGTTTCTCCGGGGGCTGGAGCATCAGTGGGCTGCAGGGCTGGTTCGGGGGGGTGGTTCGCCTCTGCTGGTGGGGGCAGAATCGGTGCTGGTGCAGTGGTCGTTGGTGGCTCTCCGGACCCTGCCTCCTCTTCCGCTTCAGTGGGTACCTCTGGTAGCGTCCGGCGGCGCATCTGGTCGATGTGCCTGCGTAGGACCTGGCCCCCCTCGGTGGACACCTCGTAGTGGCGGGATCCCACGACCCGTAGTACCCGCCCCGCTAGCCACTCAGGTCCCGTGGCGTAGTTGCGGGCGAATACTGGATCCCCAGCGAAGAACCCCCTAGCAGCGTCTCTGACCTCTGGGGACCCTCGCACGTCAGAGGCTCAGTCGGGGTGCAGCCGGTCCAACCTTGTTGTGAGCTTGCGCCCCATGAGGAGCTCTGCCGGGCTAACCCTGGTGACTGGGTTTGGGATGACCCTGTTGTCAAAGAGGAACGCGGCTAATCTGTGGTCCCAATCGCCCTGCACGATTCGGCCCAGGGCCTCTTTGGTCGTACGGACCATCCGCTCCGCCTGGCCGTTGGTGGCCGGGTGGAAGGGGGCAGACCTTATGTGTCTTATGAGGTACCTCTGGAGGAACGCCTGGAATTCCCCTGAGGTGAAGGCTGCCCCGTTATCCGAGACTATGGTGTCTGGGATGCCGTGGGTGCACAGGACCCTGCGCAGGGCCCGGATAGCGGCTGCGGAAGAGGTGGACCCCACAGGAATGACCTCTAGCCATTTTGTGTATGTATCTACTATGATTATGAAGATCTGCCCCTGGAATGGCCCCGCGAAATCTATGTGGAGCCTGGACCAAGGTTTCCTTGTGGTTTCCCACCGTGTGGCCGGGGCGCTGGGGGGGTCCGGCCGCGACTCCTGACACGCGCTGCATCTCCGGACCCAGTTCTCTATCTCCCCGTCCATTCCAGGCCACCAAACATAGCTCCTAGCTAAGGCCTTCATTCTAACTATGCCGGGGTGTGTTTCGTGGAGTGATTCCAGGACCCGCTTCTGTAGGGGGGGGGGACTACCACCCGGCTCCCCCATAGCAGGCACCCCTTGTGGGCTGCTAGTTCCTCCCTTCTCATTTTATAGGGCTTGAACTCTTCCCCCATGTTCCCTTCCGGCCACCCCCTCACCACCCAGTCGAGAACCCTTGCCAGAGTCTTGTTTTTCCCAATGGCCTTGGCCACTTCTGCGGCGTGGAGTGGCTGGTCGGGGAGTGACTCGACCGACATGACATGGTGTGCTGGGGCTGGATCGGGGCCCGTGTCCGGAAGCGGCAAGCGGCTGAGCGTGTCCGTGTGGCCCATCGCTTTGCCTGCTCTGTGTACCAAGGTGTACGTGTAGGAGCTGAGGAATTGATTCCACCTCAACACCCTTTGGGACAGGATTTGGGGGGTTTGGCGGTCCGGGGCCAGCAGACCCAAGAGTGGTTTGTGGTCTGTGGCTATTGTGAACCGTCGCCCATACAGATAATCGTTAAATTTGTGAACCCCCGCTACGATGGCCAGAGCCTCCTTGTCTATTTGAGCGTAACTACGCTCCGCCGATGTGAGGGTGCGGGAGTAGTAAGCGACCGGTACCTCCCGGCCGTCCGGTAGCTGGTGCCCCAGGACTGCGCCCACCCCGTAAGGCGATGCGTCGCAGGCCAGGACTACCGGTAGGCGCTCATCGAAGTGATGCAGCACTGCATTGGAGACCAGAACGTCCTTCACTGCCTGGAAGGCGGCGGCTTGTTGCTTGCCCCACACCCAAGGAGCTTTTTTGTCCAGTAGCTAGTGTAGGGGTTCAGCGATAACCGCTTTGTGGGGTATGAATGTGTGATAGAAATTGAGCACCCCCAAGAAGCTCTGTAGCTCTGCTTTACACATGGGAGCCGGGGCTTGAACGATGGCCCGGGTTTTTTCCTCGGTCGGGTGGATGCCCTCCGCGTCCACTGCGAAGCCCAGGAACTCCACCCGCGGCACTCCCAGCAAGCATTTCTCCCTCTTCACTTTTAGTCCAGCAGCTTGAAAACGACGGAGCACCTCCCTGAGGCGGTTGCTGAACTCCGCGGGGTCCGGGGCGGCGATTAAAATGTCGTCGAAAAAGGGCTGGACGCCGGGGATCCCTTTGAGGAGAGCATCCATTATACTCTGGAAAATCCCCGGAGCCACACTGACCCCAAACTGTAGTCTACGCACCCTGAAGGCTCCCCTGTGGGTCACAATAGTCTGGGCCTCTGCCGTTTTGGCGTCCACCGGGAGCTGTTGGTGGGCTTGTGCCAAGTCCAGCTTCCTGAAAATCTTTGACCCTGCCAGGGCTGCCAAAACGTGGCTGACTACGGGCACTGGGTAGGGGTTATCCTGGAGTGCCTTATTTATTGTGCACTTGTAGTCTGCACATATCCGCACCTCCCCATTCGGTTTGACCGGAGTCACTATGGGGGTCTCCCACATGGCATAATCGACCGGCTCCAGGACCCCTTGAGCCATGAGGCGGTCCAGTTCTGCCTCAATTTTGGGCTTTAAGGCGAAGGGGACCCTCCTCGCCTTGAGCCGGATCGGCCTGACCGTTGGGTCGAGCGGTAGGGAGATGGCCGGGCCCTTATAGCTACCCAGCGACCCGTCAAATACATCTGGGAACTCTCTGCACACCTCCCCGAACCCTCCGGCTGAGACCGTTTGCGCTACCCCCTCTATGCGGATTCCCAAGGGGCCGAACCATGCGAGGCCCAACAGGGTGGTAAGCGGTCGCTTGACCACCAGGATGTCCAGCGGGCCCCTGAAAAACCCCCACTCCACTTGTACCCTGGCCCACCCCGCGATTTGTACCGGGTTTTTCTGAAAATCCCGTAAAATAAAATCTGCCGGCCGCAGCGGTACCCTCTGACGGGGGCACAGCTTCCTCAGGGTTTCCTCCGCGATTATGGAGATGGAGGAGCCTGAGTCCACCTCCATGAGGCATGGGGCTCCTTCTATGAGGACCACCATCTTGATCTTGTTGGGGGTGGTAAAGGGCAAGTTCAGTACCTGGAGTGTGGTGGAGGCTGTGGAGTGGGACTCGGCAGCTTCGTGGTGCGTGGTTGGTCTCTGGCGGTTGGACTTGGCTCGGCAAGCCCGCGCTATGTGGCCGGTCTTCCTGCAGCTTCTGCAGTCCCAGGTCCGGTACTGGCAGTCCCGTCTGTCGTGGGGGTCACCGCAGCTGGCGCATTTCGTTCGTTCGTTAGTGCGTTGGTTCGTTCGTTCGCTCGTTTGGGGGCGCTGTGGAGCTCGGGTGGTTGGTCCTGAAGTGCGGCCCATCTGGAACGCTTCTCCCTTGTCCTGGTGGTCGGGGTCCAGCTCCTCATGGTGGGTGGCCTCGGTCTTTGCCCTGGGGAAGGTCCGGGTGGTCCTCTCAAACGCCACAGCTTCGCTGAAGGCGCCCTGGAGGGTGAGCTCTTCCTTCACGAAGAGCTTTTGCTGGAGCCTCTCGTCGCGGAGGCCCCAGGCGAACAGGTCGGCCAGGGTCTCTTCCACGTTCGGGAAGTTGCAGCTCCCGGCGATCTGTCGCAGGGTGGCCAGGTAGTCCGCGGCCGATTCTCCCTGGATCTGGTCCCTCTTGTGGAAGAGGAACCGACGGGCCACCCTCGACGGCTGTGGCAGGAAATGTCCCGAGAGGAGGCGGACGACCTCCATGTAGGTCTTCTCCGTGAGATGAGCGGGGGCCGAGGGACCCTTTGCGATCTCGAAGGTGGCGGCCCCGCAGACGCTCAGGAGAACGTCCCTCTTCATGCTGTCCTCGGTTATGCGATTTGCCTCAGGTAGCAATCAACCCTTTCCGAATAGGACTCCCATCCTTCGGGGTTGGCGGGGTTGAATGCTTCGATGTGACCGGTGTTCCCGCTTGGGCTGGCCATGGTGGCGGTAGTAGCGGCGGTCATAGCGATGTAGCGATGTAGCGCTCAGTTGCCCGTGAGTCTCCTCGGTAGCCCGGTTGTCTGCAGGGCTAGAATCCCATCCTCATCGCCACTATAATGTACCATGCTGGGAGACGAGCGTAGGGCAACATGCTTTATTCAGGGTACATTACAAGATGGAGAGAGCGAGCACGCGGGCCGGGCCCCGCTTATATACATCGCCCGGAAAATTCTCCAGGTTGGCCAGTCCAATCCTGGCCAGCCTATTTCCCGCCACTGGTGGCGATAGGCGGGTGATCAGCGCTCTGCGCGGAGGCATCTGGGTGTCCCCAGTCGCCTCCGCTGCTGGCGCGGACTAACGCTGTTTCTATGTTGCGTTATAACGAAATGGTTGCATTCTGCGAACGCGATATGCTACACATAGCTGCAGACTGTCCATCTTGCCATTTCTGGAGGTTAGTGAAAACTGTCAAAACAGTTTTATTTAGCTGCCATAGCTTTAATGTGGGAGGCATGCTCCAAAACAACTGTTATGTGCTTCTGTACTGTTGGAATCATTGGGATGCATAAGGCTGAGGGCTAGTGTGACAGTGGATAAAGTGTTGGAGTAGAATCTTGGGAGACCTTGGTTCAAATCCTCATTTCTAGCATGGAAGCTGTCTGGGTGACTCTGGTGAGCCTATCACAAGCTCTCAGCCTGCCCTACCATACAGAGTGGTGGTTGTGAGAGAGTGGAGGAAGGGAGAATGATGTTCTAAGCTGCATCAAGTTTCAGCAGAAGAGTAAATAAATGCAAACTGCATGCAGATTAACTGAAGTCTTGCTGTAGACTGGTTTTGAATTGAATATGGTCATCTGGGTGATGACCAGTATCCAGTGAATAGGAGGACTTGAAGCTTAGAAATGCAGGGATAAAATAACCATTCTTATTTGTGTCCTATTCCCAGATGGAAAAAAGGACTGACTGATGTGGTATGGAGCATGGTATCAACTCAGGACTCTACTGCCTAGTTGTACTACAGGTGTAGGCCAGGCCTCAGTATAAGAAGGAAAGCATGCCTTCTAATGTTTCATATTTTAATAGGGTTGCCAGCTCCTTCCTGGCAAACACCGGGGGATTGGTGGGAGGGATTTACCAGAAGACAGAGAAAGGCCCAGGCCAAATTGCCAGTGTTGCACAGGAAGTGACATCATCATGCCAGCAACTTCCAGGTGATCCTCTACTACAGGGGTGGCCAACAGATGTTTTTTGCCTACAACTCCCATCAGCCCCAGCCATTGGCCATGCTGGTTGGGGCTGATGGGAGTTGTAGGCAAAAAACATCTGGAGGGCTACCGTTGGCCACCCCTGCTCTAGTATTTGGGCAAAAACTCTAGGGCTTTTTTTGTAGCAGGAACTTACTTGCAGATTAGATTGTACCCCCCCCCCCCCGATGTAGCCAATCCTCCTGGAGCTCACAGTAGGGCCCTGTAAGCCCTTGGAAGTTTGGCTACATCAGGGGTGTTTGGCCTAATATGCAAAAGAGTTCCTGCTACAAAAAATCTCTGAAAAACTCTATGATAAAACTGACTTCTACCATAGATTTTTTTTTTTGCCAACATAGCCAGAGAATCACCCAGAGGTTGCTGGTGGGATGACATCACTTCCTATGTGATGCTGGCCATGTGGCCTGGCCTTCCTCTGTCTATTGGTAAGCCCCCCACCCCGCAGGCCAACTGATTGGCAGCTGTGGGGCAGGGCCTGATGGTGCTTCCACTGGGGGTGGGGCCTGTCAGCTCTATATTTTAACTGCCCTGAAGGATAGCTTTGTAAACCCCAAACTCAAAATACAGATAGGTAGGGCTTTTTTTGAGCAGGAACGCAGATCTGGCTGACTTGGTGTCATGGGGTTCCTGCCGGGCAAATGAGTTCCTGCTGGGCTTTTTCTACAAAAAAACTCTCTGTGAAACCATGATGATATCAGGGGGTGTGGCCTAATATGCAAATGAGTTCCTGCTGGACTTTTTCCTATTAAAAAGGCCCTGCAGATAGGTAACATCAATAGCAGTGTGTCATTGTTGTTGTCGTAACCACCACCACCACCATTATCATCACCATCACCATCATCCAAAACAGCAAAAAAAGCAGGGCCAGCTACTAATAATTCACAGATGCCGGGGAAAAATAAAAATGTTTCTGCCTGGCAGCTAACGAGCTGGGAACTGGACAAAACTGCAGGAAGGGAGATCCAGAGGAAAGACATCAGAGCAGGGAAGATGCTGTCTTTGATCACCTACCTTACTGATGCGAGTGGAATGAAACTAGGTTGCCAGGTCCCCCCTGCCCACAGGGCTGCGAGGTGCAGGCTGGGAAACTCCTTGAGATTGGGGATGGAGTCTTTGGAGGACAGGGACCTCCCAGCACCATAACATCATTCCAAAAATATTTTGGGGAACCTCCACATTCAGAGCTAAACCTCTGAATCCCAGAGCCAGGAGACAATACCGGAGGAAGGCCTTGGCCTCTATGGCCGGTTGTTGACCCTCCAGAGGAACTGGATTGCTGCTGTGTGAGATGGGATACTAGACTAGATGGAACACTGGTCTGATCCAGCAGGGCTCTTCTTATGTTCTTATGACTCTGACTTGACTTATGAGAAGCAAATGAAAACATTAAGAATGCTCTCATAATGTTATTTTGTTTCATCAGATCTGGAACAGAGACTTTGGGAAAGGGTGAACTTTTCTGTTCCAATATAAACCGATCAAAAGCCGCCACTTTCCATAAGTTGCCAAATGCAAATGCCATGCATGGAGACCTGCATGGAGTCCATAAATCCTACCTGCCATGCAAAAATGCACATATTCCATTCCTCTGTGGCCTGGCTTAAATCATGATCGAAAACATGTTTCCTTTTGAAACAAAGGTATTGAGCATGGCAACAGCCATTGTCAGAAACAAACAAAATAGCAAGGAAAGAAAAGTAGCACAGCCTACACCTTTTTAAGCAGACTTACACTGCAATGTAGTTTTAACTTATCGTTTGAGGAGTGGAAGGTGAATAATTTGAGCAATTCATTCTGCAACTGAGGAAAGTGATCTAGTTTGTTTCTCATACATGGATAAATTGATGATGTAGCCACCTTTAGACTACTGTGGACTGTTATGGTCTCCCCAGCTCAAAAAGGAAATAAGAAAATACAGAAGAAGCAATGCATGTTCTTAAGGTACGTTGGACCAAATTCCCTGGGAAGGAAGAGTAAAGCACTTAGGACTTTTTACTTACAAGGAAAATGACTAAGGGAGAGTCTTGTTGTATGTTCCCTACTTCCAAGTACTGAGAGTTCCAAAGGAGCAGCTGTGGCTCAGTAGCAGGGCATCTGTTTGTCATGCAAGTTCCCATGTTCAGTTTCCTGGCATTTTCTGCAAAAAGGATTAGGTAATAGATTATTTGATAGACCTCGCTTTGAGACACTGGAGAGTTGCTGCCAGTCTGAGTAAACAATGCTGACCTTGATGGACCAAGGGTCTGATTCATTGTAAGGCTGTTTCCCATGTTGGTGCGATAAGGTTTTATTTCCTTGGGATAAGAGAGCATGGATGGAGTCTCTACTGTTTATTTACAAATATATAAACAGAGCACTGGAGAATAGGGGTCCCAACCCTCCCGCTCTGGCGGGGGAAACCAGGTTTTCCAGTGTCTTCCCCCGCCCCCCCCCAAACGGCAGCGGGGGGAGGGGAGGGGAGGGAAACGGCGCCTTCTGCAGATTCAGAAAGGAATCTGACTCTGCAGAAGGAAGTTCTGAGGGAGAGGTGTGCGTGCGTGTGTGAAGCGGCACGCGCAGGTTTCTGTCGCATGAGCAGTGGCTGAGGCTCAGTTTGAGAGAGCGCGCCGTACTGTTGAGGCGCAGGCTGAGGGAAGGCGGGTCGGCCGGCTCGCGGCTGCCTGGCCTCGGTCTGTGGCGGCTCCGGCTCCCGCAGGACGTTCCAGAGCCCCCGGGGCTATGACCTGCCTCCCTGGCTTCCTCAGCGGCGGCTCTCCCTGCGCCGCCCTCCGCTCCCTAAGTTTCCCCTCCTCACCTCCACCGGGCTCCCCGCGCCTTCCTCGGCGCAGTCGTCGCCCTCGCCACGGCACCTCAGTGCGGAATCAGTCGTCCCTGGGATCTGTGACTGTCAGCCATGAACACAGATGCCTGTCTCTTGATGAAATTAGATGGGGGTATGTGAAGAGAGCAAGCACACACACACACAGAGCTCTTATGGTTTTTTCTGTGTGCTACACGATAGTGATCTGTTTGGAAGCTACAATGCCTTTTAAAATTTAACTATGCCTCTCTTCCTATATTTCCTTCTGTATATAGTAGGCCAAGGGCTATTTTAAGTTTTAGATTTGGAAACATGTTTTCTTTCTGGCATGATTAGGGCTGTTTGTTTTCTGCCAGCTGCTGGTTAATATTTGGGCGGGGGTGGGTGGGGGGGTTAACATTAGAATAGGCAATAAGCAACTTTAGCTTGACATATATGTAAATGAAGAGTTATATGAAAATAGTCTGTGCCCTATTCTGTGCCCTCAGAGTTCTTGTTTCACATTCACAGTAGAGGAGCTTTTCCTTTATAGAGTGTCACAAGATTGCTAGAAACTATTTTAATAGCTATTTTTGCCATTTTGAATGTGAAGTAAGGTATAAAAACAGCAGGTTTGTTCTCTTTTTTTAAAAAAAGTGGCATATTTTAACTGAATAAAGTATATTTTTAGGAACTCAGCTCACATTCATACTCCATGCAAACATTTTAGTGAAATTATAGGTAGATTTGTGTAAACATGAAGAGTTTTTGTGAGCTCCTCAAGCTGTGGTGTGATTTAGTGAGTCTTGCTGTACCTAATCTGCGGATATCTGGGGCTCTGGGGGCCCTGTTTTTTGAGGGAGAGGCACCAGATTTTCAGTATAGCATCCAGTGGCTCTCCCCAATATACTCCCTAAGTTTCAAAAAGATTGGACCAGGGGGTCCAATTCTATGAGCCCCAAAAGAAGGTGCCCCTATCCTTCATTATTTCCTATGGAAGGAATGAATTGAAAAGGTGTGCTGTCACTTTAAATGTGATGGCCAGAACTCCCGTTGGAATTCAATTCTGCTTGTCACAGCCTTGATCTTGGCTCCACCCCTAATGTCTCCCGGCTCCACCCCCAAAGTCCCCAGATATTTCTTGAATTGGACTTGGCAACCCTACTGGAGAAGCAAGCAGGTTCCTTAAAACAGGGAGCAGCTCCCCAGTGGGTATAGCTGTCACACAGTTCCCCAAAGAGAAGACAGAACTATTAAACGTAGGGTTGTCAGATCTGTGTTGAAAAATGCCTGGAGACTTTGGGGATGGATCTGGGAGAGGGCAGGGTTTGGGGCCTGGTACAATGCCATAGAGTCTACCCTTTAGAGCAGCCATTTTCTCCAGTGGAGCTGATCTCTGCCAGCTGGAGATCAGTTGTAAAAGTGGGAGATCTCCAGGCCCCACCTGGAGGCTGGCAACTCTAAGACTGGCACAAGCCCTTGAAAAGAGAAGGAGGAGGAGATTGGATACATACCCCACCCTTCACTCAGAGTGACTTACAATTTCCTTCCCTTCCTCTCTCCACAATAGACCCCTTGTGAGGTAGGTGGGGCTGAGAGAACTCTCGGATAACTGCTCTTGAGACAATAGCTCTGCAAGAACTGTGGCTGACCCAGCAGCTGCATGTGGAGGAGTGGGGAATCAAACCCAGTTCTCCCATATTAGAGTTTGTGCATTTTACCACTACCCCAAACTGGCTAGCTCGTTTTGTTCTTTAAAATCTTAAATGGTTTAAGAGCAGGATGCTTGAGGGACCATTTTCAACCACACCAATCTGCTATGATCTTAGACTGGCTGCTCTGCTCTGTGTGCTAAGGTTGCCAGATCACCAGTGGCTGCTGGTAGGGGATTTGAGGGTAGTGTTACCAGATTCAGGTTGGGAAACGCTTTGGGAATTGAGCCTGGGGAGGTCAGGAACCTCAATGGGGTACAATGCCATACAGTCCATCCCCTAAAGCAGCCATTTTCTCCAGGGCAACTGATTTCTGTTGTCTGGAGATGAGCTCTAATTTCTGGGGGTCCTCAAGTCCCACCTAGAGCTAGAGGCTGGCATCCCTGCTGTGTGCCCACATTAAGAAAGGCTTTTTTAGCCACATTGCTTAGTCTATCTTGTATTTCAGCATTAGGCAACACAACTTGTAATGTCTGAATCTGATGCCTTGAATGTTGTATCTTATGCTTCTGCAGTGCTGGCATTTTGAAAGGGAACGTGAGCTGTAGATTATTTTATAAAATGTTGCTTAATGAAGACTATTCTGAGAATGAGCAACATATATCCTATTACAGTTGAAGTTGCTGTATGAGTGTTTTTACCATATGCATGTATTACATCATGTGAATGTACAACAGGCACCTCTCTGTGTAAGCTGATGGAAAAATCAGAAAGTCATTTTATATCACATAATATCCAAAGGCTGGGTGGTCTTTTGGAGACTGAAAATTTGTCACTATCAGGAGCATTTGAGAGAAGCTTAACAGTTTGTAAATCTGAGCTGCTATCTGAAAAATCTTTTTAGTGTGTGTGTGTTTCCCCCCCTGTTGTGGGTACATAATTGGGCTACTTCAGACAGCAACATTAAGCAGGCCTGAAAATCTGCCCAATTTTGGTTTTAGATTGATCTTCACAATATTTCCTTACCAAGTATAAATTCAAATGTTTTTCTAAAGCCTTAAAAGAAATACAAATAAAATTGAATTCACAAGGCAGAGGGGGGTGGGGGGGAAGAGAGAAGACAGCCAGCATTTTTAAGTGCTCCCTTCTCCTGCTAAAAGGCAGCTCGGTGTTCTCAAACACCTCTGTGGGGCCTTTTATCACTGCTGTCAAAACAGCTGGAGTCATAACATTCAGAGGCAGTTAGCCTCTGAATTCCACTGCCAGGAGACAAATCAGAATAAAGCCTTGGCCTCTCTGCCCTGTTGTTGGCCTTCAAAAGAAACTGGTTGGCCACTGCGTGAGACAGCACACTGGACTAGATCAGCCACTGGTCTGATCCAGCAGGGCTCTTTGAGAGCCAGTTTGGTGTAGTGGTTAAGTGCACAGACTCTTATCTGGGGGAACTGGGTTTGATTCCCCACTCCTGCACATGCACCTGCTGATGTGACCTTGGTCAGTTACAAGTTCTCACAGAGCTGTTCCTCTCAAGAGCAGTTTCTGTCAGAGCTTTGTCAGCTCCACCTACCCCACAGGGTTTCTGTTGTAGGGATGGGATGGAGAAGGCAATTGTAGGCTGCTCTGAGACTCCTTTGGATAGTGAAGGGCAGGATATAAATCCAATCATCTCCTCCTCTGAGTCCACCTTCCAAAGTGACCATTTTCTCCAAGTGAAATTATCTCTGTCACATGGAGATCAGTTGTACTTGGAGATGGGCACAAACTCATAGTTTGAGAAAACTGAGGTTCCTGATGGGTATACTGTCACCAACTTCTGCAAACTGTAAAGCAGTTTATGGCAGTTCAGTTCATGGATAGAGAAGAGAGCAAGGGTTTAAAGGGACTCTGAATCCTTTTAACTCCTGCTTTCTGTTCCCTGCCAAAGCAGCAAAAACAGTTTAGCAGCAGGAAGCAGTGTACTCCCCACTGTTCAGCTGTTTCATGCTGCCTTGTTTGGTCCCTTTTAAGTTTAAAGGGAGTGCACAAGGAAGCCCCCAAAACAGCTAAATGGGTGAACCACGCAAGACAGCCCAAAACAGCTGAATGATGGAGAGCAGGCTGCTCCCCCCACTTGGCTGTTTTTCAGGCTTTCTGCAAACCCCGCTGAAAGGGACTGTGGTCCCTTTCAATGGGTTTTGCAGGGCCATGAAGTGGTTCAGTTTGCGAATGATCCTTTCAGTTCTTGGTTTGGCCATGAACCACAACCTGATGCAAACTGAATTTTTCTGGTTTGTGCCCATCCCTAAATAGTGAGAGATCTCTAGCTACCACCTGGAGGATGGCAAGCCTAGTTGGGCAGTATCTCTAGTAGGCAGTTTACAACATCTGGATAACTACAGCCAGGGTTGTTCCTGCCACATAGACACCTGGCTTGACTGTAATCTTTTCCAGAGGTGGCTCACTGAAATTGCCTGTGCTGCTAACAGAGATGCAGATACATAAAAGATCTCAACAACATTGGGACCTTTTAAAAACAAAAGAATAACTGAATTAATGCTATTTTTAAAAATAACATAAATTGTATACACGAGTATGTGCGCAAACATATGGGAAAACTAAGGACAGAAGTACATGGGGCTATGGCACAGCCCAACCAGGTTGTGCCAAATTCCTAAAAAATAGAAGGGGGTAGGTGGGAAGCCAAACTCTCACTGAGTGGCCTTCTCCTTGATGCCACATCGCCTTAGTCGTTTTTTTAGTCAATCATAAAAGCCTCTACAGAAGACAGGACAATTGAGAAGAGAAAAATCAGAAGAAGGAAAATAAAAATAAAAAGAAGAGTTGAGGTTTTTACCCCACTCTTCACTATCTGAAGGAGTCTCAGAATGGCTTACAATTGCTTTCCCTTCCTCTTTTCACAACAGACATCCTGTGAGGTAGGTGCAGCTGAGAGAGCTCTGAGAAAACTGTGACCAGCCCAAGGTCACCCAACTGGCTGCATGTAGAAAGAGTGGGGAATCAAGCCTGATTCATATTAGAGTCTGCCACTCTTAAACAATGCACTATGCTGGCTCTCATTAGGTGGAATATTTAGTTGGGGGGCATGTGGATATAGGACTGGTACAAACCTGTGGTGCAGTGATTAGACCGTTGTACTAGGATCTGGGAGACTGTCATGGAAATGACCTTTTGGGAAGATGGACTCTGTGGCATTATACTCCACTGAAGTCTCTCCCCTCTCCTCCCCAAATCCCACCCTCCTCTGGGTCCACTCCCAAAGTCTCCAGGCAGGGCTGGCTCTGCCACTAGGCAAACTAGGCAATTGCCTAGAGTGCTGGCCTTCTTTGGGTGACAAATTGGGTGCCTCCCATGTGACTCGGTGGCATAATCAGTATGGTGGGTGCCAGAAGTTAGCCTTGCCTAGGGTGCCAGACAGCCTACAGCCGGCCCTGTCTCCAGGTATTTTCCAGTCTGGAGATGGCAACTCTACATTACTAGATAACGTAGTCTGGCACATGGTTTTCTGCTTTCTTAAATGGCATACACCTTAGTTAAAATTCCTTTTCAAGAGGGTGGAAGTGTGCTAAACAGACTCTGGCCTGCCAAAGGGGACCAGCTGAAAGGTTTGATGACAGATACTAATTTCAGAGTAAAGGCTGTGGTGACGAACTATGATGTATGTCAATCCGAATTCCAGGTTGCAGATTGGCTGTTCTCTGTACAATATGGAACTAGCCATTTAATGAATTCAGTTTGTCCTTTACTAAATCAAATATCAATTTTAGAAAAGGTAACCTCTGATCTAAAGTCTTTTCAAGTGTGCTGCATTTTGATACAGAAATTCTCTGAGCTATAGAAGTATCTTGTCCTCTTTTGTAATCAAAACTGTTACTAATCATTTAATCTCTTAAATACCAAGCAATTGCAAAATCAGTTTCAGATGGGAGATTTTGCCTTTCTTTTAAAAGGCATTTAACTCTGTTAACAGTTGAATCCGTTTCAAGACTGTGGGCACAATCCAGCAAAATGTGAGTAATTTCCTGTTAATTTCAATGGAAGAGTTCAGCATGTGCTAAACATTTTTCCCTTTGAAGTCCTGGGGATTTAAATGTGCTTAACTTTGGTGGGATTAAGTCTTGTATTATTAAATCTCCACTTTGCCTTTCTTGGTTTATGACAATTAAATTGTTCTGTAAAAGATACCTATTCAGCATGTACATTAGACATGTGGGCAGTCTTGTGCATTCAGAGCAGAAAATCTTTCCATGTGAATCTGCACAAGGGTTCACTGATCATTCAGAGAAAATAACATATTAAGAGATCCATGAAAACCAGGACTAGGCTATTTTATAGATTTCTACCAGGGCTCTAAAGAGGCAGGCTAGAAATATTCTAAATGAATAAATGTTGTTTATTGTAATTGGCATTTATTTAGTATGCTTGTACCCCACCTTTCCTCAAAGGGACTCAGGGTGGCACACATGGTTCTCTCCCCACCTCCATTTTTGTTCACAACAACCTTGTAATGTAGGCCAGGCTAAGAGAGTGATTGGCCCATGGTCACCCATTGAACTTTGTGGAAGAGTGGGGTTGTTCAGTGGGGTCTCCCATGTCCTAGGGCTAGACAGCTGGTGTAGTACAGTGAGTGAACTAGATATAGCAGGGGGTATCCACATGTGTATTTATTTACATGATGATTTATTAGCATGTAAAGCAGTGGGTAAGTAGAATCTGTTTTTGACTAAAAATGGAAAGCACAAGTAAGGGGGAAGCAAAATCCAGCTCTCCCCCTCCTTACATCTCTGTGCTCCATAATCTGAAGCATTTTTCTTCCATCTTGCTTCTGTTGGCTGGAAGTGGACTGGTCTGTGAAGAATGTTTTTTTTTAAATGATGGACATTAAGGGACTGGACAGAATTCAGCTCTTCTCATGCTCAAACACCATTTTTAAAATTAAGAATAGCCCCCACGCATACAGTTTACATATAAACAGATAGGCATGTGACTAAATGAATCTCCCCATCACATCTAATGTTGATCTTGTATCAGAATCCTGTGTGGAGTTATCTGAGTGTAAGCCCCAGTGGGCCTTTCTTTCTTTCTTTCTTTCTTTCTTTCTTTCTTTCTTTCTTTCTTTCTTTCTTTCTTTCTTTCTTTCTTTCTTTCTTTCTTTCTTTCTTTCTTTCTTTCTTTCTTTCTTTCTTTCTTTCTTTCTTTCTTTCTTTCTTTCTTTCTTTCTTTCTGGATTGGGCTGCATGGCACCAGTCAAATGCACACTTGATTGCATGTCATGTTGAAAGAGATTGAGGTGAATTGTGAATAAACATGTGAAGGATCAGGCTGCGTGAGATGGAGCCAGGTGGGCCCAATATTGCCTCTGCCCTGAACTCATAAGGTGGTCTTGAGAAAGCCTGTTCCACTCTGTAGGCATTTGCTGCGGCTGTTTCATGGGATGATGTTGCCAGCCTCCAGGTGAGGTCTGGAGATCTCCTGCTTTTACAAATGATCCCCTATTGGCAGAGATCAACTCCCCTGGGGAAAATGGCTGCTTTGAAGGGTAGAGTCTATGGCATTGTACCATACTGAGGCCCTTCCCGTCCCAAACCCTGCCCTCTCCTGGATCCACCCCCAACGTCTCCTGGTATTTTCCAACACAGACCTGGCAACCCTAATGGTGAAGGAAAGGCATGTTGTGTTTGTTTGAAAGATTTGAAATTTATAAATTGGGCTGTTTTGGCTCAGCGGTCAAGTGTTTGCTTTGTATGCAAAAGGTCTCAGATTCAGCCCCCAGTATCTGTAATTACGAGGATCAGGTAGTAGGTAATGTGAAAACTACAGAGAACCACTGCTGGTCAGAATAGACATACTGATCTTGATAGACCAGTGTTCTGACTTGGTCCATTTCCTTGCAGGTTATGTGCCCCAGAGTTTAGTACTGCTGGGAAGCAGGTTCTTTCTTCTGCTTTCCAACAGCATCAAAGTGCAATCATGTGCCTTTCAGGGTTTCTGTGGCTTTTTCCTCATCTTTCCCAAACCTGCTGTTCTGCAAAGTTTTGAGAAAGCTTGCAGTGAACTCTGGGTGGCTGCTGTGTGAGACCTAAAGTTCATATTTTTTTGGCCTCACCTACAAAGTATTCATTCCCTCCTTTGTTCTCCTGATGCCATTTTCTCCCCCCTGCCACGGTGGAGGGCTTTAAAAAATATCAGCAGTTGCATATTGTGAATATTATATCATTATATCAATGTGCTCATCAGTTTCTCTGAATTTCCAATGTTCATTTTGTAAAAATGAGTCTCTAGTCCATTTTGCTGTGGAGATGGTAAGTGGAAGGACATATCTTTGCAAGGAAAGGTGCTAGAGAGACATCTTTTTAATGGCAGCAGGGAAATCAGAAAAAGCTGATACAGAGATTGTTCTAACAATGCACAATTGCTAGTTTTTAAAAAGGAGGTGTGTGGATGCTAGGTGCAGTCAGATAGCAGGCTTGGTATGGTCTGGCTGTGCCTCTGATTTCTCCAGAACTATTTGTTTTGGGGAGTGTTGACCAGACACCTCACCCTTTGGTCAACTGATCAGACCACTGCTGTGCAGTCACCTTGGAGCGGGTGGGCAGGAAGCTTCTTTAAAAAAAAGTCTACTTTGAGCATGCACAGAACCACTCATTCACTTAAGTGGATATGTGGTTATGCACATATTGCTAACTGTGGAAAAAATGGTGCTCAGCAGTGCTTTTTTTGTGGATACAGTGTAAATAACTAAAAGGATCCTATGATATTTTAAAATGCTGCAGGAAAAACAGTCAGCAAAATGTCACGGAAAATGCCTTAAGCTAAAGCTGGAAAAAAAAGATGAATTGATGTGGAGAAGGTGTACCAGAATCACAGTGCCACAACAAAGAAAGCCCTATCTCTGGTAACCAGCAGCCTCTCTTCAAAATATTGGAGCACATGGAGGAAGACTTCAAAAATTGACCTCCAACAGCTGCAAGGCTCATATACTCAAAGATATTATTTTCTTCTTTAGGAGTTCATGTGTCCTGGCTCAACCTAAGCTCTTTCTAAATTAGCACAGGGCTTAATGACAGACCATGCAGATTTGATCCCCAAGCAAGCAATGAAAGAGGCCGCTCCACATCCATTTAACTTAATGGGAATTTTGCCACTGTCCTTTAATGGGACATGGAAACCACCACCACTATTGTTGGGGTTGACTTCCCATTCCATTGCTAGCGACGAGGGCAGCAACAATGCTCAGAGATCCCATGCAAAGGTAGGGCTGGACCAAGTTTTTATTCTGCACGCAGGCTGCTGTGAGGCCACACTGCAAGCCCCTTGCCTACAGCTGATCTTACATTAAGCAGCATCACCTTAGCACTTGAAAGGATCCAGAATGGTCTAGGATGCTATTTTCTCATCTTTCTGTTGAACATGTCTTCTTTCCTCCCCTTTGCAACTGTGTCTGTGATCTGGCCAGAGGATGGCAAGCAGGACCCTCGCCATTAACCATTTCTAAAAGCACCTCAAATATACCAGGCCCTTGTGCAGAAACGAAGTCAGGCTGGCAACCTTTAAAAAAAACACCAGATCAAATGAGAGGGGGCTTGGAGCTGAAAGACCAGAAGACTCTCACTCCCATTCCCAGCCCCTTGGAACGAAGGGATTGCCTTTCAGCCAAGCTGCTAAAATGCCGCTGTACACTGCCTCCTCCTCCCACAGTGCAGGGAGTGGCTCTAGCACTGGCATTAGCATAACTGAGACTGGCTCCCATGGAATTTTGGCAGGCAAAACACTTCCTAGTTTGCCTCTACTGTTGAACTGGTCCCGCATAAACCTTGCTGTATTTTGGGTCAAAGGGCAGTGCTAGGACCTTTGTGGGTGGCATTATAAAATAACCATAGCTCTGGTATAGTCTTCCACTTCTGTGATACACTTTCTTGAATTCCATGAAATGTTAGTGTTTGATTAAAGAATTCAAAGGTATAATTTATGGCCTCCCCCCTTTTTAAGCTTACCAGAGCAAAGACAGAACTCTTCCTTTCTCATTAAGGTTTCAAGTTACTATTTTTTCATCCTCACGACTTCACTTTTCAGTATAAAACATCTTGCACCTCCCAGTGAGTACTTAGCATGTTGCTTCATGTTTTCCCACTCATTCCACCCCCTTGCTAGATTTTAATATATTTTTTAAAAAATCTCAGGAGACAAAATAGCCTCATTAAACATTAGGATTAAAAAGATAAGGGCCCCGAGAGACAAAACATAGCTTTGGATTTGGAAGGCGGGAATTGCTTGGCTGTCGTTGTTTATAGAAACTATTTGGAAGTCATCTCAAATGCAAAGAGTGGGTGCTGATTTTTGGCGGATTAAAAACAAAACAACTCCCCCCCCCCCCATCGGCAATTACCTTGGGCCAGGAAACCATACCTAGGCAAGCCTGAACTCTGCACAAATCGGTCCTGGCTTGGTGGCAAATTAAATGATTTGGGGCCCTCCTGAAAAGTTTAATTAGATCATGGAGGCCTTAGATGTTGATGTTTGCCCATGGGACTTCTGCAGGCTGCTGTGAGCCCACACTGCAAGACAGCATGCCCTTCTGCTGTCCAGCATGGTGAGAATCACATGTATAAAATGAATTGGATCCATCCACAGATATGACACCTGTTTCTATGGGGACAGCTGTTTGCTTGCTTAGTTAATCGATTAACCTGCTCCCCCCCCACCACCCACGGGGACCCAAAACTGCTTGCAATAACACCTAAGTGTAATTTAAATAATGTTCAGCTCTCTTGTGTAGACAACAACAGGAAGCTACCTGGTGTCTTCTTTCTTCACATCTATGAGGGAACCTAAGTTTATACAGAACATTAGGGGTGTGCTCTGAGAAAAGTTCTGTTATAATTTTGGATCTGGGATTTGGTGGTGGTGTGGAATTTGATTGCCAATTTTTGGGTAGGACATTTGGAGGGTGGTTTCAGAGTTTGGGACCATTATTTGCAGTGGGGAACGTATACAAGGGTCTGTGTAAGCCAAAATGCCCTCAAAATGAGGATGGGGAATTGTCAGGTGGGCACCTGGCTTAATCAGGATCTTTTACCTATGTATACAGGATTCCATATCCGGAAAGTAATGCTTAAAAATATTAGGGACTCTAATTAAGTAAAACAATTAAAATTTATTAAGAAAAATATAGGCTTCCATACAAGATAAAATACTCATAAAATCATACATACAGTCCTAAGAAAAATAGATAGAGAGATAGGGGAACACATGGGTAGACAAACAGGGTGATATTTACCGATCATAGTCTTCAAGGAAGGCTCCAATGGCAACGAGCGAGGAAGTGGGAGAAGGGACCCGAAACTGATCAGGAATCGGGGATGGATCTATGCAGCGGAATTGGGATACTGATAGAAGCACACCTGTGGGTAGCTAGGCCACAGATTATAAGGACTCTCTTGAGCCCTTAGGGGATGGGAGGTACGAGGGAGGAGGAAGCTGGTCAGCAGGTGCATGACCTCACGAAAAGGGGAGGTTTCGCAGTGACCATAAGGGCTGGATTATTGCGACAACCAATAGAAAGTTCATTGGTGGCACCTAATTGGGTGCTTGCTCTTGACCAATGGACTGGCCTGGATCCTGGATACCTGAGTGAACTTTCAGGTTGAAATGGACCAAGGGGAGGCTCCAAAATGACAGTTGGGAAGAAGAATAGAGAGATTACTTGGGTGGGGAGATACTTAGGACTATTAGACTTATCTAAAAGGGTGACAACAGAGAGTCAAATCATGGCCTAGGTAACACCCAGTTTGAACAAAGGAACTTGGCTCTGGCTGAAGATGGTCTTCCTCTTCTTCTGTCTTCTCCTTGGCACTAGTCTTTGTCTTGAGTTCCATTGGACAAAGACAGTGGCGGTTGGACAATTAACCACTCCTGGGGTGGGTAGGTTGCTTGCAGGCCCAGGTGACATCAGGTGTGTACGTGAGCCGTCCGCTTTGCTGGAATGGAGTCAAGCCTGGTAGGAAGATGGCTGCATGTGGTGTTGGCCCTCCACGGTGGATTCCATGGTCAGAACTTCAAAACCATTTGCCTGGATAGCTCCTGGCGGCGCAGTTTCCTCCGCTCCATGGCTGGGATGGACATCATACGGAACAACGGGAAGCCAGCCGTTCTTCTGGTGGGCACTCTTGTACCGGTCTAGAGTGCCTTTATAGCGTTATGGCTGCTAGTACTGCATAAGTCCCTTTTGCCTCTGGATAGGTTTACCCACACTCTCTGGCCAGACATGTGTGAGTCACTTCTCCAGGTGCTCTGGCAACCAAGCTGGTAATTACGATGTTCTGTAAGGGGTTTTTTCCTCACATCTGAGGCAGCTGTTTATAAAGGTAATGTCAGCAATTTTGCACAGAACATGGTCCTCTCTCTAATCTAAAGACCTCCTAAATTTCAAGCAGATTCAACAAAGGGGTTTGGTTTTACAGGCCCCTAAAGTAGGGGCCTCTTGCTGCACTTGCATTTCTCTCTACTGATTCCTATGGAGGTGGGAGGGAAATGGTAGCAGTCCAGCAGGAGAACACTGGCTGGCCACTAACATTTTTTTTTTAAATTGGCCTTTTTCTGTCAAATGACTCTAAAATTGCAGAAGAGCTAGTGCTGCCTTTCCATGAAAGATTCTTCCAAGTTTCAAGCAAATTAGACTGAGGAGTCTAATCTGTGGGCTCCTAAACAAGGTAACCACAGCCTTGCTACTTGCTTCCATTGCTTCCTATGGGGAAAAATTCAAAAAAGCCAAACACAGAAGAGTAACTACTGATAAAAAACCTTCAAAGCAAACAGAACCAATAAGCCCAACACAACTAATGTCTGAACCAGAGAATCCCAGCAAGGGACATTGGTGCAAGCCCAATACAACCAATGCCAGACTGGATAATCTCAGTAGAACCTAAGGCCAATATAGCAAGCCTAATAAAAACAATTGTTGATACTCCTGTACCCTTTCACCTCTGTTCCCTTTCTCCCCCACCCTGAGCCTGTCAGGGGAGGGCAGGATATGAATCTGATAGATAGATAGATAAATAAATAAATAATAAAAGAAAAATCACACAACACTACAGCATACATGAGCTCCATTTTAGGTGCTTTTGTGAGTTCTGCTTGAGCTTGTTTTAAGAACATAAAACAAGCTTGTTTTAAGAACATGTTGGATCAGGCCAACGGCCCATCCAGTCCAACACTCTGTGTCACACAGTGGCCAAAAATTTTATATACACACATACACTGTGGCTAATAGCCATTGATAGACCTCTGCTCCATATTTTTATCTAAACCCCTCTTGAAGGTGGCTATACTTGTGGCCGCCACCACCTCCTGTGGCAGTGAATTCCACATGTTAATCACCCTTTGGGTGAAGAAGTACTTCCTTTTATCAGTTTTAACCTGTCTGCTTAGCAATTTCATCGAATGCCCACGAGTTCTTGTATTGTGAGAAAGGGAGAAAAGTACCTCTTTCTCTACTTTCTCCATCCCATGCATTATCTTGTAAACCTCTATCATGTCACCCCACAGTCGACGTTTCTCCAAGCTAAAGAGTCCCAAGCGTTTCAACCTTTCTTCATAGGGAAAGTGCTCTAGCCCTTTAATCATTCTAGTTGCCCTTTTCTGGACTTTCTCCAATGCTATAATATCCTTTTTGAGGTGTGGTGACCAGAACTGCACACAGTACTCCAAATGAGACCGCACCATCGATTTATACAGGGGCATTATGATACTGGCTGATTTGTTTTCAATTCCCTTCCTAATAATTCCCAGCATGGCGTTGGCCTTTTTTATTGCACCAAAATATCAAGAAAATACTTGTCTGCTTCCCTAAAATCTCTTATTTTCTTGATATTTTGGTGGGGTTTTTGTTTTTGCTTCATGAGAGTGACAAAAACATTTTTTTGCACCATATTTATTTATTTTCTGCACAGTAGTGCTTCCCTGAACATCTGATTATACTGCCTGACAAAGCTCCCCTCCCCATCCTGTTGCCTGGAAAAATTGTAAAATTGAAGAAAAATAGGCCTGAAAGCCTTAAAATGCCAGTCCTAACTATTTTTGGATATTCCCAAATATTTCTGAAATTTTTTGGAGAATCATAAACTAGCATTCCTGAGAATCTTACCCAGATACCTTAATATCCTCCCAAACTGCTGAAGAAGTATTTTTGGGATATGTATTTAGACAGAAAATATCTGAACACACATCCCTGTTGGTAAGAAGAGGGAAGAGGAGATTGGATTTATAACTTGCACCTCACTAGGAGTCTTAGAGTGGGTTACAATCTTCTTTCCCTTCCTCTCCCCACAACAGACATCCTGTGAGGTAGTTGGGGCTGAGAGAGTTCTTTCAAGAACTGCTCTTGAAAGAACAGCTCTGAGAGAACTGTGACTGACCCAAGATCACTCAGCAGGTGCATGTGGAGGAGTGGGAATCAAACCCAGCCCTTCCAGATCAGAGTCTGTACTCCTAACCACTACACCAAACTGACTCTCAGCAACCTGAAACCTGTGTCTTTTTCTTGGGTTACCAAGTTGCTTACTGCAACAGACAACATCTCACCCCATGTCGGTGCTTTGGCTCTCACTTCATGGAGCAGTAGGAGCAAAATAAAGGTAGATGATGACATGGTGTCAGCGATGCTATAGGAATTATCCAAATCTCTATAATTTTTTAGCATAAAGAGTGGAAGAATGCCTAGATCAGGGGTGTCGAACTCATTTGTTATGAGGGCTGGATCTGACATAAATGAGACCTTGTTGGGCCAGACCTTGTCGGGTTGGGCTGAGCCATGTCGTGCTGGGCCATGTGTGTACCTATTTACGATTAGATAGCAGAGATATAAATTTTTATAAAGAACACAGACGAATACAAATATATATATTTTAAAAAAACTTCAAATATGCTTAAAATTTTAGCACTCATTGGTCTTAAGGATGGGATTCAGGGAACAGGGCAAAGGAAGTTCAGGCTCTTTCCTTCCTTCCCCAGGGAACTGGGGGGAGCCTCAGCCAACAGAGGAGCCTTAGCCAACAAAGGCTCAGTAGCTCTGCTATGCAATTGAGAAAGCCTGGCAAAGCAACCTATTCCTCTCCCCTTTCTCCCCAAGGGAGGAGCCTCAGCCAATGGAGAAAATAGAGGTTTTGCTCCGTAGCTTCTGTGCGATTGAGCAAGCCTTGCAAAGCAAACTGTTATGCAGAAAGAAGCAAGAGAGGAAGAAGAAAGCAGATGACAGCCAGTTGCTTGGGGGCCTGATAGGAGCCCTCCGGGGACCTGATTCGGCCCCCGAACTGCATGTTCGACACCCTGGCCTAGATCGTTGCTTATGCTGTGACATCATTTCTGGGTAATCACTCAGAAGGGATATCATGGCATCATGCACTGTTGTTCTTTCAGTCTCTGCGTTCCAAGTGCTCCTTCCCTTCTCAGTGTCCACCCTCAAATACTCTTGCCCTTCAAATGTTCCCACCTGGCAACCCTGCTTTCTACTGGCAGCCACATAACCACCGTGGGATAGGAGCTTGTAATAGCAGAGGCCTCCTGCTTAAGGTGACTTAATTAACAAAAGTGAGAAGCTGTTGGGAAATGAGAACATCTCCTCAAGGAAGCATCCCTAAACCTCCTGTGGCTTCCTGCAGTCTAGGGGTTATCTGAAATAGAATGTGGAGCAGTAAATCATAATTGTAAGGTGATTGGATAGAATTTGTTTAGACGGATTTAAAAGAGGACCAGATAAATTCTTGGGCAGGTCTATCACTGTGTGTGTGTGTGTTTGTGTGTGTGTGTGTTTAAAGTGCCAACAAGTTGCAGCTGGCTTATGGCAACCCTGTAGGCACAAGACATTCAGAGGTGATTTGCCATTGTGGGCCTCTGCATAGTGACCTTGGACTTCCTTGGTAGTCTCCCACCTCAATACTAACCAGGGAAAACCCTGCTTCGCTTCCAAGATCTGATGAGATGGGGCTTATCTGGGCCATCCTGGTCAAGATCTATTCACTTCCCAGGGAACTGACTAGAGGAGTTTCCAAGTTGCACTCTAGTGACTTGTTTTTGCCCCGGCTCTATCAATGCAGAACCAGAGGTATAACATTTTGTGCAAAAGAGAAATACCACTCTTGTTCTTTCTTACAGAAACCAGAATGCAACTTGACACCAAAGGCATTTATGTATATCTACTTGTCTACTGGCATTGAGCACAAGAATACAGGCAAGAAAAGACCTTAAAATCGTGGCCTCAAACATCTGAATGTTGTAACATGTTTTAGGGGACATGAAGGGCACAGGGGACAAGATGGAACTTTGTGGGACCTCCTAGACCAAAGGTCAAGGAGCCAGCAGAAAGCATGATAAAGAGTTCTGGAGAACATGAAAACTTGTGCAATATTTTGTGACCGTTGGTTGATTTGTCCTAATTACGGTATTAAGTGGATGGTGCTTTGTTTTTGGATTTAGAAGTGTTGATGTCATGGAGGGGAAATCCATCCCCGACCTCCAAATCTAGTCATGTTGCAACCTGGAAACTCTATTTTGTTTCCTGGGAATTTTAATGCTGTGTGGCAATTAGGGATTTAGCTAACAGTGCCATCCTAAACAGAATTACACCCTTCTAAATCCATTGAAGTCAATAGAAGACTACTTCTCTAGTCAGTGTTGCAGTAACAGAATTCTCAGTAGCCTTGCCAAATCATAATGCCCAGGATTCTTTGTGGGGAAACTATGGTGCAGAACTGATAAAGGTTTGTAATTGCGTAGATATGCCCTCAGGAAACCAGAGCCAAACTCCTCATTTTATTTTTAAACTTTAGTGTTTAAGGATATTTTTCTCCCTTCTTAGAAGTCATAAAAATGTAACAACAAGATATAAAATATACTGACAACAAAATAAAGATGTCACAATCAGGTAATGCAAAGAAATATTGTAACAAGAAAAGAGGAAAGCATAATTAATACAAGGAGTGACATCTGTATTTTTTAGAAGCAAAGTCTTGGACTGAAGTATCACTTGAGAGTGATTGACGATCTGTTGATTGTGTCCATATAGATTTGCCTGATTGGTGGTGCCCTGTTCTTTGGCAGAATGGTGGTTGGTAGACATGCACCTGTATGTTGGTGACACCTCTGCCCAAATCTCCAAATGCCCTCACCCAGCAGTTTAATGTAGATGTTAAAGAGCATAGGGGACAAGATGGAACTTTGTAGGACCTCAAAGGCCAAAGGTCAAGGGGCTGAACAGCAGTCCCCAGCACCAACCTATCCTCCAGGTAGGACAGAACCACCATAGAATGATGTATCCTGATACCAGGCCAGATAGGTGGTCCTGGTGGTATGAGTCATCTACAAGGTGACCAAGGCTGTTTCAGTCTCATAACCAGGCATGAAACCAGATTGGAAGGGATCTAAACAATTTGCCTCATTCAGGAAGATTTGGAGTTGTCTAGCGCCACCCATTCAGTCACCTTGCTCAAGAATGGAACATTTGAGACAGATTGATAATTATTGAGATCTCCTGGGTCATGTCTAGGCTTCTTTAGAAATGGACACACCACAGCCTATTTCATGGATGGGATGACCTCCCCATCTCTTTAGGAAGCACTAACTAATTCATGAACCCAGTCATCCAGTGCCACCCCCCCCTGGAATATTTTACATAACCAGGAAGGGCAAGAGTCATACAAACAAGTGGTAGGCCTCAAACTTGCAAGGATCCTTTCCATATCCAGACTGAATACATTGAAAAGAGTCCCAAACAATTGTACAAGTCAGCATTCTGGCACCATCTGAACCTGTGACTACAAATGTAGAGTCCAAATGTTTTTGTAGCAGGAACTCCTTTGCATATTCAGCCACACACCCCTGATGTAACCAGTCCTCCAAGAGCGTACAGTAGGTCCTGTGCTAAGAGCCCTGTACATTCTTGGAGGATTGGCTACATCAGGAAGTGTGGTCTAATATGCAAAGGAGTTCCTGCTACAAAAAAAAAGCCCTGGATGTGAGAGATTTTTTTCTCCAAAGTAATAAGCAAAACAGTCACAGTGGGCCCCTGAATAGTCCATCTCTTCCTGCAGACCAGATCCCAACAGGCCTCTGACCATCCAGAATAGCTTTGCTAGGGTTGCCAAGCCAAATTCAAGAAAAATCTGGGGACTTTGGGGGTGGAGCCAGGAGACATGGGGGTGGGGCCAGGAGCAAGGGTGAGACGAGCATAATTGAACTCCAAAGGGAGTTCTGGCCATCCCATTTAAAGGAACTGCAACCTTTTAAGTGTCTTCTTTCCATAGGAAATAATGGATAGGGGCACCTTCTTTTGGGGTTCATAGATCATGACCCGCTGGCCCAATCATTTTGAAACTTGGGGGTAGTTTGAGGAGAGGCACTGATACTATGCCAAATATTTGGTGTTTCTATCTCAAAAAACAGCCCCCCCCCCCAGAGCCCCAGATACCAGCGGAACAATTCTTCATTATTTTCTATGGGAATACGTCTCCATAGGGAATAATAGAGTTCCCAGCAGACATTCCCCCCCCCCCCGCTTTCTGATGACCCTGAAGCGGGGGGGAGGGCCTCCAAACCGGGGGATCCTCTGCCCCCACCTGGGAATTGGCAACCCCAAGCTTTACTGGCCTACACTGCAGATGTAATCATTGTGGGAAAATGTTTCTTTGCTGCCTTGACTGCCATGGAGTATGCTTTAAAATGAGCTTTTGCCCATGTGCTATTGGATTCAGCCTAAGTCATCCTCTACTGTCACTCTAGCTGTCTCCCTTGTCTTTTCATTGCCCACAGCCCCTCAGGGTACTTTCTGGGCTCTTAACACCTGAGAGAGAGGAAGTCTAGGAGTGATTGTGTCAATTGCCTGGGTAATTTCCTCATTCCAGAGGTCATTCCAGAGGTCAACCAGGGCATCAACAGGAGCACTAACCGTGTCAGTGGGAAAACTCCATAGAGCCATTAGAAAACCATTTGAAGCCATCTGGCTGTGGGGGCAGATAATCTTAATAGATCCCCTACCAGGGCATTAACTGAGAGCCAGTTTGGTGTAGTGGCTAAGTGCGTGGACTCTTATCTGGGAGAACCGGGTTTGATTCCCCACTCCTCCACTTAGGCTTCCCAAATCCTCCGCCTTGCCTGGGGACCCCTGATTTGGAGACTTCTCCCCCCGCTAGCCAAAAATCTGGAAAGCGGGGGGGAATGGCGGCCCTTCGCACCCAGCCCCGATCTCAGCAGCTTCTCATTGCCCTTCCCTTCCCACCCAGCCCCGATCTCAGCAGCTTCTCCTTGCCCTGCCCTTCCCACCCAGCCCCGATCACAGCAGCCTTTCTTCAGTTATCCCAGGCTGCTTCCCGCCCCAATCAGCTGGCTGGGGGGGGGGGGAGAGGGAACCCCGTCCGCAAAGGACCATGTGCCTTTGCACCTCCAGAGGCTTGACTTGAAAGGCTTCAATTTAGGATGGTGTGTCTGTGTTTCTGTGAAGAAGCTGGCAGCAAATGGTGAGTAAAGAGGCTGATCTGCTGCTTCAGACTGGCCAGAAAGGGCGGGGGGGGGGGGGAGGAAAGGGAAACGTCTTCATTATTCCCTATGTGATCAATTCTCATAGGGTATAATGGGGAATTTTTCTGGAGGTTTCAGGGGCTCTGGGGGAGCTGTTTTTTGAGGTAGAGGCACCAAATTTTCAATATAGTATCTAGTGCCTCTCCCCAAAGTACCCCCCAAGTTTTAAAACGATTGGTCCAGGGGGTCCAATTCTATGAGCCCAAAAAGAAGGTGCCCCTATCCTTCATTATTTCCTATGGAAGGAAGACATTTAAAAAGGTGTGCTGTCCCTTTAAATGTGATGGCCAGAACTCTCTTGGAGTTCAATTATGCTTGTCACACCCTTGTTCCTGGCTCCGCCCCCAGTGTCTCCTGGCTCCACCCCCAAAGTCCCCAGATATTTCTTGAATTGGACTTGGCAACCCTACCTCCACTTGCACTTGCTGGGATGGCCTTGGGTCAGCCATAGCTCTGGCAGAGGTTGTCCTTGAAAAGGCAGCTGCTGTGAGAGTCCTCTCAGCCCCACCCACCTCACAGGGTGTCTGTTGTGGGGGGAGAAGATATAGGAGATTGTAAGCCACTCTGATTCTCCGATTCAGAGAGAAGGGCGGGGTATAAATCTGCAATTCTTCTTCGTCTTCTACCCTTCCAGAGTTTTGGTATCCCAGTAAGTCTAAACTAGGGTTGCCAAGCCCAATTCAAGAAATATCTGGGGGCTTTGGGGTTGAGCCAAGAGACTTTGGGGGTGGAGCCAGGAGACAGAGGGGTTGGAGCTAGGAGAAAGGTTGTGACAAGCAAAATTGAACTCCAAAGGGAGTTCTGGCCATCACATTTCAAGTGACTGCACGCCTTTTAAATGCCTTCCCTCCATTGGAAATAATGAAGGATAGGGACACCTTCTTTGAGGGCTCATAGAATTGGACCCCGCAGTCCAATCTTTTTAAAACTTGGAGAGTGTTTTGCGGAGAGGCATCAGATGCTATGCTGCAAATTTGGTGCATCTACCTCCATAAACAGCCCCCCCAGAGCCCCAGATACCTGCGAATCAATTCTCCATTATTCCCTATGGGAATTGGTCTACTTAGAGAATAATGGAGTGCTCAGCAGATATTTCCTTCCCCCCTGCTTTCTGATGACCCTGCAGTGGGGGGAGCGCCTCTAAACCAGGTGATCCCCTACCCTCACTTTGGAATTGTGCAACCACAGAAGAGACTCACAGCAAACCAAGGTAAGGTGATCCGTAGCAAAAGCTACCTTGAAGTCCAGCCTCTATCAGAAAATCATACACATTAGTCCAGAATGAGAAAATAAATTCATGTATTGATTTCAACAAATATAAGATTTTTTGTGCAACATAAGGAACGGTCCCACCGGAACGCCAGTCCCTCTTTATCCAGCACGAATGTGTTGTAGCTCAATTGGGAATATTCTTGTGAAATAAATTAGTGTTCAGTCTGTTCAATTTCAGCAAATGTGTACAGCCAGGAATTCACTAGACTGTGGAGCCCATCAGTCCAAAGTACAGCAGACCCGGCCGAATTGGCAAACTACCGTCTGGTGTCTAACTTACCATTTCTAGGTAAAATTATTGAGAGGGCAGTGGCGTTGCAGCTACAGAGGTTCCTAGATGACGCTTCCGTTCTTGACCCGTGCCAGTCTGGGTTCCGACTGGGCCATGGGACGGAGACAGTGCTGGTCACCTTGGTAGATGACCTCCAGCGGCATCTGGATCGGGGCGGCGCTGCGGTACTGATGTTATTAGACCTGTCGGCGGCATTTGATACAGTCGACCACCAGTTGCTAAAGCGCCGCCTCGCCGACATAGGGGTTGGGGGGTTGGCCCTACAATGGCTTTCCTCCTTCCTCTCTGATCGGGGACAAAGGGTGGCCATTGGGGGTGAGCGATCCCAGAGGCGCACACTTGATTGTGGGGTGCCTCAGGGAGCAGTTCTCTCCCCAATGTTGTTCAACATCTACATGCGCCCCCTTGCCCAGATTGTCCGGAGGTTTGGGCTGGGTTGCCATCAATATGCGGATGACACCCAGCTCTATCTGCTAATGGATGGCCGGCCTGGCTCCGCCCCGGGGAACCTGGATCGGGCCTTACAGGCTGTGGCGACGTGGCTCAGATTGAGTGGGTTGAAGTTGAATCCAGCGAAGACAGAGGTCCTTTGTGTGGGTCGTGGCGCTCGGGGAGGGGAAATAGCTCTCCCAACTTTCGATGGCGCATCATTGGAACCAGCGCGCCAGGTAAAAAGTCTGGGTGTTTTACTGGAGCCTTCATTATCAATGGAGGCCCAGATAGCAGCCACTGCCAAGTCAGCATTTTTCCATCTGAAGCGGGCAAGGCAGTTGCCCCCCTTCCTGGAGCGCCGGGACCTCGCAACAGTGATCCATGCAACGGTCACCTCAAGATTGGACTACTGTAATGCCCTCTACTTGGGGCTACCTCTGTGCCGGACTCGGAAGTTACAGCTGGTGCAGAACGCGTCGGCCAGGCTATTGTTAGGGCTCTCGAAATGGGAGCACATACGGCCGGGGCTGCGCGGACTGCACTGGCTACCAATTATCTACCGAGTCCAGTACAAAGTGTTGGTTATCACCTTTAAAGCCCTATATGGCCGAGGACCAGCCTACCTAAGGGACCGTCTCTCCCCATATGAACCCCAGAGGGCACTGAGGTCAGTGGGTAAAAACAAAATGACCATCCCTGGGCCGAGAGAGGTCAAACTCCAACATACTAGAGTACGGGCCTTTTCAGCGGCTGCACCGGCATTGTGGAACCAGCTTCCGGAGGAGGTGCGGGCCCTGCGGGACCTCGGCCAGTTCCGCAGGGCCTGCAAGACCGCCCTTTTTAGACAAGCCTATAATGACACTGACTGCTGAGTTGCCTGGTGTAAGAACCGCCATCCATAAGACTACCTAAACTGGCAGAACCAGCGCCATAACAGCTCTATCGCTGCCAGATATACTCATATATATTTAGTCTAACGGAAATCATGTATTTTAACTTAACTGACTGGTTTTTATGTTTAATTTTAACTGTTAAATTTAAAGTTTTATTAATTATGTTAATGTGTAAGTTGTTGTTAGCCGCCCTGAGCCGCCTAGGCGGGGAGGGCGGGATAGAAATAAAAGTTATTATTATTATTATTATTATAGTGCAACAGGTTTGTACTAATTTCCCTGTTTCGCTTTTTGCTTCTTCAAGCTTTACATAAAGAATTTCAAATGTGGGTAAGAACATCAACTATCTTTGCTCAATGAATTGTTGAAGAAGTAAAAAGTGAAACAGGGAAATTAGTATAAATCTGTTGCACTATGGACTGATGGGCTACACAGCCTAGTGAATTCCTGGCTGTACACATTTGCTGAAATTGAATGGATTGAGCACTAATTTATTTCACTGGAACATTCCCAATTGAGCTGCAACACGTTCGTGCTGGATAAAGAGGGACTGGTGTTCCGGTGGGACCGTTACTTATGTTGCACAAAAAATCTTATATTTGTTGAAATCAATACATGAATTTATTTTCTTATTCTGGACTAATGTGTATGATTTTCTGATAGAGGCTGGACTTCAAGGTAGCTTTTGTTTCAGATTATTTTACCCACTTGGGGATTGGCAACCCTAGTCTAAACCCAACAGGTAGTGATCTGTCCATGACAAAGGAACCATTGTCAGTTGTTCCTCAGATCACATTCCTCTTGCCATAACAAAATACCAGATCAAGAGTGTGACCAGCACAATCTGTAGGACCAGTTATTACCTGAGACAGGCCCATGGTTGTTATGGAGACCAGGAAATTTTGAGCCACTCAGCCTCAACATGAATGTTGAAGTCCACCAGAACATCCAGCATTGGGGTCCTCAAACCAACCCTGAGACCTGCTCTGCCAGCTCAGGTATATCAGTATTGCAAAATGTGGCCCATCAAAACTTTGGAAGTGCTGCTATAGGTGATAAAAAGGGACTTAACTGATCACAGCCTATCTAATAAGAAGAGACATTATGAATCAAAGACAACTGTGCAAGTATCATGGATGAATTATTTGAAATTATTTTCCTTAACCATCATACGGATAGATGATTTAGAAGCTGTGATCCCAGTGTTTACCCATATTTTAAAATTTCTCTCTCTTAGCTTTCAGGTTGTCAAATGGCTAAGAAAAAAAGCCCCACCCATTCAGTAGAGATTAAATACACAGAAACGTGTAACTGAAACTTCTAATGTCATGGAATGAAATAACATCACCTGATAATTAGTGCACATCAAACTTTAAAAGTTGGCAAACCTACATATCAAGTTCAGTTCCAAAGCTTGTGCACAAAAAGGGATGTCAATATATATCCAGGGTGAGTAAAATCTGCTAAAAATTGCAAAATTTCTGCACCCATTATATTGAAAATGAAGATTTAAAAAAATTGGGTTAAAACACTAGAGCTGGTTTGAATGTGTTGACTTAAAAGATGTGGACACTAAAAACAGGAGATATCAGTAAGAATGAGATTTTACTGAGTAACTTTAAAAATAGCTGTATTAGGATGTGTTATTTTCTCCATTAAATAAAATATGCTAATTGATAGAGAACTGAAGGTGAAATGCTAAAGATGGTGTTGGTGAGAACCCAAAAACTACCTTATTTAGGAATCCCAAATGTTTCTCATTGGGTGGTCCTTAGTAGTTTTCAGTCTGTCTTTATGGATAATAAAAACAGAACATTCTTTTTAATTTGTATCCACTGGCAGTGGTCATTGGGTTGTATCATTCTACCCATGACTTTAATGGAGCAGCCACAGAATATCATTCTAAGCTGGGGATAGTTCGAACTCCCATTTTATTAAAAGGCCCTGTCTCTTGGTAATGTATACACAAAATACGTACAAGATAAACAGACTGTTTAACATGTGCTTTTGGCTAAATATAAAACCAGTTGACTTTTTACCCTCCTTTTCTCTTCAGTAATTTATTCCACTGACCAGAAGAAATAAGATTGGTTCTTTCCCCCACCCCACCCCCGGACCAGATGCAGAGTGCTTTAGGTTTGTGTCATGCAGGTGTTCCCCCAGCTGGGAAATGTGGAAATTTGCCATCCAGCAGAGATGATGGTTTGTGATAGAAATTTAAGGGCGTTAAAAATAATTCAGCTTAAGAGTAGGCTTTTGTCCCTGGTGGGCTCCCATATGCACAGCATATGATCAGAGAAGCAGCTGTTCTGTATTTTAGCTGAAGAGTTATAAAGTTAGAAACATGGTTGGCCTTTTCAAAACATAAGCAACTGCTTGCTGTCAAGGAAACCGAATTCAACAGTAAACTCCTGTTTTTCAAAGCCTTCCAAACATAATAATCCCGTTGGACTCTTGTTCAGGTGGTCCTGAAGAAGTGAATGAACTTGGTTACTATGTCCACGAGAGCCTTGTTTACTCAAGAGTTCTATATTTACTGACAGTGTCCACGTTTCTGGGAAGATACTGCATTTTACAGAGAGGTCCTATTTTAAGCCTGCAGATTTTGAAATGGGACAACTGAATAGGGCCAGATTAAAAGATACTATGGCCCTGTGTTGACCAATATCTAATATTTTTATATGTACTAGGGCCCTGAAGGCAGTTCATAGCCTAACATAAATTCAGTATTAAAACAAAATGCCAACAATAAACCCATAAATACCCTAAAAATAGGGTGGCTGCCTTCCAATATGTTTTTTAAAATGGTCCCTCTTGCCCCATTATATGTTATGTCCCAACATTCAACCTCCTCCGCTCCAAATCTGCACATTAACATCCTGTTCCACGCCAAGAGACAGGACTGGATCTACATGTTTTTTGAGGGGGGGGGGCAAAATAAAAAAATGGCACCCCCTTATAAGCCATTCTATTTTATGATCCCGTAGAATACAATGGGCTCCATACCCAATTTGGCACCCCCCTTCTGTCAGTGCCAGGGGCAAGCTCCCCGCTCTGGCCCCCCCTAGATCCGGCCCTGCCAAGAGAGGTTGAGACTGAGTGCAGTGTGACTGTGCAAAGGACTCTGTGATGTGCCTTACTCTATCCTGGCCAGATCTTGGCCTGCTGCACTGGAGGTAGCAGAGGGGCCAGCAGAAAGCTCTCAAAGAGCCTAATCTGGCTCCTGGGCAATGCCAAGCCTGAGAATTGCAACTGGGAGCAGGGCTTTAGTTGATTTTCTGAATGGTTGGATTAAGGGTCATATGTCTTTGTTGAATTTTGTACATACTCCAACATGCACACATATCTGTCTTGGGCAATTTACAAAGAACTATCTCTTGTTTTTGTAGCAAGAAAACAGCCAGTGGTGCTTTCACTATTGTTCATTTGTCTGCTCTACAACATCTCTTCAAGATTGTTCTTCCCTCCCCAGGGTTCCAGATGCATGTTTACAAGATGGTGAACAGCCTGCACAGGTTGGAAACAGTAGAGGCTACCTCTGGCTTAGCTGGAGTAAAGTGAAAGATGGCAGCACTCACTTTAAGGTGGGCTTCTTAGAAGGTTTGGCCTTGGTGAATGTCTGACCCTGTAAACTGTTGGTCATGCATCTCTGGCTCTTGGATGCTAAGGATTAGCAACATTTGATGGTAATCAGTATAAATTATCACCTGACAATGAACTTCCTTAAGGCAACTGATTTGGTCTTGGTGATAGATGCAACACTGAACTGAAATGGGGGTAAGCAACCCTTAGCATATAAACTGAACAATGGCACTCCAGGCCACATTGTTGGATATATAGGAATGGTTCTCCAGCAAAGCCTCTTGAGCATTGGCAACGCTACTGGAGCTGACAGTGTGGGAGAAGGTGATGGATATGGTTTACGTCTGTCCTCTACCATTTCCCTATGAACCTCTGAGGGGCTGGCAACACCACTGAGAACTGGCTTCTTCTACTGTGTTTGACCAATGACAGTCATCATCTACCCATTCCCTCTTTTTGTCAACACATTATAATCTTTGCAGGTAGACGAATAGTGGAGGGGGCTGGCATTCACTCTCTCTCTCACACACAAAATCCAATCCCGCCTGCTCCTAAATTTAATGTGCTTGGCTTAAGCAAGAATGGAGACCACATAAAATAGACTCCCTCCCCCACAAGCTGATCCTTCCTCTATTGCCCCTTCACCTACAAACATGACTTCTGTTGGAATCACTATGGGCAAACCATTGTCCTCTAAAACATTGCAGTACATGTCCATTGAGATGTTTATAATTACTGCTCATGCCACAGGGGCTTCACATAATCAATTCAGAGTTAAGAAAATTTAGTTTTTAAAACAAAAGGGAATGCTCTGAATTTGGAATCTCTACATGTCACAAAGAACTTACTGTTGTAACTGAACATGTCAAATTCTCAAGATACTGGGTGTTTTCCCACAGAGCTTACCTCGGAGCGACGTCCCTCTTCACCGCGCAGCGTCTGCGCGGATTTCCCACCAACTGCTCCCCATAACCAGGAAGTGCCGGACCTTTTGTGTTGCAGATGTAAACCGCTAAAAACCAGTTTACGTTAGCGACACAAAAGCCGCGGCTCTTCCTGGTTATGTGGAGCAGTTGGTGGGAAATCTGCGCAGACACTGCGTGGTGAAGAGGGACGTTGCTCCGAGGTAAGCTCTGTGGGAAAACGCCCACTGACAAACAGTATGGACTGTCTGCCAGAGTCTCGAGGCGGCAGGAGGAAGGTGGTGGGCCTAGCTTGCCTGGGAAATTATAGATGTTTGTATGCAAATGCTAGAAGTGTTCGAAGTAAAATTGGTGAATTGGAATGTTTAGTGTTGGGAGAAAACATAGACATTGTGGGAATTTCAGAAACTTGGTGGAATGAGGAGAATCAGTGGGATACGGTGATACCTGGATATAAGTTATATTGGAAGGATAGGGAGGGAAGGGTTGGAGGTGGGGTGGCTCTATATGTCAGAGAGGGTATACGGTCCAGTAAGACTGAGGTCAGAGAATTAGATTCCCTTTTAGAAATGCTTTGGGTTGAAATAGTGGGCCCAAAAGGAAATTTAACTATGGGAGTTTGTTATCGCCCACCAAATCAAAAGAGAGAGGACGATTATAATATGATGGAAGGCTTAAAGATAGCGGCTAAACGTAAAAACTGTGTTGTAATAGGTGATTTTAACTACCTGCAGATTGATTGGGTCAATATGTGTTCTGGTCGTGAGAAAGAGATTGAGTTTCTTGATGCTCTCAATGATTGTGCTATGGAGCAGATGGTCTCAGAACCTACCAGGGGTGCGGCGATCCTGGATTTGGTCCTAAGTAATGCCCAAGACTTGGTGAGAGATGTAAAAGTGATTGCGCCACTTGGGAGCAGTGACCATAATGTTATTGATTTCACCGTTTGTATAAATAGGGAGTTGCCCAAAAAGACCGCCACAACCATGTTTATCTTTAAAAGGGGTAAATTCTCTGAGATGAGGAGGCACGTGAGGAGGAAACTGAAAGGAAAGGTAAATACGGTAAAAACCCTTGGGGAAGTTGGAGACTATTTAAAACTATAATCCTAGAAGCTCAGATAAAATGCATACAACAAGTTAGGAAAGGCACAAACAGGCATAAGAAAAGGCCTGCATGGTTAACAAACAAAGTAATGGAAGCTGTAAAAGGTAAGAAGGACTCCTTTAAGCGGTGGAAAACCAGTCCAAGTGAGATTAGTAAAAGGGAACACAGGCTGTGGCAAATCAAATGCAAGACTGTGATCAGGCAGGCAAAAAGGGACTATGAGGAGCATATTGCAAAAAACATAAAGACCAACAATAAAAATTTCTTCAAATATATTAGAAGTTGGAAACCAGCCAGGGAGGAAGTGGGGCCCTTGGATGACCATGGGGTAAAAGGATTACTGAAGGAGGATAGGGAAATGGCTGAGAAGCTGAATGCATTTTTTGCCTCCATCTTCACTGTGGAAGATGAGAACTTTTTGCCGCCCCAGAACCACTAATTTTGGAAGGAGTGTTGAAAGACCTGAGTCAGATTGAGGTGACAAAAGAAGAGGTCCTACAACTGATAGACAAATTAAAAACTAATAAGTCACCAGGTCCGGATGGCATACATCCGAGAGTTCTGAAAGAACTCAAAGTTGAACTTGTGGATCTTCTGACAAAAATCTGTAATCTTTCATTGAAATCTGCCTCCGTTCCTGAGGACTGGAAAGTAGCAAATGTCACCCCCATCTTTAAAAAGGGTTCCAGAGGCGATCCAGGAAATTACAGGCCAGTCAGTCTGACTTCAATACCGGGAAAGTTGGTAGAAAGCATTATCAAGGACAGAATCAGTAGGCACATTGATGAACACGGGTTATTGAGGAAGACTCAACATGGGCTCTGTAAGGGAAGATCTTGCCTCTCTAACCTGTTACATTTCTTTGAGGGGGTGAACAAACATGTGGACAAAGGAGACCTGATAGATGTTGTTTACCTTGACTTCCAGAAAACTTTTGATAAAGTTCCTCATCAAAGGCTCCTTAGAAAGCTTGAGAGTCATGGAGTAAAAGGACAGGTCCTCTTGTGGATCAAAAACTGGCTGAGTAATAGGAAGCAGAGAGTGAGTATAAATGGGCAGTCTTCGCAGTGGAGGACGGTAAGCAGTGGGGTGCCGCAGGGCTCGGTACTGGGTCCCATGCTCTTTAACTTGTTCATAAATGATTTAGAGTTGGGAGTGAGCAGTGAAGTGGCCAAGTTTGCAGATGACACTAAATTGTTCAGGGTGGTGAGAACCAGAGAGGATTGTGAGGAACTCCAAAGGGATCTGTTGAGGCTGGGTGAGTGGGCATCAACGTGGCAGATGCGGTTCAATGTGGCCAAGTGCAAAGTAATGCAGATTGGGGCCAAGAATCCCAGCTACAAATACAAGTTGATGGGGTGTGAACTGGCAGAGACTGACCAAGAGAGAGATCTTGGGGTCGTGGTAGATAACTCACTGAAAATGTCAAGACAGTGTGCGTTTGCAATAAAAAAGGCCAACGCCATGCTGGGAATTATTAGGAAGGGAATTGAAAACAAATCAGCCAGTATCATAATGCCCCTGTATAAATCGATGGTGCGGTCTCATTTGGAGTACTGTGTGCAGTTCTGGTCGCCGCACCTCAAAAAGGATATTATAGCATTGGAGAAAGTCCAGAAAAGGGCAACTAGAATGATTAACGGGCTGGAACACTTTCCCTATGAAGAAAGGTTGAAACGCTTGGGACTCTTTAGCTTGGAGAAACGTCGACTGCGGGATGACATGATAGAGGTTTACAAGATAATGCATGGGATGGAGAAAGTAGAGAAAGAGGTACTTTTCTCCCTTTCTCACAATACAAGAACTCGTGGGCATTCGATGAAATTGCTGAGCAGAGAGGTTAAAACAGATAAAAGGAAGTACTTCTTCACCCAAAGGGTGATTATCATGTGGAATTCACTGCCACAGGAGGTGGTGGCGGCCACAAGCATAGCCACCTTCAAGAGGGGTTTAGATAAAAATATGGAGCAGAGGTCCGTCAGTGGCTATTAGCCACAGTGTGTGTGTGTGTGTGTATGTGTATATATAATTTTTTTTGGCCACTGTGTGACACAGAGTGTTGGACTGGATGGGCCATTGGCCTGATCTAACATGGCTTCTCTTATGTTATGTTATGTTCTAATTCTGCACCCAAGGTAAAATACTATGCTCATGAACAGCTTTTGCAGAATTGTGCATAATGGCAAACAACTCGGGGGGGGGGGGGAGCTCCCCTCATGTGAGTTTTAAAACTGGCGGGGGGGGGACTTTATGCACAGCAAACCTGCTCATGTGCATTCCCAAGGAGGAATGGAGCACTCTTCCAAGGTAACTGAAAGTATCAGCAATGGAAGTGGAAGTTTCTGCAAGCCATGGAACAACAACAACAACAAAAAAGGTGGGGGGCTTGGTATTTGTTTCCCCACAAGGTTCTCGATTCCAAAAGACTGATATGTGGTTTCTTTTCTAAGAGTGACCATGTGCCTTGAACAGAGAAACCCTCACAATGAGTCCCCCAATAGAAGAGAGAAGCATCTGTTGCTACAAAGACCTAGGGCCATCATAAACCAAATGAGGCACCCACAAAATGGCTGCTGTTCTGGGATCATTACTCGAGTGTCTTTACCACTGCCCTTTGGTATGGAAACCTCTGGTGTGGGCTATGGTATCCTGGCTTAAAATGGGCCAGGAACCAGAGCTGCAGGGGACACCTAATCTGATCAGGGGAGAACTGTTGTGGTAGAAGACATCAATCCAAAGCAGTCTTTGAATACAGCTGTGGAAATGAATTGTACAAAGAATGAGTCACCATAGCCTCAATAGCACAACTAATGTCAGCAGGGAGGAACCCTCTCTCTGTAAAAACTCTATGTGTGGTAGCCAAACCAAAGAGCAAAACTGAGTACTGAAAAACCATTCCAGCATAACAGAGATGGAGGTATCTCATTTTAAATTTTTATTAATTTTCCAGAAAAGTAAAGGGAACAGGGAAAAGGGAAATAGAAAATTAGAATAAACATCAATACCAATATAGTTTAGCCTGTGTGGAAATACTTCCTTAAAATCACATCTTATCAAATATTATTAGCACTCTATGTCATCATGCTCTTAGTAAAATGTTTTAACAATTGCAAGCCTTTGGCTAAATTATCTAATTAGCTTTACATTTCAAATATATGTGCCATTATAATGTACATTACAGGAGAAGGAGGTAAAAATTGACGCCAAAAGATCTTAAATATCTAACCACGCATATAGCTTCACCAAAGTTTTCTTGCTTCTTCCTTAGATTTCCTGGCAAGCAACTGGGATAAATAGTCCATCTCAGCCGTTTCCAGCATTTTCTCCATCAAATCCGATTTCGTGGGAATTTCTTGGAGTTTCCATTTCTGTGCCAAAAGAATTCTAGCTGCTGTATTAATATGCGCCAATAAATGTCTCATCTCTTTCTTATAGTAATTGGGATATATATTCAATAAAAATAGTTCTGGTTTAAATTGAATCTGTGTCTTCAAGATTTTCCGTTTTAACTCATGCACCATCTTCCAATAGTCTTTCACCACCTCGCAAGTCCACCACATATGGTAGAAAGACTCAACATGCTTAGTACATTTCCAACACTAATTTGACATATTGGCGTACATTTTAGAAAGTTTTTGTGGGGTTACATACCATTTGTAAAGCATACAGGTTTTCTTTAAAAGCTACTGACAGTTAATTTAATATTGAGTTTCCATAACTTCTCCCATTCCTCTAACATGATATTACGACCTACATTTTTAGCCCATTAGACCATGCACTCTTTTACAGTCTCATCTTGCATCTTCATCTGTAATAAATTTCTTTAAATCTCTCAAATCTAGTATAGGCCTAGAATCCTCATCTTTTTTTATCCACCAAAAAGAAATGGGAATAGAACCCACAAAGGGAATCACGCATATAAACTTCAGTTTGTCCCCTTATCCAATAGGATAACTGTACTTACAACTGGGTAGCAAATTATTTACTATCCTGCTGACAACCTGACAAAGAGGGAGACTGCTGAACTCCAACCGGTATCCATGCTCAATAATAGAGCACACCCAAGTATCAGTAGTAATCAACTGCCATTCATGATGAAAGGGCAGTAACCTATCCCCAAATTTGACTGATAAAGGATCATTTTTTAATGTTGTGGCTGTGACTTTGCTGGATTGTGACTGATGGCCAGCCCCTACTTCTTCAATAAGGCTGCTGGGTAGGCAAATTTCTTTGGACAGGAGGTGGTGCATCATGTCTCTCTTCCCTTTGGTTTACATGCTACTGAAGGTGGTAATAGGGCTTTTGCCTGAACTATAATGGTGCAACTGAGGCAATGTCCAGGTTTTTTGCTGTTTGTCGGTTCTTTAAAAAATTGGGATAGCGACTTGCCACTTTTCTCTGATAAAAGCAAGAAACCCCAATAGAGAAAGTCCTTTACCTTATGCCTTGTCTCAGTGGGGAGGGCTGTGGGCCTCAACCACACAAAGCATCACAATGGAGGAAGCTACCATCCTGGTAGATGAGTCTGCAGCATGGCACCAGCATTAATTTGCTGTTTCAAGAGTCACACTGCTTCAGATTGCAAAATCTTGGCCAGTGGCCTCTTATCCTCTGGCTAGGATTGCCAAGTCCAGTTCAAGAAATATCTGGGGACTTTGGGGGTGGAACCAGGAGACATTGGAGGTGGAGCCAAGAGCAAGGTTATGACAAGCACGATTGAACTCTGAAGGGAGTTCTGGTCATCACATTTATAGGGACCACACACCTTTTAAATGTCTTCCCTGCATTGGAAATAATGAAGGATAGGGGTACCTTCTTTTGCGGCTCATAGAATTGCACCCCCTGGTCCAATCTTTTTGAAACTTGGCGGGTGGTTTAAGGAGAGGCACTGGATGCTATGCTGAAAACATGTTGCCTCTACCTAAAAAAACAGGCCCCCCAGAGCCCCAGATACTTGCAGATCAATTCTCCATTATACTCTATGGGAATTGGTCTCCATAGGGAATAATGGAATGCCCAGCAGATGTTTCCCTCCCCCCCCCCGCTTTCTGATGACCCTGAAGCAGGGGGAGGGCCTCCAAACTGGGGGATCCCCTGCCCCCACCTGGGGTTTGGCAACCCTACCTCTGGCAGATGTTCCAGATAGGGAGATAATTTCTTCCCCCAAAACAGTTGATAACCAGTTTTACTAGCCTGGTAATTTGAAATTAGCAACCTGAGTACTGCGGAGGATTAGGTCTTGTGGCCCACAGAATCACGTTTCTGCCTTCTTTGTCCACTTGGGCTGTAGCCAGTGTATGTGTGTGTTTTTGGGGGGTGGGGTGGCAGCAGAACAGGGGATAGTGCCCCTATAGATTCTGCAGCACCCCCACCCAATCTTCCCTAATTTCCCTTTCAGTGAAAGGCAAGAATAGGGAAGATTGGGTGATAGGGTTGCCAAGTCCAATTCAAGAAATATCTCTGGACTTTGGGGGTGGAGTCAGGAAACTTTGCAGGGGGTGTAGCCAGGAGCAAGGTTATGACAAGCATAATTGAACTCCAAAGGGAGTTCTGGCCATCACATTTAAAGGGACTGCACACCTTTTAAATGCCTTCCCTCCATTGGAAATAATGAAGGACAGGGGCGCATTCTTCTGGGACTCATAGAATTGGATCCCCTGTGAGAAAAAGACCCCTAATTTCAGAACATCGTAGTCACCCGTTTGGTTGCCAGGGTGCCTGGAGATTCAATTCACACACATCTGCCAAGAGTACATGGGTTTTATCTACCAGACTGTAAGGGACTTATGTGAGTACTAACAGCCACAACGTTGCAGCAGCACTCCGTGTCTCTGAAAGAGTGCTAAACAGGAGGAAAGATGGGTTTCCAGCCGCTCCGTGCGTGCATCATCTCGGCCGTTGCAGTGGAAGAAGTTGCGTTGCCAGGAACAGGCAAGTGGTTTCCAGCCTTGACCATAGAATCCATATGGGAAGGCTAACATCACAAGCAGCTATCTTCCTGCAGTGCCAGACTCCATTACAGCGAAGCGGGAGGCTCACGTACTCAACAGATGTCATCCATGCATAAGGCAATCAAGCTTATCTTAGGCGTGGATCCTGTCAGACTGCCTAAGCCTTTGTCCAACGGAACCCAAGACAAAGGATGGTGCCAGTAGGGGAATGAAGAAGAGGAAGAACATCTTCATCTAGAGCCAAGTGTCTTTGTATAGATTGGGTGTTACCTTAGGTAGCAATTTGGCCATCTATTGTCACCTTTTAGATAAGTTTTGATAGCCTTTAATCACCTCCACCCCAATAATTTCACCCATTATTTCCCTTAATGGTTATCCTGGAGCCTCCCCCTTTGGCCCATTGTTACCTGGAAGTCCAATCAGGTAACCAGGGTCAGGTCTACTCATTGGCCAGGTATGGGCATCCAATCAGGTGCCTCTAATAAACTAGCTATTGGCTACCGCATAAGTCCAGCCCTTATGGTCATTGCGGAGTCTCCCCTTTTTCTGAGGTCATGTACCAGCTGATCACCTGTCATCTGCCCCTGTACCTCCCATCCCCTAAGGGCTCAAGGTAGTCCTTATAACCTGTGACCCAGCTCCCCACAGGTGTGCATCTAGCAGTACCCCATTCCTGCTGTTTAGATACATTCCCGATTCCTGATCAGTTGAGGGTCCCTTCCCTCTAGCCCTCGTTTGTCGCCATTGGAGCCTTCCTTGAAGACTACAATTGGTAATTATCACCCTGTTTGTCCATCCTTATGTTACCTCTATGCATTTCTCTCTATTTTTTAATTAGGTCTGTATGCATGTTATATGAGTCTATTATCTTGTATGTGTGTGTTCTATATTTTTCTGTAATAAAATCATAATTGTTTTACTTAATTAGAGTCCTTGGTAAATTTAGCAATAATTTCTGGAAGTGAAATCCTGTATGCATAGATTCTAGATCCTTTTAAAGCCAAAGGTGCCCACCTGTCAATTCCCCAACCTTGTTTGAGGGCATTTTGGCTTACACCCCTGGTCCAATCCTTTTGAAACTTGGAGGATATTTTGGGGAGAGGCACTATGCTATGCTACAAGCCTGGTGCCTCTATCTTAAAAAACAGCCCCTCCAGAGCCCCAGATACCTGCAGATCAATTCTCCATTATACTTTATGGGAACTGGTCTCCATAGGGAATAATAGAGTGCCCAGCAGACATTCTCCCCCCCCCCCCTGCTTTCTGGTGACCCTGAAGTGGGGGGAAGGCCTCCAAACTGGGGGAATCCCCTGCCCCCACATGGAGATTGGCAACCCTATTGGGTGGGACACTGCAGATTCTGTAGAGGCCACTGCCCCCGTGCCTCCCTCCTGACTATGGCCATGCTGGGGCTGTATGGTAAGCCTGATAACACCTCGGTTGCATCTCCACCATTAGGGATGATGTAGGGGGATGTGTAAATAAGGGGCATCTTTTCTGTTTCATTTTTTGGTATCTTCTCTACATCATGAGATGTGGTGGGAATGGATGCCAGTTTACTCCAGATCTCATTTGTAATATCCATAAAGCCCTCCAGGATGGGAAAATCTGGTCAATCTGAGTATAGGCAACTATTCCCGCCCCCCTTTGGGCCTTTGGCTAGTAGTAATGACATCTTTATACAAGGATTGTGTCATCCTAAGCATGTGTTTTGCACAGAGCTTCACATCTTTTTTCAGAAAGATAGCTGTTGAATTACCAACTCTTTTATCTGGTGGGGGGGTTTGAAGGGGCCTCTGAGCTGTGCTCAGAACCAACAATAATGTTCTCTTCCTCTTTGGATCAACAGTGTGATCAGTGCCTGTTACCCATCTAGGAGCAGGACTGGTAGCTGATAAAGAAGTTTGTGGACATGAAGGCTTATGTAACCCTGGATATAGCCAAGATATGAAGCCATAATACTCTCCCCATTCTGTGAAATAAGTTGGAGACACGTAATATGGGGTATGACTGCCAGGGTAGAGGTAGTAAAGCCAGGGGCCATAGAACTGATCTAGATGGATCTGACCTTGAAGTTCTCAATTCCACAGGAACTAGCAGTTCCCATTCAACTTCCCCTTCTGAAACTGAGTGAGTTGGAGAGACATAATGAAGTGAGAGCATCTCAGTGATATAACAAGTACCTCCTTCGCTTCACAAATTGGCTTTGGAATGGAGTGAGAGTATTGGTGGACAAGGCAACCTTCTTCCACAATGCATCCTTGAGCCTAGCTCTGCCGCTCTCGGCCTTTTGTGAGAATTGTTGACATGCCTTACATGAGGCAATGATATATTCTTTGCCCAAACACAACAAATAGTATTCATGATCATTGGTGTGGCTCATTTTGGTGCCACAATGGGCACATTTCTTGAGGAGGGCTTTCTGAGACATCTTGGTAGACATGAAATAGGGATGATGGTGAAAGTATCAGATGAGGGAGGTAAGCTCTAAAGCCTGTTCAGCTCTCTCTTTTTTGCCTGTTTCTTTCTCTCTCTTTGTTTTTTAAGCAACTGAAAATATCAAGTCTTAGAAGAAATACCTTAGAAACAGCAAATTTAAATGTAAGAAGTACAAAAACTTGTCAAACTAAAGAGAACAAAACGCTAGATGAACTAACTCCAGTGACAGCAAAGGAGGAGTAATTTAAGTTTGTTTTCGTATTTTCCAGACTTTATGCGATCTTGTTTTAAATGTTAAACTGTTTTGAGAGGGGTGTTGTCTTAAAAGCAGTACAGAAATTCTGCAAACAAATGAATAATAAACATAAAATAATTTGCAAGATGAAACTAGTTCATTAAAAGGTAGGTCTATTTATTTGTTTAAAAATTTGTACATCAAAGAGTTCTATATTATGTCTTAGACAAGAAAGGGCTTTACATATTACAAAAGGCTGTCATTCGTTCCAATTTCTACTGTGAATTTTACGAACACTGTACATTAGAATTGCAAATCTGAGTTATAAAACATACATAGGATGAAAAAGTCAATGCTGTATTGTAGAAAGCTTAAAAAATGGAAGCCAGCTCTTGGATCCCATATTCTGAAAATCCTCCAGTCTAAGCCAAATGAATTTTTTAAAAGAACAACTTACATGCAGCTGTTTTTTAGATTGGGGCATCTTAGTATACAAACATATATTATTTTCCCTGTGCTTAGGAACTAGGAAGATTGTTCACTGAAACAAGCAACAATACTCATACAGAAATATTTCTAAGAATGGTATTTTCCATGGGGAGCTTCACTCATCGTTGGCAAAGCTTTCTCCTTATGTCCCATTTTTCTCAGAAAAGATAAAATGTTAATGAGCGGTAGGTTTAAATAGAAAATATCTGTCCAATATCTAGAGCTCAGAAAACGCCCAGTGCAAACCATTCTCTCTTTATGATGTTCATTAATCCTAAATTGCATTAAAAATACAAGAGCAAATAAATGTCTAAGAAACTGATTTTTTTTTTTTTTATTAAATAGACCACCATCCTTCCTTTGATTTGAGACCATTAGCACCTCTTGAAAGCTCATACCCCCAAAATCTTGTTGGTCTCTCAGGTGCTAATGTCTTGAATCTAGCTGCTCTACTGCAGACCAAAATGGCTACCATGTGAAACAACCTTCCTTATAAGGCAGTTAAAAAAGAAGAAACACACACAAATATATTATAGATAAGCACAATGCCTTTCAGTGAGGCAAGTGGGGTGGGGTGGACAGGTATGTAGGGAGTGCTTATATATTGCAAAGGTTGCTTGAGGAGAGTACTACCCTGAGAATCTTCTTTCCCCCTGCTTCAGGAGTACATTTTGCCTTCCCCAGGCCCATGTCCTCATGTTACAGTGCTTCGCTCCTCACCCCAATAAGGAATGGTAAATGTTTGTGTCCATAGGAAACAGAATGAGTTACTCAATATATGAAAACATTAAGTTGCCATACTGAGTCAGACCACTGATCCACCTAGTCCAGGATTATGACAAGGTATTTCCCAATCCTGATTTCTGAAAAATCCTTAAAACACAACTAAACCTGGGATCTTGTGCTTTAAAGTATTCCACTGAACTATGGGAGCAAGATTTGAGACCAAAAACAGAGCAAGATTTCCAGGGTATAAGTTTTGGAGAGTCAGGACTCCCTAATGAAGGGAGCTTTGACTCTCAAAAGCTTATACCCTGGAATTTGTTTTGGTCTTGAATCTTGTTCTTCTGCCACAGACCAACACAGCCATCCACCTGACACTGCGCCATGGAGGCTCTCTTGGAAAGAACAATGGTTTGTGGGCTTAACTAATAATGCATGGGATGGAGAAAGTAGAGAAAGAAGTACTTTTCTCCCTTTCTCACAATACAAGAACTCGTGGGCATTCAATGACATTGCTGAGCAGTCAGGTTAAAACGGATAAAGGAAGTACTTCTTCACCCAAAGGGTGATTAACATGTGGAATTCACTGCCACAGGAGGGGGTGGCGGCTACAAGCATAGACAGCTTCAAGAGGTCCATCAGTGGCTATTAGCCACAATGTGTATATGTGTGTGTGTGTGTGTATAATATATATATATATATATATATATATATATATATATATATATATATATATATATATATATATATAATTTTTTTGGCCACTGTGTGACACAGAGTGTTTGAATGGATGGGCCATTGGCCTGATCCAACATGGCTTCTCTTATGTTAACTAAACTTATTTCTGGTGACTCCCAGGGACATCAGCCACAAAAAATCAGCCTGGTTACATATACTTACATAGAGGGGGGAAAAAGGGAGGGAGGAAATCTAAAAACCTGATGAAACCAATAATAAAGCACAGTTAAGTCTCTTTTGATTTACATCTCAGTAGGACTTATTCATGTCCCTCCATCCTCAGCGCATTTCAGTGCATGTATGAATGTCTTGTGTGGAGCCCTGTGGCACAGAGTGGTAAGCTGCAGTACTGCAGTCCAAGCTCTCTGCTCACGACCTGAGTTTGATCCCAGTGGAAGCTGGGTTCAGGTAGCTGGCTCAAGGTTGACTCAGCCATCCATTCTTCTGAGGTCAGTAAAAACAGTGCCCAGCTTGTTGGGGGGAAAGTGTAGATGACTGTGGAAGGCAATGGCAAACCACCCCATAAAAAGTCTGCTGTGAAAACGTCGTGATGTGACATCACCCCAAAGTCGAAAATGACTGGTGTTTGCACAGGGGACTACCTTGTGCACAGGACTTTTTTTGTGGAGGAATGCAGTTCCGGCTGGCTTGGTGTCAGGGGGTGTGGCCTAATATGCAAATAAGCTCCTGCTGGGCTTTTTCTACAAAAAAGCCCTGTTTGTATGCATTATACATGTTGGTTCCATGGTGCAGCCAAAGATTAGGAACACAGGACAGCTTCCTCTACTGAATTAAATGAAGTCACCATTGTAGGCAGGCTCTCATGTTCACTAGCGGGGCTTTTTTTGTAGCAGAAACTCCTTTGCATATTAGGCCACATCCCCCTGATGTAGCCAATCCTCCAAGAGCTTACAGGGTTCTTAGTACAGGGCCTACTGTAAGCTCCAGGAGGACTGGCTACATCAGGGGGATGTAGCCTAATATGCAAAGGAGTTCCTGCTACAAAAAAAGCCCTGTTCACTAGAAAGGCATTGTTGTATTTAAAACAAACCTGAATCTTACAGTAGAAGAGTATTAGTTTTTAAAAGGTTTTTTTTTAAATCACAGAAGCTCTGTTTTTGACAGTAACCTGCTATTCTAGGAAAAGGATCACATATTATAAAATCATATAAGCAAAGATATTTTGTTATAGGTAGGTGCCAGATAAAGGTATCATTATACAGAGAGGAGGAAATGCAATCTTTATACAAAAAAAGTGGCAATGCCCAGGTTATATTATGAAACACGTATACTACTTCTGAACTATACAAGGCAAAAGCATGATTACAGGTACTGATTTCCTTAATAAAGTTTTTTTCTTAAAAAACCAAAAACAAATGTAAAATCTATAAATAAAGTCATAAGTGCTTCATTTAAGAGGATAATTCTTTGGCTGCTCTGGGTGTGGGCAAAGGACTTAGTTGCAGTGCCTAAAATGAATATGGTCCTACAATTAGCGTTAACCTCAGGACTGAACTCGACCGATAATTCATGTTATTGACTGTCAGCATCTCCAGGTCAATGATATGTTCTCGTGGCCCCGATAATGGTTTCACCAATACAAGCATTGCACTCACTGGGCTTGTTTGCTGAAAGACAAAAAATTTAAAACTTTTCAGTTAGAAATATGCAACTTTTTTTCTGAGCAGTTTTAAACATTTACTAGTATGCCTTTTTAAAAATTTATTATTGATTATGACAGAGATACATTTTGAAGATTTTTGTCAAATTGCTTAGCATGCTGGAAAGTTCCATGCATAAAAACTACCCACCTGTAGAAAGGAGACAGGCTGTAGTTCAGTCTTCCCAACATACTGGGTTTCTTAAAGTAGGGAATTTTTAAAGGGGAGAAGGATTCAAGTGTGTAATCTCCCTCCAGCATTCTAAAATCGTATCAGAGGGGATGCCTTCATGTATTTCCTTTTGAACATGTCAATCAAATCTAAGACAAAAGTCAGGTTCCCCTTGCTTGTGCCCTCCATTTATGTTTAAAAATAAATATACATCCATCCTTCCACTTGAGGAAAGTAGGAAAAACTCCAACACAAATGTGAAATGGTTAGAGCACAGGACTAGGATTTTGGAGATGAAGATCAGGAGCCTCACTGCCATGGAAACTTGCTGGATGACCTTGGGCCAGTGACAAACTCAGCTTAACCTACCTCACAGGGCTGTTGTGAGGAGAAAATGGAAAAGGAAAAAATGTTGTGGAGGAAAGTGGAGTAGAAATTAAGTAAATAAATATTAAATAAAAATGATGCAATTACAGCATATATAAAGTTTATGTCTCATTCTTTTCCCTGCAATGTAGATTCCAGAGAATGGCAAATGATGCAAGCCTACCTCCTCTGAGCCTGTAGATTGCCTAGATTGGAGAGCACTTCCCAAACTTAAGTAAGGATTCAGATGCCTCACTATCTGCGCCACTGTGGCAGATTGCCAGATGCAGGAGCAACCAGTCTGATCTCTGGGCTCTGCTGTGCCATCTGTGCAGATGGCTAGAAGGTAGTACTGTAGCTATCAGTTCAGCATGGATCAGGTGACATAAGGAGCCAATAGGGTTTCCCATAAATCCACGAAACTGCTGACATTGACCTAGCATTTTAGTCTTAAGCGACTGTCATTCAGGAATGAAATTATTTGTGAACTCCCCATGTCTATATGACTGCCTTTTTGCCTCTAGAACACCACACCTGAACCGAAAAGTAATTTTCGGACCACACTCAGAATACTCACTCTCAAAAAGAAGTCTCCATTCTCATTTCCAGACTTGATCCGAAATGTATTAATAGTATTGGGGAAAATGGTGGTTGCCTGGATTTGGAAGATATCAGATGGCACGGATCTATCTGAGCGGATGCTCATATATTTGTGTACAATGGAATATGGCAGGTCTCGACAAAGGGGATTGGACACTGGACAGACACAGCGACTGTAAAAGAAACCACAACGACTGAAAAACGAACTCCATCCATGTGCAGACTGTTCAGTTTTTAACTTTGAAAACAATGCTTGTTAAGGACTTGCTAGGATAGTTTCCCTTACTTTTCTGATGCAAGGACGTAAGGCTCTTGACAAGGATTCCTTGGATAACAGCGATACCCACCGTGGTAATTCCAACACATTTCATCCTCCCGGCATTCATTACCCACCTCACATTCATTTATATCTAAATTAGGAAAGAAAGGAAACAACAAAAGCAAGTTTTCAAAAAACATTAAGTGAAGAAGAGATGACAAAAGTTTGGCCTAATAGGACTCTATTAAATGAACCATTAAAGTCCACGCTAAGGGCTAATTTGCACATGCAGAGGACTGGTATGTGTGAATGGACCATCACAGACATAACTCTGCAGGTAGCTTTGCATGTCCCCTCACAACACAATAATATTTAAAGTAGTCAATTCACATATTCAGGGAAGAACAAAACTTCCACACTTTGGTTTTGCCTGCTAACCCTAATATAGGGGCTGGACATAAGAACATAAGACCAATGGTCCATCTAGTCCAGCATTCTGTCACACATAGTGGCCAACCAGTTCCTCACACAGTGGCCAATGAAAGGGCATAGAGGCCAAGGCCTTCTCCTGATGTTGCCTCCTGGCTCTGGGATTCAGAAGCCTTGTGCCTCTGAATGTGGAGGCTTCCCTCAGTCACCATAGCTAATAGCCATTGACAGGCCTGTCCTCTGTGAATTTATCTAATCCCACTTCAAAGCTTTTTATTCCTGTGGCCATCACTACATCCTCTGGCAGTGAATGCCACACCCACAGAATCAATTGGCAGGCAGTACAGGAGTGTATAACCTTTCCATCAACTGCTGATTATCACTTACAACTCTCCCCCCTGGCCTTTTCAGTCTAGCTGGCTCTGAGATTGGACATAAAGCAAGGCAACAGAGAGGTTGTGGGGGAAGAGCTGGTGAAGAGGAGGAGCATTAAACCAGCCCTCTTCCACCTACCTATTCTCCATGACTTAAGACTACCAAATTCTTTTGCATTAATCAGATTTGTACCATGCAGAGATGCCTTTGTGACAACTAAGCACTTTAGTTATCTATGGTTTTTATGGTTTATAGATTGCTGTTAATCTTGCAGACATAAAAGAAGCATGCTCACCTTGACAGTTTATCCCTCTGACCAGCTGGTACCCATCGGGGCACACGCAGGAGTACCTTCCTGGTTCATTGACACACTGATATTGGCATCTAAAGGTGGACATTCTGCATTCATCAACATCTGCAAAATAGTGACATAGTTTGAAGTGATGGCAAAAACAAAAGAAAACAACCATTCAGTGCTAGAATAAAACACACCCAGATTCAGGGCCTATAGCAAAGTGTCTTTCCCAGCCTTGACACAGGAAATTCTTAAAGTGGAGATGCTAACGGTAACAACTGAAGCTTGTACATGCAAAACATGTTCTATTAATTGAACAATGGGCCCACTGCAAAGTGAAGGATATATTGATTTCAAACAGAAATAATTAACTAAAGTTATTCAAGGCATTTTTACTCCATACTTTCAGCTAAATTCTAATGAGGAGCTTACACAAGTTAAAACAATATAAAAACAGCCCTAAAATAGCAAAAAAGCAACACACCAAACCAAAAAAGCAACATACAACTGGTAATACAGGCCACACAGAAACCGACCACATGTAGTTCATAATACAGAAAACTGTATCATAAGAACTACCAATAGTAAACATGATAAAACCGTGAAAGCCAACATCAGAAGGGCAACTCCAAGGCTTTTTTTTTTTTTTTTGAGCAGGAACGCACAGGAATGCAGTTCCGGTTGGCTTGTTGGCAGGGGGCATGGCCTAATATGCAAATGAGTTTCTGCTGGACTTTTTCTACAGAAAAGCCCCATGCGAAACAATGGTGATGTCAGGGAGTTGTGGGGGAATATGCAAATGAGTTCCTGCTGGGCTTTTTCTACAAAGATAGCCCTGGACAACTTGAATAATGAAACAACACCTATTAAAACCACCATGCCACTATCAACCATTTTCAAATCAGTCCAGATAACTGGGAGCTTTTGGTGCCAGGATGACAGCTGCAGGGAGGCAGTGTGTGCTTAATTCTTCCAATAAAATCAACAGGACTTCAAAGTGTTTAACTTTGGCTGGATCAGAAGGCAGGGAATATAGCTGCTAGGGAACTTGCTAATAAAAGCTCTCTTTCAAACCTCGGCTTCGGATGAAAGATCAAGAACAACTTAGTGTGTCTTTGGCCTTGTATCACCAGCGCTATGCAAGCTCAACTGAAGGGGCTCCCTGCTTCCCTTCCCCCCACCTCCCACATCCTTTGCAAATCACCGATCTAGAAAACAGAAGCTCACCGTCACAGTTGATTCTGTCAGGGCTTAACTCAAAGCCCTGATTGCACTGGCAGAGGAAGGAGCCGACGATATTGTAGCACAGTTGTGCACATGAGTTGGTGGTGTCACATTCGTTTATGTCTAAAAAGGATATGTAACAAAAATCTTTACACACAGCTAGATCTTCTCTTGAGTGGTACTTATGCTCATTCACCAGACAGTTAAGATACATTTGAAAAGCTGCCTTATACTGAGTCAGGACAATTTATGTAGCTGAAGACTGGAATCCAGCTCTGAAAGTCTCTGGCAGAGTTTCTGCAGCCCTGCTTCTGCAGATCTATTACCCCTGGAAATTATTTTTGAAAGCATGCACATGCAAATCCAGGCTGCAGGCTTTATTTATGTATTTAAAACAGTTACATTCCATATCTTCAGAGATGTGCCTGAGGTGCCTCCAGGGCTGGCTCTGCCAGTAGGCACACTAGGTGATTGCCTAGGGTGCTGGCTTTCTGGGGGTGCCAAATTGGGCACCCCATGTGACTTGGTGACATTATCATTACCGGGGGGGGGGGGGTTGCCAGAAGCTAGCCTTGCCTAGGGTGCCAGACAGTCTAGGGCTGGCCCTGGGTGCCTCACAGAATAAAGCAAGATAAAATCATACAAAACAAACATATTTAACAACCCTGAAAAGCCAGCCAATAAAGGAACACAAAAATCAAGATGCACAAAGTACATAAAAACCCAGAGCATTTACAACTTCATGCGTGCATATAGGTTTTTGGCAGGAAGTATGCCCACCATACCTGATTTTCCCATGAAACTGTGATTTAGGACTAAGCTATACATGATACTGGCAGATTCTAGGGTTGCCAGGTCTGTGTTGGAAAATACCTGGAGACTTTGGGGGTGGATCTGGGAAAGGGTGGGGTTTGGGGAGGGGCCTCAGCATGGTACAATGCCATAGAGACCACCCTTCAAAGCAGCCATTTTCTCCAGGGCAGCTGATCTCTGCCAGCTGGAGATCAGTTGTAAAAGCAAGGGATCTCCAGGCCCCACCTGGAGGCTGGCAGCCCTAGTAGATTCATGTCATTTTTTAAAGGGGGAAAGGAGACAGAAGGGGGTGTGTGTTAATCTGGATCAGGATCATGACACTCTTTCCCTGTAAACCATTTTTCTCAACCTCAGTCCCTACCCCCTAAGATGTATGCCAATTCTTCCTACCTTTTCTAATTTGACCTCTAACTTGTGAACCAAGTGACCAATTTCAAATTGTTAAGCACTGCTAGATAGTTAATAAATCCCCCTACAAATCTGTAACCCTAACAATGCCTCTGTCCATTGTTTCCATGATAGTTCTGCATATCCAAGTACAAACTGGGTCACTCAGGATGGATGAGTAGCAGTTGTCTCTAGAGGTCTAAACAGGGAAGCTTTTTAACAGTAACTCTTTTTTTTTTTGCTAACATAGCTGGTCAGTAAAGTTATACTTTTTGTGGACATGCACAAAGTTGGTCTAGCAGTCAGAAGAGAACTGACTATTGTTGCAGTCTTTTACTGCCATTTTATTTGATATGGGCAGGAAAACTCATAACATAAAATCAGCGGTCAGGTAGGCTATGCATGCACTTGGTGTCAGTACTGAGCTACAGGAATCCACTGAGCAGGAGTTCAAAGCCAGTTGTCACAAGATATTGCTTTTATCCAAACAGACTCTCACCCCCACCTGGAATCCTTTGCAGTCCTTTCAGGTGTGTGTGTTTATGGGAGAGCCTACAAGTGGCCTGGGTGGGTGGGTGAGGAAACACCAGAGCCTAGGAACTCTTCTCAGACAACGGCACAATATCCTTGGCCTGCAGTGGCGTACACAGCACCAAGGGTTCCTGATTTTAGCCATGTCACTCAGAATGAAACGAAATGTGACACTGGGTATTTGTGATTGAAACTCCAATATACAATTTTGCCTCAAAAAAACCAAACAAACACAAACAGCCACAGGGAATCTGATAAGAATGAGGGGAAAGGTACATGTATCTCTCCCATGCGCTTTCTCGATTGAAACTGACACCCTCCCAAGTGTTCTTAATACAGGAACATTTCAGGTATCTCTTGGCCATCTCTCACTGTATTATTTTCTGTCTAAGAATGTCAGAAATGTCCCATTTGCTGAGCCATGGAAAAGAGCAACTAGGCAATATGGGGGCCAAACTGACTAGGGAATGATTTTTTTTGCCTGTTCTTTGTATTTGGATACAAGAACAAGCATCATCCCTCACCCCCATTCCACCACCTACACTTTTTTTGCCCATGAGGATTGGATTGTCCATTTACTCTAGGAAAAGAATTCCCACCAGCAAAAAAGTTGTTTCAGGGAAAAAGAGTCTACTCTAATATATATTAACGGCCCTGTGGCGCAGAGTGGTAAAGCAGCAGTACTGTGGTCTGAACTCTCTGCTCATGACCTGAGTTCGATCCTGGTGGAAGCTGTATTCAGGTAGCCGACCTGAGGTTGACTCAGTCTTCCATCCTTCCAAGGTCGGTAAAATGAGTACCCAGCTTGCTGGGGGGAAAGTGTTAAAAGACTGGGGAAGGCAATGGCAAACCACCCCGTAAAAAGTCTGCCGTGAAAATGTTACGAAAGCAATGTCATCCCAGAGTTGGCAATGACTGGTGCTTGCACAGGGGACCTTTCCCTTTCCCTAATATATAACAGTTTTCCAGAAATGTTTCATGTGGCCATTTAATGCCACATTCCAGCATTTCTCCCATCCCCTACTATGGTTTTTATTTTTTTGGACCAGGTTTATAAATAATTGCTGCAAGGAACACATACTGATAAGGCTTCTCAGCACGCCACTGTTTTAAGATTTATCTGAAGTTATTTATTACCTTGGAGGTCTATTATCTTAAAATTCCACTACATTTACGACACAAGTCTCACACACTAGTAGATCAGTTTGCAGTGCTTGAGAGCATTAACACATTGCAAAATGGTCATATTTATTTTTCCTAAATGCAATTTCTCCTCCCTTCCATTTTTATTCCCATTTTAAGAGCATATATGATGGCACAACAATATGAAAGCAAGCAGGAATTTCAGAAGTAAAGTTTAGGTATGTAGCCCTGCAATAAAAGATCACTGTAATGCTCTCTACATGGGGCTACCCTTGACCCTGACCCGGAAGCTACAGCTAGTGCAGAACGCTGCGGCACAGCTGTTAATGGTGCTCCCTTGATGCACAGGCTACCTATTGTGTTCTGAGTCCGTTTCAAGGTGTTGGTATTGACCGTTAAAGCTCTTTATGGTCAAGGGTCTGCCTGTGTATGGGACCACCTTTCTCCACATGTTCCCCAGAGAGCACTGCGTTCAGGGATGCAAAACCTACTGTCCATCCCTGGACCAAAGGAGGCCAGGCTAGGACCTTCTTGGTGACAGCACCAGAAATGTGGAATGCCCTCCTAGAGGCCATAAGAGCCCTGCGGGATCTCTCTACTTTCTGCAGGGCCTGCAACACTGAATTGTTTTGACAGGCCTTTAACATCTAAACTGGGAGAGGACTGCCACCCCTCATTGCTAAAGAGCTATGGTTACTATAGGACCACCATCAGGAAAGAAGAGCCCACCTATATTGAAGTGTACAGCACCACAGAATGGTTTTTTAAATTGTAATTGTATTTTATTGGTTTTAAATTGTAATTACAAATGTCTGAATTGAATTGATTGTTAGCTGCCCTGAGTTTGCTTGTGGAGAGGGTAGGTTAGAAATTTAAAGTAATAAATAAATAAATAAATAAATAAATAAATAAATAAATAAAATTACTGCAATGAGGTTTATGTGGGACTACCCTAAAAGTGTGTCTGGAAGCAACAGTTGGTATAGAATGCTGCATCCAGACCACTGACTGGTGTGGCTCACAGAGACTGTAGCACTCTATTCACACCGGCTCCCGGTTTGTTTCTGGGCCAACTTCAATGTGCTGGTATAGACTTTAAGGCCCTATGTGGCTTGGGAGCAGTATGACTGCCTACTCCCATATGAATGTATTGGACCTCTATGGTAATCTTTGGAAGCCATTTCAGTAGGTTTTGGCCTTGCCTCAACAGTAACAGTCCATTTACTTGTATCTTATAGAACTTAATGGAAGCCTCTCCTACCTGAAGCGTCATCCATTCCTTTGCAAAGGCCCATCCAGTATTCCATTTCTTGTGTGACTGAAATTGATTTCCAGTATTCACAATATACCAATAGTGTCAGAACCACTATACTGGTACAAACTCTCAATGGGATGTCAATGGGATCATCAGGGAACCTAGGAACATGCTTGTGTTGTGATTACTTCCTATGCCTTGTTAACCATAGGGAAACTGGGCTAACACTGGTGTGGGCTCCGTCTGCATAGTCCTGGGCTTCTTACATTAATGTGGGGTGACTAGGGAAGGGACCTGAAGGAGAAAAGTGTGGTAGCCTGATGCAGAGTGTGTGTGTGGGTTTATGGGGTAGTAAGGCAAAAGGTATAAACATGGGAACAGGAGAAGGAGAAAAAGAAGAATGGTTGGATTTGTGGAAAAACTATTTGAAACTGATATGTAACCTGACAAGAAATCTAGGAAGCATGGAAGTGAGGTGGGTTTACTTGACACACAGACTATTTTGTGGACAGAAACAGGCCTGTGCCTGCAGGACAGCTCTTCTAGGTATGCCAAATAACTCTTGCCAGCCAACACTAGCTGAGACACCTGACAAAGCATGTGTGGTCTTTGGGACTGTGCTAGCTGCCTCTTGTTCTGTTTTCTATGAAGAGCAAGTATTCTTCATCTTTATTCCAGAGTTCTTTCTCTCCTTGGGTACAGCTGAGTATTTGTGGAACAGTTTCACCTACCTAAAAGTTTCCCATGTGCTAATATTACAGATTATCTAATGAAGTTGTTTCTAACTTGATGCATTCCAGTGTTTTTTTGCATTTTCCATCTTTTATTTGTTGCGGTATTTTACATCTATAATGCAACTACAAAGCTAGTCTGTCCTATGTGGATTATGTTCTACTGTCCCATATATATGTGATTTAGGATCACTTAGGAATTCTGCTGCCAGTGAACATGTTAAGTAAGCTGAGAAATACAAGTAGCCAGGAAAAGGAATGCAATATATATACTGCTGGCACTGGGGAGCTACAGTTCATTGAGGGAACCATGAATTCCAACATGTACTGTGACATACTGAAGCAGAGCATGATCCCCTTCCTTCAGAGACTGGGCCACAGGGCAGTATTCAAACATGATAACGACCCCAAACACACCTCCAAAATGACCACTGCCTTGCTAAAGAAGTTGAGGGTAAAGGTGATGGACTGGCCAAGCATGTCTCCAGACCTAAACCCTATTGAGCATCTGTGGGGCATCCTTAAATGGAAGGTGGAGGTGTGCAAGGTCTCTAACATCCACCAGCTACGTGATGCCGTCATGGAGGAGTGGAAGAGGACTCCAGTGGCAACCTGTGATGCTCTGGTGAACTCTATGCCAAAGAGGGTTAAGGCAGTGCTGGAAAATAATGGTGGCCACACAAAATATTGACCCTTTGGACCCCATTCGGACATTATCACTTAGGGGTGTACTCACTTCTGTTGCCAGCAGTTTAGACATTAATGGTTGTGTGTTGCGTAATTTTGAGGGGACACCACATTTACACTGTTATACAAGCTGCAGACTCACTACTTTACATTGTAGCCAAGTGTCATTTCTTCAGTGTTGTCACATGAAAAGATATACTTAAATATTTACAAAACTTGAGGGGGTGTACTCACTTCTGTGACATACTGTATACCTTTGCTGGTATTTTCCAGGTATTTATTTAGCTGAATCAGATTAGAGAATCTGATTTGGGTACTGAAATAGCTGTGCCTGAATAAAAGCCAATATTATTTGATTTTTATTCAGGTGTGGCTAGAAGGCATTTAAGAGACTGTGGACTCTTTAAATGCCTTCTAAGTTTAAATGCCACCACAGCAGAGCAACTCAGTGAGTGAACTCAGAAGGCATTTAAAGTTTAGCTTTAAATGTCTTCTGAACTCCATTATACCCTATGGGGATGGTCCCTACACGGCAGGTGTGTCAAACACATGGCCTGAGGGCCGGATCAGGCCCCCAGAGGACTCCTATCAGGCCTGCGAGTAATTCACTGTTATCTGCGTCCTTCTCTCTCTCTTGCTTCCTTCTGCATTACAGCTTGCTTTGCCAGGCTTGCTCACTAGCACAGGAGCTACAGAGCAAAGCCTCTGTTTTCTTCATTAGCTGACCAGCACATGAAGCAACTTAAGTACAAACGCTCACAATGCTAGCCATTTCATGTTTTCCCCTGGATCTTAGGCTCAGAGCATTGACCATGAGATTTCTGCAATGAATGTCAATAAATCAAAAGTAAGTTTGCAACTTATAGACATGCACCTGAACAACACCTGAACAGCATACACAAGATTGCTACAGCACAGACATTGTCTCCAGATTTTGATACAATAATTCAAAGCAAGTAGTGTCAATTATCAGAAAATGTTATATAAACAAAATGTTGCAAGGGTGCTAATCTTTTAAGCATGTTTTAAGTTTTGAAAAAAAACTTTAATTGTGTTATTTGTGTCCTCTATAAAATGTATATCTCCGTTACCTGGCATTGCATTTTATGACACACATGGCTCAGCCCGACAAGGTCTCATTTATATCAGATCCATCCCTCATAACAAAAGAGTTTGACGCTCCTGCTATAGGGTATAATGTTGAATAAATTCGGGTTTCTCATATATTTACCCAATACAATATTGATTCTAATACAATACAATACTGATACACCCAAATTTATTCAACTCCATTATGCCATATGGGGATGGCCCTATTGGGTAAAATGGAGTTGAAAAAATTTGGGTTTCCCAAATATCTACCCAAATCCCAATAAAAAGGTAAAGGTAGTACCCTGTGCAAACACCAAGTCATTACTGACCCAAGAGGTGACATCACATCACAATGTTTTCTTGTTATGGGTTGTGAGCAGAACTTGTGACTTTTTGTTATGGGTTGTGAGCAGAACTTGGACTGCAATACTGCAGCTTATCACTGTGCACCACAATACTGATATTAGGATTTGGAAATATTCAGGAATGCCAATATTTTCCTGATCCAATAGACTCAAACTGAAAAAATCCCAACTTTTTTGCACATCGCTAGGTGTGAAATGGTCATGGTTCTTTGTATCTTTTAAAAGAGACAAGAATGGTAGCATGTGATGTCCTGGGGTGCGGTGGTTAGACTACTGAAGGCTTGAACCTGAAAGGGTGATGAGGGTGGAAGGCACTCTGTGTGAGTGGAAATGGTCACCACAGTGTTTTTATTGTTTTTAATTTGCACTTCAAACTGTATTTTTATTTGGCATTTTTAGGAGCAGAGGTTGCCCCAGGTTTTAAAAGTCCCCTATGAACACATAAATGTCCAGTTTCTTATAGAACCTTTTGTTGTGAAAAGTTACTTAGAAGGCAGTGGAAATGTCTTTAGATATGCCTTTCTATGTCCAGAGCTGCTAATTTCTTTGGAATTATCAAAAGTGCTCACCTGCACAAGTATGATTGTCAGCTGCTAACTGAAAACCACTGTTACACTGGCAATAATATGAGCCAGGGACGTTCACACACCGATGGTGGCAAAATGGAGGTAGTATACATTCATCTATGTCTAAATTACCACAAAAAGAACAAAAGAAAAACAAATTATCATTACATAAATTCAGTTAATAAATTTCAGACGGAAGGTGCCAAAATAAATTATTACCCCTCCTCCAACATCTTTCAGTAGTCACTCTGAAGTTAATGAAGAAAATCATTAATTAAAACAGGTAAATCAGGGAGAAGCCTGAAAGTGTTAGGGTCTCAATTAAAGATGGGCATGAACCTCATCATGAACCTAATTTCCTGACAAAAATTGCTGCTTCATGGTTTGCAAACTGGAAGTTCATGTCCATCCCTATCTATGACTCCCTCACAACCCTTCACGTAGTTTTGGAGGGTCATGGCGAGAACTGGGGTGGGGGGGGGAGCAAGAGGGATTGCTGAAATGGCTTGAATCCATTTCAGCCTAAGAGTGGGGATGGTGTGCCCATCAGCTGTTAGGCTAAAACAGATACAAGCCATTTCAGTGATGCCTTTTGCTTCCCCCCACTTTCAAGTGTACCCTTTAAATGGCTTTTGCAAGCCATGCATGAGTGAAGTCCAAGTGGTAATTTCACCCAGAAGTGGCGAACTCACCAATTCGACTTCACTCGCATGTGGTACTCATCTGCAAAAGCTATTTAAAGGGAATGTTCCCTTTAATTGGCTTTTGCAAGATCTTCCCCCTTTCCATTCTGCTGGCCTCAGGGAGCCACTGCCAGCAGAAAGGTGGGAGGGAAGATCTTATTCCAAACCTCACGAACTGAACTGGTTTGGTAAATTGTTGGGCTCACAAACCACAAATTGGGATGAATCTCCATTTTCCAGGTTTGTGCTCTATGCCTGTAATTATGTCACAAAATCAGAAAATAAGGGTAAAACTATACACAGTGCAGGAGGCCAGTAATGAGATTCTCCACCTTCTTTTTAATTAAATCAGCTGCTCCACATGGGTTCTTGTAAGATAAGGGAACTGGTGTTGGAGAGGGGATGTTTATCCTTTTGTTTCCATGATATGTCACTGAATGTCAGTGGGGTGTGATTAGAGTACTGAAGGCTCAAAGTCCTGCTTGCCATAAAACTCACTAGGTGATCTCAAAGCCAAGTCAAACCTACTCCACAGAATTGTTGTAAGGATGAATTGAAGGAGCTTCTGTGAAGAACAGCAGGATAGAAATATGACAATGAATACATTTAAATTGCTCCTTCACCCAACCAAAGGTTCAAGTCCAATGGAGGGAATGACAGGGAGAGTCTGAAGACTGACTTCTAATCAATGTAGGCCATAAAGGTCTTAGTATGCTTAGATTCTCTTGATACATAACACATGAAGCTGCCTATCACTGGTCTATCAAGGTCAGGATTGTCTGCTCTGACCAGCAGCAGCTCTCCAGGGTCTCAGGCACAGGTCTTTCACTGCCTACTCCTCTTAATCAGAAATGCTGAGGATTGAAATTGGGACCTTCTGCATGCCAAGCAGACTCTTAACCACTGAGCCATAGCCCCTTCCTTCCAGTTTTGGCCACTGTTGTGCTCGCTGTCCTATCACCACCTTGTCTTACTTGCCATCCTCTTTATCCTGGGAGATAGCTGAGTAGAGTGGAAAGTTGTAAATTTATGTCTATGGCTGGCAACATACAAATCTAAGGAAAAGATCAGATTGACATGTAGCTCAAATGTGTAGCTCTAAAGTACCTATGGCAAACTGAACATGTACAGCAGTGCTGCTCTATCTTTTGTGGTACAAGGTCTATTTGCAAAGCACCATGGCAACCTCCTTCATCTTAATACCAAAAATGTTCCAGTGCAAGACTGCATTGGGACATGGGTCCCATGCAGTAACTAGGCTTCCCAATGCACTGTTTTAAAGATGCAGTAGATGAGTGTCAGGACCCTCTCCACACCTTCTGAATACATCTAGTTATGCTACTTCAGCTTGGGGAGCATGAATCCAGCACTTCCATCCATTGATCCTGATTGAAAGCATTAGAGCAGGGATAAAAAAAGAGACTATATAAATTGTGACATAAGACATGAATTTGTTCATTTTTTCTAAAAATACAGAGGGAAACACATGTAACCTGCTCTGAGTCCTTAAGGCAGAAAAAACTGAAATGTAAGCAAATAAAGAAACATAAAAGGATCTGATGTCAAAAGGTCTGCAAATCAATCTTGCCAGCCATTGTATAGCTTGTTTACCATGAAATACTTACCAATACACTGGTCCCCTCGCTTCTGATACCCAGGAAGACATTGGCAGACAAATGATCCTCTTAAGTTGACGCATAACTGATCCGATCGGCAGTTATGAGTGCCTGCTGTACACTCATCAATATCTTTTTAAAAACAAGCAAACAAAAAAGACAGCATAGTTACAGACTTTGGAAAGAGAGCACTGACTTTTCTACTCTTTGCCTTCCATTAAAGGCATGCAGCAGAATCATAGATTCGAGATTTGATTCATGTTAACTGAGTGGGTTAGTTGTGGCTTTCCTGTGATTGAATCCCATGGTGCACTAGTAATGCTTGGATGAACATCAGCCTCACTAGGTTAGACTTGCTGATGTGCTTAAGTCCAATGTGATGCAGCCAAATATGTAACTTTTCCTCATTCTGATGCAAAGTGGAATCCAGACATAAGGAAATAGTAGCCCTCCAGTCATTAATGAAATAGGCGTCAAATAGCTCCTGTTCTTTGTAACCCCATTCCCATAATGAATGACAACTATGATCCATGAATGTTCCCCTGCAGAAGCAAAACAGTATTGCCTCCTAACTCTAAATTTATGTCATGGCAACACTGCATAAATATTATTTATTTCAAGACTTGTAAATGGATGTGCCACTGATTGCCTATGGTGAGTCAGAAATCTCCAGGCCATCAAGCAAGCAAGCTTTTGCAAAATAAAGAGATTCAGTTCTTTTGATTCATGTCACCAAATATGCCACAAGTCATGGACAGGCCTATTTATATAAAAGACTTTTGGGCTAGTAGTTTGTCTGGGATTATTTGCAAGGCAGATTTATGGATTTATTTGGACTTGTATCACACACCTATCCCCTCTACAGGAGAGAGGCTAAAACTAAGCAAAATCCAATCTTAAAAGACTATTCAGAGCAACCTTTTTGAAAGACAATGAGCTGGACGTCAATGAGAAACCAGAAACCGAAGCAATCTGTATATATAGGATATGAAAGAACAATTGCACTCTGTATGTGTGTGTGTGTGATTATGCCCACTGGTCCAATCCTTGACACAGTCATCAGACCTTCTCTAGAAAGACTTTATGCATTTGCATCTAGTTTCTTCTACAGAGAGGCTGATGAACCCCCTGCCCTCAGTATTCATTCTACTTAAGAAAGTCATGGGAGAAGAATAACAATAACAAAGCATCCCCTCAGATCACAGTGATTTGAATTTTTGATGAATTAAATATTTTAGCAATCTATAATTTAACCTTCGTAAATTCTTCCTTCACTGATTAAAAGATTTAACATAAAACAAACTTGTACTGTTAAATCTTTTGTACTGTGTTTGTGTGCAGTTCCCCAGTTTTATTCCTGTTATAATTCAGTTCAGGGCAGTGACAAGATTTTCTTTTGGCATCTGACACCAACTGAAAGCCTCTAAGCTGAATAAACAAATTCCTCAAAACTAGTTTACAAATCCCAGTTGAACTTTCCATGTGTGTCCAGTAACTGGGGACCAGTGGCAGATTCCAGGTGGGGCCTTGGGGAAAAAAAGGGGGGAAAGGATGAAAACAAATGAAAACAAAGTTGATCACAACACTCAAATCACAAATAGAACCATCAATTATTTGACTTTATTCTTTATGATTGTCCTCTGTCCCCTTGCCACACACACACTTTACAAAGCTAAATATTTTCCAACAAGCTTCCTTCCTATCTCAGAGCTTGAAAGAAACTTTCTTTCCTTCTTCCTTTGAACAGATGACTGTAACTAATTCTTTAATGCTGACTCACTATGAAAGAAGTATGCAGAAAACAGTGTAAGGTGGAATGGAACATTCTTGTTAAGGTAATATGTACATGTGTATATATTTATCAAGTTTATGTGTGTGCAAGAGGGCTGTATACTAAATATTGCATGAACCTATACAGTGCACATGTGTGTACAATGCACTGCAGGATCCCAGCTTGGCCATCTAATGGGGGGGGGGGAGGGCTGGTTTTATTCTTGCTGCAATGGTGTCAGATCCAGTGAAATGCTTTATCTGTTGCCATTCTAGTACACCAGCTGCTCCCAACGGTCTCATCCATTAATATATGGACAGCCCCATCCTAGGTTTGGTTCTTTGGTTAAACCAGTGCATGACAGAATGCTGGGCAAGTGGCATTTTATATACAGAGAAGCTAATCTTTTTAAATAAATAATCCCATTAATAGTATAAGGAAATGGTAAGTTAGACACCTAAAACCTCATTTTGCTCCTCAGTGATGAAACTGTCCTCCTGACTCAAGCATGCGTACCTGTGTAAAAAAAGATGTTAGCATGAGAAAGGGAGAAAAGGGAGGATGTGAAGAGGGCTTCCTCATTTTGTCATCTTTTCTCTCTCATACACATATTTCTCTTTCCCCACCCTTCCTTCTGAATCACCTATTTTTGCAAGTAAATGGAGAGGATATTTTTGATAATGCACTTCTTCCAAAGCAAAAGCTACACATGTCCTCTGCTCCCACATAAAAAACAGAAGATATAGGAAAAGGGTAGAAGAGAGGAAGAGGTCATGTTGCCCCCAAAGCCCCCCCCCCCGAGAATTGTATCTGGTGAACCCCAAAATATTTTAGTATAGGAAAGTCAGAGGCTTGAGTGAACCCATCTTTCTGATAACAAGAAAGAGTATCTCAATTAAGGCATGTATTCTCTTAGGCACATTCAAGAGGAGATAGGCTGGCTGCCATGAGACTCAGCTCTTATTAAACAGGAAGGAAAGGAAAGGTCCCCTGTGCAAGCACCAGTCGTTTCTGACTCTAGGGTGATGTTGCTTTCACAACATTTTCATGGTAGACTTTTACGGGGTGGTTTGCCATTGCCTTCCCCAGTCTTTTACACTCTCCGCCCCCCCAAACAAGCTGGGTACTCATTTTACTGACCTTGGAATGATGGAAGGTTGAGTCAACCTTGGGCCAGCTACCTGAATCCAGCTTCCGCCGGAATCGAACTCAGGTCGTAAGCAGAGAATTCAGACCACATTATTATATAATGTATATAATTATTATATAATGCGGCAGTTATTAAACAAGGGGTACATTAATCAAAGTTCCTATATGTGATCCTCCCAGACTCCTCATACTGTGGTAATGAGTACCCACCCATGTTTGCTGGAGAATAATCTTCCTTCCCAGAATCTTCCTTTCAGTTCTTCCTGGAAAATCAGCCCATCTCCTTGACAATTGTCACTAGGCACAAGTTGTACTTGCTACCCAGTTAACTCTACTATGATGAGCCACACATATCTCCCCCTCCCTTTATATCACTTAGGGACATCGCTCAACAGCAACCCTCCAAAAATGAAATTTAAATGTCCTATGGCAGCTTTGGGTTTGACCTCTCCACCAATGGGGACTAAGATCCTAAAAATCCACTAATTGCAGTGCAAACCTTTCCCCTGCCACCACAAGCAACTGGATCCTGAATTTTGGCTTGACAGCTGTGAGGATCTTAATTCTGCACCAATTTTGGCCAACAACACTGCTCCTCCTATCTAAACCTAGATGAATTTCAGAGCAAAAAAGGGGCTTGCCAAGCTTTCTATTTTGGTAGTCAATCCTGGACCCAAGTCTTCTTCTATCACTAATGACACAAAATCACTGGCCTTCCTCATCAAGACAAGCAGCGTGTACTTCCCCCCTCTCTCATTCTGCTTCTTTTCTTGAAGTCTGCCCTTCATGTCTTTCTATCTGCTGTTGTCTCTTAGCTTCACCACCTCCTTGCTCTTTGCCAGTCAGCATTATAGCCAACTAGTCTTCTCCCATGATATCCCCACAAGATTAAGGACTCCTTTCCTTTCTGTCCTGAAAACCCTTCCCCACTTCACATCTTCTGCTGTTTTTGTGGGGTGGGGTACCCTAAACCTCTCCCTGCTCCTGTGGTTAGTTTTTCTCCAAACTAGCTACTGGGGGGAACACAAAGTAACTTAGGGTTTAATTTAAAACTACAACTGAACACTAGGATTGCACAACAGTGAATGAACTGGATTGCAAGTAAATTGCCATTTAACACAGTTCAGTCTTGCACGGCTGTCATTTTACATTTCTGGCCATTCTGTATCTTGCTTAGGTCATTTATTGACCTAAGTTTTCTGCTTATGCATTTTGTCTCCTTTACTCCCCTGAAATACTCATGTTCGCTAAAGCCCTGAACTGCGGATACAACACAGCCTGGTTCTCTTTCCCCACGGCCACTTTGAAGTTGTTTAGCAACTAGTGTTTCTAATAACCAGGCCTCTTCCTTAAGTAACATTCATCCTTACTATACTATGAGTCAGGTGACTTTTCTATTTATTGCTAAAATATTTAGCTCATCACTCAGTTACATGGTGTCCTGGAAGCTAATACACAGTTAAGTTCAAAATATATTGCTATTACTTTGAATGAGATGATGAAAAGGCTGAAGCCCGTTTTTCACATATGCTATGGTCCTAACTGCGCACTGTACACAAGGGAACTGAGAAAGACCACAACTCATATGTGACCTGACATATGTGACCTGGGGTGTGGATCCCAACCCACTCTGTGTACTTTGTAATGTATGAAGAAGTGATGACATTTTATCTTAGTCTAACCTCAGCAAAATAATGGGTTGTGTGCAGCCCTGAACTCCTTGCAGGGTTATGAATGAATAGATAGCCTTTAGGTCTTGCCTATTTCTGTGGGACTATTCATGCACATTTCTTGACTCCTTAGCCAGCCAATAACCTGCAGCTCAGTGCTTGTTATCAATCAAACTGCCTTTCTTTGAGCAGCTCAGCCAATGGTAGCCATAGACTCTTTGGCTGGTCCTGCCTTCTTTGTAACATTAGAGAAGCTCAGTCAATCACTAACAAGAGATTTCATCATCCTCTATGACATTCCACAATGCATAGTCTTGAGGACTGCTATAAAAACTAACAATGCAAGCCCTAGCAGAGGTCCATTGGAGGTCCACTGAGGGTTTAACTGCTTGGAATTGCCTTGTAAACACACACACAACCCACACTTGTAAACATTTCTGAAAAGCTGACTATAAAAATGCTCTCCACTTTGTCTTGCTGCCCTTTCATATCTATAGAAGAGTGCAAAATTAGTGTAAGAACTTTAAAGGAGGGAGGCAATTCCCTACTCTAAGCCCTTGTGTTACTGCAGGATACAGATCAACTTGGATTTCATAGTACTATTCCAGTAATCTTCCCTAATAGTTACATGCCATTGATTCCCCCTCATTTGCCAAAAATGAACCCAGTGCTCTGTTGTGAAGTGATTTATACTGCTTTGTCCCTTCTGTTGCTGACTTTGGCAATAAGCTTTCTGTCCTGAGCTGAAATTCTGGGTGAGCTGCTCTAAGCTATCGCAAGACCCTTGTCTGAAGCCAGCTGTTTCTTTTAAGTTTTGCTAGTTGGTCATTATCCTTGCTGGAACCTCCACTCTAAAAACACATTTACTTGAAATGGGGTTTCATTGGAACTTGCTTCCAAGTAAGTGTGCTTAGGATATCTCCCTCAGTCCCTCTGTTCTACACTTTACATGCCTGGCTCAGATCCCTCTGGCTGTGACTCATTCTTCCCCAAACCCCTGACTCATGCTGCTTGCTCCCTTATGTAACATTTTAATCTCTGCAGTTTGCTTCCTACAACCAGATAATCACAACAGTGCTTGGTATTTCAGTGCGGTTCCCACCAGCCGTTTACACTTCAGTGCAATTATTCCTTCAGCACAGCTCTTTTTATGTAACAAGCCACAGGTTGCCTGGTTGCCCTTTTAAACCTGTGTCAATCTGGAGCCCATGGTTACACAGCAATACATTCAACCAATCCAAGCATGTGCCGCATCTCATTACTCTTGATCACTGCCTGCGGAGCTGGAAAAATCCAAGCCCTTGTTGCCCAGGCACCTAACAACCCGATGCTAGTGCAAAAACTATGTGCAATTGCAATTGGGGTACACAGCTTGTTGTTAAAGGACAACCAGAAAGCACCCCCATTGAAGCAGAGAGCTGTGGTGCCTCAGAAATTCAAAAGCTGACCACACTGAACAGATGTAATGCACCTGGAAGAAAGCACAACCCAGACCTCTCAAGGAGGACATCTCTGAGCCTTGGGACTGTAAGTTGTAACACTCAAGACAGGGTTCCATCTGCACACATGAACTCTGCTATTAATGAATATTAATAGCAATTTATTAAGTACATAGATTGGGTCTGTGTAAAAATCAGACATGAGCTGTCGGTTTTCTTTAATTTCTGTGCACATGGTGCCCAGTTCACACTGAGATGAAGATGCACAGGAAGGCGCTTCAGCTTTCCCTATATGCACTGGGGAAGAGCGACCACACCTGTGGGAAAAGAGAACCTGCAACTCACATAAGACTGTTACACAAGGTGGAGACCTCAGAACTAACCTGTATACTTCATGTGTCATCTGGCTCACACTACTCTCACATGTTGGAATAGCACTAGAGAACAAATATGATGTTGGGAATGCATCAATATTATATAAGGAAACATCACAATGTTTTCTTGGCAGACTTTTTGTCACTGGATGGTTTGCCAATGCCTTCTCTAGTCATCTACTCATTTTACCAACCTTGGAATGATGGAAGAAAGAAGAAATGTCATGTTTAATCACACAACTTGAAGGGGCCTTATAGTTCAACACCCTGCTCAGTGCAGGAAATCCAAATTAGGGGATTTTCAAATGGTTGTCCAGCCTCTGATTCAAAAAATTCACACCTCACATTACTCAAGCTCTGAGTCTTTTCAGATAACTGATTTTGGACATATGATGCTGCTAAGCCAACTAAGAGCAATGGGCCAATCCAGTATGTGCTACTTGAGATCCTTTAAATGAAGATGCCAAGGATTGAGCCTAGGACTTCTGCACGTACAACAGGTGCTCTGCCACTGAAGTTTGGGGCCCATACTTCACTGAAGTATGGGGCAGGAGGCACTATTTCCTTTATGCATTTCATATAAAGAAGTATACAGCCCAAAGGGACTGGCAAAAATTGGGACCTAGTCTTGGCTAAAGCTGATAGTTTGATCTGAAACAACAGTCTGATGTGGAGCCTGCAGCACATGTTTGTATCTTTACAAGTGAGACTATTCAACATATTTAAGCCTTTTTATCTAAGTGCTAGGCAGAATGGACTTAGGATAGCGAAACTCTGCTCAGGATTGCACTGTAAATTTCCTGGTAAATGTTGGCTCTCTCATATGCACAGTCTTTCTTTGAAGGACTACACTTTGAAGAGTTCTGACAAATTATACTCTTTTTTATACTGGTGGAGGAAAGATTTTTGAAGCACCAAAGAAAATTAATCATGCTGTATCTTCTTCTTGCCTCTTTCATATTTTAGGCGATACCACGATGTGTTTTTTATTATTCTTCCCATGACATTTCTTATGGCAAAAGCCAAGCTCAAATCCTGAACGCCTGCCGGATTCTCCCTTGATCCTTTCTTACACTTTAGAGCAACATTAGTAACCTTGCAAATCCTTTGGTTTCCTCCTCTGCATTAACAGGCTATCAGCAATCTCTGTCAAAAGCTTTTTCTTTTCTTTTTTTAAATTCCCTTGCTACTTCCTACAATGTTTGGAATGTTGTACATCTGGGCCTACTGCCCAGACAACTTTTAACTCCTTGCTTTTGGGAGTTTGAAGACCTCAGTAAGAATAAATGCTACCTGTCTTCAAATCAGGGAGTATGACAGGCATATCAGCTCTCCCTGTGCCAGTGTTTGTACAGGCTTCTGTCATTCTGCTCCCTATCCTGGGGACAGCCTCTCTCTATTCAGTACTCTTCCTCATTTTCATTCTTGCAATAACACCTCAGTTTTTCAGCAAACCTATCCTGGAACCATGATATAGCATTGTACTGTGCCACCTACTAGGGGATCTGAGGCTTGAATCAGGAACCTCATAATGCAAAGCTGGGTTCTACCCTGGTAAACAACACATAATATTCAAATTCCAGAGCCCTCTTTTGACACAGAAGGAAACAGAGGTGTGCTACAGTAGCCCTTGTGATTGGCTTGCAGTAAGGCCTCTCAGTTGTCCAGGCCTGGTACTAATACTAGCACAGCCTGACTCATCAGCCTAAGGCTATCCACTAATAGGCAGCATCTGCCTGTTCACTCCCAGCCTGGTTTAAGGCCTCCGTCCTAACCTGCAAGAAACTTGCACTAGAGAACACTCACTACTTCTGACTGCTCCCATGGCTTCAGTCTAGCCCTGTCATCTCTAGCACCATCTCAATCTCCTCTACTACATCTCCATTACTTTTTGTCATGTACTTTTTGTCAGCCTCAGCTTCTTCTTGCCTAGCTCTCGTGGTGAGTGTGCATTAACAGTCACTGCTTTCCAACCACCAGGTTGAAGCCCCCTTTGCCAGCTTCATACCAGTCACAGAAAATGGAATGCATTATTGGCTTATATTGAATAAATCAGATTTAAAGGCTTTCCAGATTATTCTTGGGGCTGGTACAATCTTATCCCCCCTCATGGATGTTTAGGCTTCATACAAAAATTTACTTTGCCTAGCAATAAGAACTACACATATATGGAGCACGTAAGCTTGGAAAGTAGGTCACCAAGAAGAACAAACATGCTTCCTGAATTATCTTCCTAAGAGGCAGACTCTCAGTGAAATACACATGCCAGTTCATTGCTTTTTCACATAGGAAATGATACAAATATGATATGGCTATTACCCTATTGTAGTTGCTCACAGACAAATATACTTCACTTGTTGCTTTGTTTCTAGACTACTGAATAGAGTAGATTGCAGCAGTTCACTGACATAGCCAGGAACACAGTCCAAATACTGCACTATAGTCAGGCCACTCTCCTCCTTTTCCTATCCAGGAATGCCACAGCCTTTGCAGGTTGTACCACTTGTGGTCTATGTGCAAACACTACTGCTCAGCTCAGCTGTCAAACAGGAGAAAAACACTAGATCAAAAACTGACTAGTCTCATAGGAAAGTGGATTATCTGTATTTTACAGATCCATCTTCAGTAATTAGCCTTCAAACTTGACCTCAAGGTTTAAGTTTAAGGATTAGCATCCAAAACTACAGGAGGTAAATTTATAACAGACTCAGTTACCGTGGCACAGAGTGGTAAAGCAGCAGTTCTGCAGTACTGTGGTCTGAACTCTCTGCTCATGACCTGTTTGATTCCGGCGGAAGCTGGATTCAGGTAGCCGGCCCAAGGTTGACTCAGCCTTCCATCCTTCTGAGGTAGGTAAAATGAGTACCCAGCTTGCTGGGGGGGGGGGGGGAATGTAAAAGACTGGGGAAGGCAATGGCAAACCACCCCGTAAAAAGTCTGCCATAGAAACATTGTGAAAGCAATGTCACCCCAGAGTCGGAAACGACTGGTGCTTGCACAGGGGACCTTTCCTTTCCAGTTACCTCCAGTTGCAAACCTAGAGGCAAGCGAGGTATGTGATTGGAATTGCTAGCTGTCTGTTGGGGTGGGAAGGCAGAGTAGAGCTGTGGTTCATTAACCTTGAAGGGTGTTTTCTGTACAACTACTTGCTGACCAGGGCTTTAGTTAGCAGTGCTCCTGTGCAATTGAAGTTCTCATTCATTTCAGTGGAGTATATGCAGGAGAACTTCATGTCTTGGCTTCCCAAAACTGAATTACAAAAGGTAATTACTTGTCTCCCCCTTTTAATAAACCTTCTTCCTCCATTCTCCTCCTGGCTCTTATTCCAAAACAGTACTAATTTTTTTTAAAGAGAAAGAGCATGTTGGAGATTCCATTCCAATCAAAATTCAGCTCTTTTATCTCATTTTATTTCAATGGAAGGATTAAGCTTAAACATTGCTCATTACATTGTGGGGTAGGAGAAATACTATTGTTATATTTTTATTAATAGACAAAAATATTAGACTCTATAAAATGTAATCTGAATTGATTTTAATAGAGGATCTTAAGGAATGTATTTTAGCTTTGTTGTTGCAAACAAACTTGTAAATGTAGCTATTTTTTAAAAAAACACACAATAATTTTAATGCAGTTTATCATCAAGATTCAGAACCCATGCTTTGGACAGCATGTTGACACCAGTTGTCAAGACAAGATATAAACTAAACTGTATGGAGTCCTCTGGAGGTGCTTCTTTAAATCTTTCCTTCTTGTAGATTTAGCAAGCATGAAATCAACCCAGTATGAGTATAACTCTAACCCACCCACGATGACCAATAAATGTTGGAGACTATTCAAAAAATGATTGTAGATAAAAGAGATTTTCCCCCTGTGGTATATCATCTTCAGAACTAATATGGAACATTTCCATGTATTCTGTTCAGAATCATTTTCTGCAGTGTTTCAAAAAAACACATTCTTGAACATGAAGAGACTGCATGACAGTTAAATTAAATTAATGTAACCAAAGTAACCTCCTAGTTCATCACTGCAACTCAAAAAAAAAGAAAAGAAAACCCTGAATCAAGTCATTGTGAACGCTTTCTTTGTTTATTTAAGTTAATGGAAAACTATCCCATGTTTAGATATGAACCTGCCATCCTTCCTTGGAAGTGACCCCAAAGCATGATTATTATGATAAATGGTGTCCAGAATTGTCTGAATTTTTTAAAATGATGTTGAATTTTTAGTTTCCATTTTGCTATTCATTTTTGTTTTCCTTCCCTGGAAACCAAGTAAGCCAGGCCTGAAGTGACCCACTAGGCTGAGCATGGCTTATGGCTCCCAGGAGCCTCACAACACTCCTGTTTTTTGTGGGTTCTGGCAGGCAGTAGAAACAGGAGGCTTTTTGAGCTTCTAGTGGGCCACATTTCATGGTTAATGGGCTACATTTAGCCATCAGCTCTAAGTCCTATAATAAGATTTCACTTCTGCTGCAAGTTTCCTTTTCATAAATACCATAACTAGAGGTTTTCAAACTGCAGCAACCCAGAGATTCTCATTTTAATTTTTTCACAGGCCCTCCCTTCCTCCCCCACTGATGCCTGCCACACACAAGACAGCAACCATTCAAAGTGTGTGGCAAATTGTGGGTGTCCTATGGAGGCCGCAGTCCTCTAGTGTCTTCAAAATTCTAGAGTTTATCAGTTATACTTTATTGTCAGCATAGTACCTACCACAATGTCAGGTCTCAGGATAGCTGATTCTATAGAGCCACAACTTAAAAATGCCCTGACCTAAATCATACTCAAACTGGACCCAAAGAAGGGGAAATTAGCTTTAAAGGAGTTCCAGAAAGGAATAATGCAAGACCTTGTAAGTCTGTACATAGCAGAGCAGACCTTGGTAGGGATACCCCAAAATAGATACCCCAAAATTAAATTATGAAGAAAGAAAGTGAGAGAGTGATTGTAAACACAAACAAATAGCATTATAGTATCCAAATAAAATTGTTTATCTCTAGCTATGATGACCTCATTAGAATTAAACCTCCTTGGTAGTACTCAGACAATTAGAATTCCTAGGCAGCCCATCAGAGTCTGTGTTTTGGGCTGGTACTCTGAGGGAATCCTGGAAGTTAGGTCACTTAGAGGGTGCAGCTTTACAAGATCTTGCCTTTTGAAAGAGGGAGAAGATTAATCTGTCCCTAGAGGGGGAGAGTATCTGCCCACCATTCCTAGAAAAATAGAGAGAGCTCTACTTTTGCAGATGAGAACAAGAAGGGTTTGCTGGCTGTTCTTGCAAAGGTGTACCACCTGGAGAACCCTTGCAAAGTCACAGGGCTCCTTGTGTGCCAGTCTGAGAAACACTGCCAAAGAAAATCAAAACAATCAACTGAACTGTTTTGCTAGGCACAGGCCTGGCTAACACAGACAGCAGAATGGGTGGCAGCATGGACTATTATGCTTCAGGCTGCAGGTAAGAGATGCCATTTTTGTATTGTCTTCCATGTACAAAATCCCACCTCCAAGTTAAAAAAAACTAGCATGTTAATGAGAAAGTCTCTGGTTCATATCCTGGACCCTGTGTGGATAGTTTTCTACTTGCAGGGTTTTTAAAACACACTGTTAAACTAAAGAAATATAATTCCTCCATCTGCAATCTGAAGCAGCAGTTATAACGTACTAGAAACTCTCAGTTAGCTTTTCCCAAGGCCTGAAATCAACATCAGAGATGATGTGCCCCCAGCATTGGAAGTATGGTAAATAACTATGAGGGAAAGCAGTGCTATGGCTTTGGAAATCCATCCTGAGGGAAATTCACCTTTCCTCATTCTTGCTGGCATTCCATCATACACATGACACAACTTTTTGTGACATCTTTTATTGGTGGTCCAATATTGTTTAATTTAATTTATGTTGCTTGTTACTGATGTTAAATCTGGGTTTTAAAAAAATGATTTGTTGTGAGTGTACTTACTGGCTAAGGGCTTTGTTTTTTAATTGTAAATAAATGTTATAATTTCTATTCTTGATTGTTATAACCTGTCCTGATGGTCCATTCTGTGGACGGAAGAGTGAAATACAGTTCAATGAAGAAATAAAAGAATTCAAGCCATCTCATTCTTCTTTGGACTGACAGTTGGAATAAGGTTGCCAGGTCTGTGATGGAAAATACTTGGAGTTTTTGGGGGTGGATCCATAATAGGGCAGGGTTTGAGGAGGGGAAGGGCCTTAGCATGGTACAATGCCATAGAGTCCACCCTTCAAAGCAACCGTTTTCTCCAGGGGAGCTGATCATTGTTAGCTGGAGATCAGTTGTAAAACCAGGAGCTCTCCAGGCCCCACCTGGAGGCTGGGGACCCTAAGTGGTAATCTTACACCAAGTTGCCTTGAAGGCTGCCAAAATACAGCATTGAGCCATGCTGTAGTAATCTCTCTGTGGAAACATCATGGTAGTAACTAAGCTTCATAATACCGTAGGGTTGCCAAGTCCAATTAAAGAAAAATCTGGGGACTTTGGGGGTGGAGCCAGGAGACTTTGGGGGTGGACCCAGGAGACATTGGGGGTGGAGCCAAGAACAAGGATGTGACAAGCATAATTGAACTCCAAGGGAGTTCTTGCCATCACATTTAAAGAGACAGCACACCTTTTAAAATGCCTTTCTTCCATAGGAAATAATTAAGGATAGGGGCACCATATTTTGGGGCTCATAAAATTGGACCCTCTGGTCCAATCGTTTTGAAACTTGGGGGGTATTTTGGGGAGAGGTACTAGATGCTATACTAAAAATTTGGTGCCTCTACCTCAAAAAATAGCCCCCCCAGAGCCCCCAATACCCACGGATCAATTTCCTATTATTCCCTATGGGAATCGTTCTCCATAGGGAATAATAGAGTGCCTAGTAGACATTTCCCTCCCCCCCCACGCTTTCTAAAGGGGGGGAGGGCCTCCAAACTAGGGAATCCCCTGCCCCCTCCCTCTCACACACACACACTTACCAGATCTTCCTCCGGACAACTCTACTTCCTGTGAAAACGAAAGCAAAAGAAAGGGAGGGGCCGTTCTCAGAAGCCCTTTCTGCTTCCTGCCCAGCCTTAAAGGGGCAGACATTTTGCAGACGGCTCAGGAGCTCTACAACATGAAGCCTAAAGGTATGTTCTCCCCCCCTCCACCCCCCACCCCCGCTTCCAGAGTTTTGAAGAGTGGGAGATGAGGCTGCGAACCCAGAAGTCTCCCGCCAGAGCGGGAGGTTTGGGAAGCCTATAATACCGTCTGCATTCAGGACATGTGCTTAAAAGGTCACAGTGGGATGTGGCCTTTCCTTGAGGAGATTCAGCAGATTATTTACAGTCCACATTTCTTGCTGAAGCTAAAAGCAGATACAATAGACACAAACAGCACTTCCCTTCTTTCAAGAGCTAGTATTTTAGGCCTATTTACACATATAGCAGAAAGTGCTAGACTGGACTATACCACATCTGACTGAAGGTGAGGCTCCTGTAACTAAACATATCTCTGCAAGTAAAAAACAAAAACAAACATATCAAACTACCCTATTGGGGGAATTTTCTGTCCTAGCCTACTACCTATTATCCTGTTGTTGGCCATCCAGAGGAATCGATTGGTCACTGTGTCAGACAAGATGGACTAGAAGGACTATTGGTCTAATCCAGTAGGGCTCTTCTTATGTTTGTGTAAAGGAACATTCATAAACGTGATCAATCACCAGCAGTCAAATTAGTATATTCCATTTAATCACTTTTAAACTCTGCCATTTCATTTGGCTGCATGTGTAAGCCAGGCCTCATTCCTGGGAAATGGAAGTCGCAGGACCCATAGAGGTGTTCTGCTTGGGAAAGATGGAGTTCTCTCTCTTTCTCTTTTGTTCCTGACATATAACTAGGGCTGCCAAGTTTCCACCGGGGGTAGGGGATCTCCTGGTTTGGTTGGCCCCAACCTGCCGGCAGGGAGGAGGCTGCCAGGGAGATCCCTGCCCCCTGAAGAGTCCTGCCACCATGCAGCACGCATGGCACAATGGCATCACCCAGAAGTGATGTATCATGCTGGGCATGTCATGTGAGGATGCTCTAGGAAATTGCAGGAAACTCTATGGTTTCGCACGGAGACAATCTAACAATTTTTTTGGGAAACTCTAGTCCCCTCCCCCAATTGCAAGAGCATCCCCACGCAAAACCATAGAGTTTTCCGTGATTTCCTAGAATGTCCCTGTGCAATGTGCCCAGCATGATACATCACTTCTGGGTGACATGATCATGCTCCATGTGTATGAAAAAAGTCCCCTGTCAGCAGTTAGCGTTGACTTGGCAACCCTACCTATAATACAGTCAGGATTTGCTACTCTAAATTAGTGATACTGATCCTACACTTCTAATAGTGTATTAGACCTGACATGCAAAAAGGTGATACTTCGCCTGGCATGGATATACAGTGGTGGACAAAGGTTTACCTACTCATTCTTTGCTTTTAAAAGTACAGGAGACAGATTGACACTAGGCTTGTCTAACACTACCAACAGTTTTATACCACTTTATTATGGCTCCTCCTCCCCTACAAATGATAGAACTAAGTGTACTGAAGTCAGTTGGTTTTGAAGGATGTACCTATTAAAGCTACATGGATGGTATTCGGCTTTTCTGCATGATTAGTTGCCAAAAACAGCTCACAAAAACACTCAGTTTAAACAACAGAAACAAACAAGATACAATAAAAAAAGAAACAAAAAAAAATACAACACCAACCCTTGGGTAAGTTTTCTTAGTGTTTCCCCCTTAACATGCCCAGCATTCCCTGAGCAGAGGGACCAATCTAAACCAATTTAATTTGCAATGTGGATATTACAGTTGCCAACCTCTAGGAAAATTCTTGCTATTACAATTTATTTCCAGACTAAAGATATCAGTTTCCCTGGAGAAAACAGTTGCTTTGGAGGGTGGGCTCTATGGCACTGTAAGCTGCTGAGGCACTCAGCAGTGGGCTCTATGGCACTGAAACCCTGCTTTCCCCAGGCTCCACCCTGCAAATCTCCAAGTATTTCCCCACCTTCAGCTGGCAACCCTAGAGAATATGCCTAAATGTTGGAACCTCCAGATGGGGTGGTGGGGGTGGTTAGTTGGAAGATAACAGGAGACTTGGGCGTTTGCTACTGACTTAAGGATTTGGTATAAAAGATTGTGATCTTGTTAATGGTCCCTTAGTAAAAGCAAATGACACAGAGCAAAAAAGTGGCAGAGTGCTCTCTCTCCCTCTCCACAAGAACATTTGCAGAGCTCTTTCTGGACTCAGAATCTGCCAAGCCACGAGTGCAATTTTAAGTTCAAGCTGAGTTCAATGACAGTTATCAAAAGCCTTATCTCAATGAGGATATTGTTTTCCAGCTGTAGTCATGCTATCTGTTGGCAGCAGCTACTTTTTGAAATCTCTACAACTCCCTGAGTAAATAAGTAGATTCCTGATGCTGTTCCAGTTTCAAAATATGCCTTTGAAGGGCTTACCCAGCAAGATGCAGCAATTTCCCCCCACCAAAATATTTGTATGATTTTCTGTCATGGTCCTCTGAATAGCCAGGTACTCTGCACAATAAGAAATGGGATGGGAACAAGACATATTCATTGTTGAAGGAGACTAAGGCTGATTCCATACAGAGATTTTCCCCATGGGAACAGCTAGACACCTCTCCCCCTGCATTTTTAGGAGCTTTTACACATTTTTGGGGGTTGGGGGCTTTCAGGGATTTCTCTTTTGTGCTGGAGTGGCAGCAGGAAAAAGCATCCATGTGGAGGGTTCACCACAGCCAATCTGGGGACGAAGCAGAGCTAAGCTCCTTGCCCAGACCTTTAATGGACTTGTTTTCACAGCTGAGTCACAGTGTTCTTTTACCTGCTGTGAAGGAGGAAACCAGGGACTGCTGGGTCCCAGGAGGACCTGGTGCAATCGTCAGTATGTCAGCACTACTTTGCCACAGCAACAGAAAGGTGGGAATGAGGTCAGCAGAGAGTGTCAGAGGAACAGCAGGTTCAAATGCTGTCCCTGCAATGCTGCTTCTGCAATGGGGACACCTTTCCATCCACCATGTGGAAGGAGCTCAAGTAGGGTTGTCAAGTCCAATTCAAGAAATATCTGGGGACTTTGGGGGTGGAGCCAGGGGACATTGGGGTCAAGCCAGAAGCAAGGTTGTGACAAGCATAACTGAACTCCAAAGGGAGTGCTGGCCATCACGTTTAAAGGAACTGAGCACCTTTTAAATGCCTTCACTGCATTGGAAATAATGAAGGATGGGGCACCTTCTTTTGGGGCTCATAGAATTGGACCCCCTGGTTCAAGCCTTTTGAAACTTGGAAGGTATTTTGAGGAGAGGCATTGGGTGCTATGCTGAAAATTTTGTGCCTCTACCTCAAAAAACAGTCCCCCCCAGGGCCCCAGATACCCGCAGATCAATTTTCTATTATACCCTATGGGAATCGGTCTCCATAGGGAATAATAGAGTGCCCAGAAGACAGTTTCCTCCCCCCCTGCTTTCTGATGACCCTGAAGTGGGGGGAGGGCCTCCAAAGTGGGGGATCCCCTGCCCCACCTGGGGATTGGCAACCCTAAACTCAAGGCAGCTTTTCAAAGACATGGAACCATTTAAGAACATTTGTCAACAATTAAGAATCAACCAGGTGGTGTTAAATATTGACAAAGTTCATAAATGGCTCCATTACATAGTTCTCAAACGGCTCCCTATCTTTGCTATACCCTGTGCAATTCACAATATGGATTAATGCAAATCCGACTGAAGAAACTGGAGTCCTGCCCTGGTGTTATAGCCTACTCCCATGAGCAGCATAAATATTTAAAAATACTAAAGAAAACAATACTTAGAATATCAAGGCATGCATTGACTCACTTATTAATCCTTACTACAAATTATCCTACTTAACTTGTAGGACTCCACAGATATCCCTAAAATTAGGAAAGAATTGATAACGATATTACTGAGTGCCGCAAAATTATTGCTTACAATTGATTGGAAATCTAAAAAGATACCCTCTTTAGATCATTGGAGAGCTAAAGTTTGGGAATTTTTAACATTTGATAAAATAGCTGATTTGCTTAATAGCTGGACTTTCTAACTTGATGGACACATGGATCCCTTTATTTGACTAAGATTGGAAGGCTTCTGTCTTTCAATTACTGCTTCCTAATTATCTACATCATACCCTTTTTGTATTGTTAAACAAATTGTATATTTTTAAAGGAGAGTCTTGTTTATTCACCATTTGATTGGTTGTACTTGTAAGCTGTAAGTTTAGTTGTATCTTGTTTGTTTTAAATTGTATTTTACTGGTTTTTAAAATTGTATTATACTATTGATTACTAGCCATGCTGAGTCCACTTGAGGAGAGGGAAGGATAGAAATTGAACATAATAAATAATAATAAATAATAATAATAAACTTTATATTTAAAAGGGGAAAAATCCTTACTACAAGCATGTAAAATAATTTACTGTTATTATTTTCATAATGCAAAAAGATAATGGCTTGCCTACAACACAGATAATGCTATAGTCTATCTAACACATTAGAAGTTTCAAAACTAAATTTATTTTTTCAACTCTGTGTTCCTGAAATTCCTGAGTACATAAACATATGACCCACGGGGGGGTAATAGACATTACTGTTTATGTTAGTAATAAATATGTAATTATCAACTGCCACTTACTTTGCATTCAAATTGCTCAGTAATACATCTAACTTTTCTGTAGAACAACACCATATTAATATCCCACAACACACCTAGAAAACATGCAGCAATTAATTGATATGAAAGGCTTTGGAGTTATTAGTTTTTAAAAAAATAAAACTATTTAGGTTGTACATGATAAACGTTCACACAATTGTACACCTGTATCTGAAGAAGTGTGAGTGAAAGTTTATACCGTGAATAAAACTTTGATGGTCTTAAAGCTGCAACTGGACTCAAACTTTTGTGCACTGTGAGGACAGGGCAGCTAGAGAGATTTTGTCTCCTTTCTTGTAACATTCAGAATGATCTAATAAAATAAACTAGCAATTGCTACAGAACAAAAAAAACCTGATGTAATTGAACTATGGAATTCATCATCAAAAGATGTGGTGGCTACTATCTTGAATACATAACACAAAAATAAAGGATTATAATCTCATTCCAAACATGTTGACTCAGAAACAGGGCTTTTTTTGTAGGAACTCCTTTGCATATTAGGCTACACTCCCTGATGTAGCCAATCCTTCAAAAGCTTACCCCTATAAATCTCTCTTCTTACAGGTCCTACTGTAAGGTCTTGAAGGATTGGTTGCATCACGGGAGATGGACTGAGGAGAGGCAGTAGTAAGCAGTAAGGCTTCAGGAGAACCTGTCAGTAGAGAACTGTCTCGCTCAAAGGTCAGTGGCCTTCTGATGAGGTTCTGGCTTAACAGGGCCAGCAGTAGGCAGGTCACAGTGAGGCTACCCAATGACAGGGGGGAGTGGTGACAGAGCGTAAGGCCACTCCTGTGGTACCCACAACTTCCAATAAAAATTGAGGATCAAGCCACCCGTTAGGTTTTTATTATATCTATGGTAAGTGGCCTATTGTACCAAAGTTCAGAAACCCTATTTTAAAAACCTTTTTATTGATTTTTATTCTTGACAGCAGGACCCACTGAGATAAGGAAGTTTCTTCTGGAACACATATGATCCCCCCTCCATTCCTTTGGGACAGGCCTGCACAATCTGTAGAACATTTATACAAAAATACCAGTAGTTATTTGCAAGATTTTTTTTTTTTAAAAAACCCTCTTCGTTCTTTCAGTATAATTTCAACTTGGTCCTATAATGGTTTATTATTGTAATATTTTTGCAATGTTTGGAGCCATTATGTAATTGTTATACTTGACTACTGAAGAAGGCCATATGACCAAATCTGTTTGAATATAATGTATATTTTTAATCTAAGTTGAGGCTGTATTAGGGCCTTTACATGTTTTTTTAAAAATGGAAATAAATACAGGGCTTTTTTGTATGATTGTTCTATATCTTGTATTCATTTCCTTTAACACTGGGCCCATTAATTTGGATTTATTTAACCTTTTAGATTCTTAATTCTTCTTTTTGGGTTAAGTCTCCCCCCCACCCCTTGGTTGCTGCAAAACTTGTAGCAGATCAAATCAAATGTGCCAGGTACTTGACGACCCACTTGTTTTGAAAGTTCAGGAAGAGAGCAAAAACTTGCTTAATGGCCCCACTAGGCAATTGTAGATGGTTACAAGGCTGCTTTAGGTTTGGAAGGCTGCAAATTGTTCTACCTGCTCCAGAACACTGGTAGAGATATCTTGACAAAAAAGGCAGGAACTTGGTTGGAAAGGACTGACACCTGAAAATTTCAGACACTATGATTTGGTGCAGGGTGCCAGCTATGAGTTGGGAAATACCTGGAGATTTTGGGAGTGAAGCCTGAGGAGGGTGGGGTTTGGGGCATAATGCCATAGAGTCCAACTTCCAAAACAGCCATTTTCTCCAGGTAAACTGATCTCTGTCCCTTGGAAATCAGTTGAAATAGTAGGAGCTCTCAGCCACCACTTGGAGGTTTGGCAACGAAAGTGAGACTCACAGATAGTTGTGGCAAAGGGAAAACTGAGTTTCCATGTTAAGTGTCTACCGCCAACTTCTTAAAGCTATAGACATTCAATACAAACTCCACTAGTCATAATACAAAACTTTAACATATATAAATGAACATATTCCATACACAAACAGAACAATTCAGCAAGGAAGGAACAAAACACCCATACATTTCCAGTCCTTATTAAGGAGGTAAGTCTGATGTGTGTTCTATGTCCTTATGTTAGGTGAATGTCCAGCCTTCCGGAATGGAAGACAAAGAAGACAGACTTCAGCACGTCAGAAGAAAGACGTGTGAGCTTCAGCCTGAAGTAGTAACAATTCTTAGATGTGCAGTAGAAATCTTAGTAATCTCTCATAGAAGCTAAATGAGTTCATCTAGACCTCATTTTCAGGGGTTTTTTGTAGAAAAAGCCCAGCAGGAACTCATTTGATTATTAGGCCACACCCCCTGACATCACCATTGTGTCACATAGGACTTTTTTTGTAGAAAAATAGAATTGAAGAATTGCAGATTTATACCCTGCCCTTCTCTCTGAATCAGAGACTCAGAGCAGCTTACAATCTCCTATATCTTCTCCCCCCACAACAGATACCCTGTGAAGTGGGTGGGGTTGAGAGGGCTCTCACAGCAGCTGCCCTTTCAAGGAAAACCTCTGCCAGAGCTATGGCTAACCCAAGGCCATTCCAGCAGCTGCAAGTGGAGGAGTGGGGAATCAAACCCAGTTCTCCCAGATAAGAGTCCACGCACTTAACCACTACACCAAACTGGCTCTCAAAAAAGTCCAGCAGGGACTCATTTGCATAATAGACCACACACCCTGACACCAAGCCATCAGGAACTGTGTTCCTGTGCATTCCTGCTAAAAAAAAGCCCTGCTTGTTTTCATCCCAGAGGCTTTATCCAAGCTTCAATCCATGACAAGGCACTTCAAACGACCCACAACTCTAACGTTCTTACAATTCCCAGTCAGGATACAGCTGACTTCCTTTAACTAAACTGTAGCTAGGTTTTCAGCACAGGATCATGCTCCAAACCATCTCTCATTGACAGGCAGACACATCACCAATTAATGCCAGTTTATACTTAAAATTAAAATAGTGTTTTGCCACAGACAAGCATGGGAATTTTGAATGGCAACCATTACCTGAATGGTGAAACAGAATTTTTTTTAAAAATGTAATGAGCATCAGCTAGAGACTTGTAGCCAACTAAGCCTTCCCATACATATCACTGCCATTCTGTTTGGTTTTTTTTAAATAAATAAGAATCTCTGTTCTGTACTATAGCATTTCTCCACATGGTCACATTAAGCTACCTTAAACTGGGACAGATTTATGGTCTGTCAAGATCAGTTGTCTATTCTGACTGGCAATGATGCTCCAGGTTCTGGGATAAAGGTCCTCTGTATCACTTGCTACCTGATCCTTTTAACTGGAGATGCTGGGAACTGAACCTGGCAAAGCAGATGCTCTACCACTGAGCTATGGCAAACTCATTTACCATTTGAATTATGAACTGGCTCATGTTATTTTCTTCTCAGCACCTCAAAGTGGCAAAATTTCTGGGCAAAGTGGTACTTGTATTTGCTGTCAGTAAAGCATGGAACATGCTTCTTTGTGCCTATATTTTCCCAGGTGTAATGCAACAGAGGACACTGTATACGTTTTGCATTATTTTTTGAAAAAAGACAGAGAACTGAATTTGGAAAATCAGATGGCAATTTATGGCAAGCATAAAAATTGTGCAACAGTTATTTAAAAACTGGGACATTTTTGTGGTTCTGGTACAGAGTGTATGCTGAATTACAAGTGTTCACAAATGGAACCAATATCTTATAGGGATCTATAAATAAACACAGCCAAGCAGATCCCTGGAATGGGTGGCACCAGGGACATGCTGGAGAAGGAATGGGACTTGATATTCTAAGCTCATGTCTTGGCATTCATGTAACTTTATGCACCAGTAAAAAACATAAGTATGAACAACTACTTCATGGGACTGAAAAACAAAGGCTCCCCAACACTGAAACTGCAGCTTAGGATAGTAAGGGTTGCTCAGGGTTGCTCTCAGTGTCTGCAGCCAACCACAGTATCTCTATAAACCCCAGCCAGGATACTTATAACTCAGAAGAGAGGGTATATGACATGGGGCTATATTTCTCTGGCTTCATGGTGTGCACACTTAGAGCACACATGGAGGGACAGATTAGATGATGGGCACTCTAGAGAAAGGGCACTTTTAGATAGATAGATAGATAATTTTTATTTGTATCCCGCCCTCCCCGCCGGAGCAGGCTCAGGGCGGCTAACAGCATTATATAAAAACAAAGTTACATCCAGCATTCAAAATTCTGACAAGTTTAAAATCAATCAATCAATTAAATTAAATTAATAAAAGTGCTATTGCTATTCGTTCTTTTGTGGTGGCGGTTATCCTTAGCAGCTTCTTTCTTCAGCGAAGGCCAGTCGGAAGAGGAAGGTCTTGCAGGCCCTGCGGAATTGTTCAAGGTCCCGCAGGGCCCGCATTTCCTCTGGGAGTTGGTTCCATAGGCTCGGGGCTACAGAGGAGAAGGCCCGGTTGCGGGTGCATTGCAGCTTCACCTCTCTTGGTCCGGGGGTGGTCAGCAAGTTTTTTCCAGTTGACCTCAGTGCTCTCTGGGGTTCATATGGGGAGAGACGGTCCCTAAGGTAGACAGGTCCTCGACCATATAGGGCTTTAAAGGTAATGACCAGCACTTTGTAACGAACCCGGTATATAACTGGCAGCCAGTGCAGCTCGCGCAGCCCAGGCTGTATGTGCTCCCATTTAGGGAGCCCCAGCAACAGTCTGGCCGCTGCGTTCTGCACCAGCTGCAGCTTCCGGGTTCGGTACAGAGGCAGCCCCATGTAGAGGGCATTACAGTAATCCAGCCTCGAGGTAACCGTTGCGTGAAGTACCGTTGCCAGATCTTGGCGCTCTAGGAAGGGAGCCAACTGCCTTGCCCGCCTTAGATGGAAAAAGGCTGACTTGGCAGTGGCTGCAATCTGAGCCTCCATTGATAATGAAGGCTCCAGTAAGACTCCCAGACTCCTAACCCGGTGCGCCGCTTTCAACGGCGCCCCGTCGAAGACCGGAAGAGGTATTTCCCCTTCCCGGGCGCCCCGACCCAGGCAAAGGACTTCTGTCTTCGCTGGATTCAATTTCAGCCCGCTCCCCCTCAACCATGTTGCCATATCCTGCAAGGCCCGGTCTAAATTCTCAGGGACGCAGTCAGGCCGGCCGTCCATCAGTAAGTAGAGTTGGGTGTCATCCGCATATTGATGGCACCCAAGTCCGTATCTCCTGGCAATCTGGGCAAGGGGGCGCATATAGATATTAAATAACATTGGTGAGAGAACTGCCCCCTGAGGCACTCCACAATCCAGTGTGCGCCTCCGGGACTGCTCGCCACCAATTGCCACCCTTTGTCCCCGATCCTCGAGGAAGGAGGAGAGCCATTGTAAGGCAGACCCCCTCACCCCTATATCGGCGAGGTGGCGGGTCAGTAGCCGATGGTCGACCGTGTCGAACGCGGCCGACAGATCTAACAACATCAGCACTGCCACGCCGCCCCGGTCCAGGTGCCGTTGGAGATCATCCATCAGGGCGACCAGTACTGTCTCCGTCCCATAACCTGGGTGAAAGCTGGACTGGCAAGGGTCTAGGATGGAAGCGTCATCCAGAAAGCTCTGCAACTGCGACGCCACTGCCCTCTCTATTATTTTACCTAAAAACGGTAAATTAGAGACCGGTCGGTAGTTTGCCAATTCGGCCAGGTCTGCTGTACTTTTTTTCAAGAGGGGTCGGACCAAGGCCTCTTTCAGGGATGATGGAAAGCGCCCCTCTGAGAAGGATCTATTTATGATGTCCCGTAAAGGACATTCAAGCTCCCTCCGGCAGGATTTAATTAGCCAGGAGGGGCATGGGTCCAGATCGCAAGTTGTAGGGCGCGCAGAGGAGAGAATTCCGTCAACTTCCTCCAGGCTGAGCGGGTCGAAATGATCCAGGGTTAAATCAGAAGACAGGCATGGGGCCTTGGGCTCATGTACTGTATCTAAGGTGATGGGCAGGTCCTGGCGGAGCGACGTGATTTTGTTTGCTCTTCACTAAAAGAGCAAATTTTGTACAAATTGCAAGTAAATTCTAAAATGTAGGAGCTCGCAAGGGGAAGGGGGAAAGGTATAGGAGCTTCAGAAACACCTAGGCGATGTGACTCTCTCTGATATGTAGTTCAAATCATGTGCTTGAGTCCCTATGCTGTTTATTGTTACTGCTGAATATAACTGATTACTGTCCATATGTCTCTTTGGACTCTTTGCAGTTAGTCTTTCAACAGGGCAGAGGTCAGGATGGACCCCATTCACAATGCAGCAGGGCTGGATTGACGATTAGGCCAAGTAGGCACTGGCCTATGGGCCCCATGCCTTCAGGGGCCCCGGGCTGGCTTTCCCCCCACCCTCAGTTTGCCCCCTGCTTGCAGTCAGCAACTGAGCCTTTCTTTGCCTGACTTGCCTGGTGTGGCTGCTGCTGGCATCGTCACCAAGTTTGTTTCTCTCTGTCTCTCCCTCACAGCTTTGTCAAAGGGGCTTTTGAGAAGGTGCCTGCAGGCTGCAGCAGGGGCTGCAGGTGGTAGGGCGGATGCTCCAACTCTGAGATAATTTGCGAGCGAACTCCCAAGATTTTGCCTGCCTAGGAGCCTCCACAGGGTTTAATCTGGCCCTGCAATGCAGTGACAAACACCTGCTTAAGCCTGAAACACAACTGACAGCTGCAGTGACCACTGTCTCACTACCTTGTGACCACTGTCTCACTGTGAACTGGTATAGTCCTCAAATGACTCATGTCTGAATTGCCTCTGCATGCCCTGTACTAAATTGGTATAAGGGTCAAATTTTAATAGGAATAAGGAATTTTATAACCTGCTTTGAGTCTTTGAAATGCATCACTTACAAATTGAATAAATTTTTTTTTTAATGCTGGATGGACAGCAGTTGAGTCTGAATTTTGTTGTTGTTGTTGCTAGTCTTAGTTTTTTTAATGACCCAAGCTGAACAACTTATCCCTGTTGTGGCAGGTACTCACATGAAATACACTAATGAGCTATAAAATTCACCACTGAGTAATTTCTTTTGACAGATAAGAAATGCCAAGAATTCAGTCTTTTTTGTGTGTGAGAATGTTTTCATATCCAATTATATACAAATATATGGAGGAATGGGTTCAAGTACTAAAAACATTTGAAAAGAAGTCCAAAGTCTGGATCACACAATATAAGGGCATCTGTATGAGTAAGACTTGGGTCAACTGAAACCAAACATAGGAGACACCAGTCTAGATTATTGACTTCTGCTTTGTTTTTTAGAATGGAAGAGTGCAGCCCTGGTGGGTAGGTGGGGGGAGCGGTTGGCAGTGGTAGAGCCTGTAAATATGATGTGTACAGCAGCAGAATATAAGGGGATGCTTCACCCAAATTAAAACTGTATCATCCAGCTGCCATTCCATATGGGCACTGTGAATATGTGGGTGTATATGTAAACACAGAGCTGTATCTTTTCCCTTGTAAAAAAAAAAAGCAGAAAGGGGTGATTTTGATTGGAAAAACATCTATGGCAGAAGCACTCTCTGCCCACTCCAATAATTCAGTTACACCTCAGGGTTTTTTTTTAAATGAACCAAAAATCAGGAAAGCAATCACACATCTCCTGTGCTCAGTTTGGCCCCTTTGTAGCATTTCATTTGTTATTTATTTATTTCATTAAATGTATTAACTGCCCTTCCCTGCAAGCAGGACTTAGGATGGTTTACAACAATGTATACACAATAAATAATTTACATTAAAAACCTACATTAAAACTGGTCCAGAAAAAAGTCCTTATTTACAAGATGGTAAAAAAATTACAATTTCTGAGCCCCCTGGGAGTTTCCAGGTGGTGGGGGAGAGTGAGAGTGCAAGACTGCATGCTGTCCTGTGCTGTCCTCAACCAAATGCCTGCCAGAACATCTCTGCTGTTACATGCCTTGTGGGAAGGTAGTAAATCCTGCAGAGGCTGTTCTCCTGCAGAGAGTTCCACCAGGTGGGAGTCAGGGCCAAAAAAGCCCTGCCCTAGCTGAAGACAGCTGGAACTCTCTCAGGCTGGGGACCACCAGTAAATTCTTGCTCCCTGAGTGCAGTGCTCTTCTGGGGGCATACTGGGAGAGGTGGTCCTGGAAGTATGTAGGTCCCTGACTGCTAAGGCAGGGGTATCAAACGTGCAGTTCGGGGGCCAAATCAGGCCCCTGAGCAACTGGCTGTCATCTGCTTCCTTCTCCCTATATCTTGCTTCCTTCTGCATAACTGTTTGCTTTGCAAGGCTTGCTCAATCGCACAGGAGCTACAGAGCAAAACCTCTATTTTCTCCATTGGCTGAGGTTCCTCCCTTGAGGAGGAAGGGGGGTTAGGAATAGCTTGCTTTGCCAGGCTCTCTCAATTGCACAGCAGAGCTACTGAGCCAAGCCTCTCATCCTTCTATTGGCTGAAGCTCCTCCCCCTCCTAGGACCCTGGGAAAGGAAGGAAAGAGCCAGAGCTTCCTTTGCCCCTTTCCCTGGATCCCATGGAAGAAATACAAAGAAAGCATCTTTAAGACCAATGAGTGCTAATGTTTTAAGCATGTTTTAAGTTTTTTAAAAATATATATTTGTGTTTGTCTGTGTTCTTTATAAAATTTATATCTCTGCTACCTAATCTTAAATAGGTACACATATGGACCAGCCTGACATGGCTTGGCCCAAGTCGACATGGCCCAGCCCAACAAGGTCTCATTTATGTCAGATCCGCCCCTCATAACATATGAGTTGGACATCCCTGTTAGCACCTTAAAGGTCAAGACCAAGACCTTGAACCTGATCCAATGTTCCACTGAGAGCCAGTGCTAAATGCTAAGTAAAGTGCTATGACCAAGTCTAGGTGCCAAGACTCCTGTTTATTTTTTGCTACAAACATGCATACTTGTCCAGAAAATGATACTTACAACAGCTTTAAAAATTAGGTAAGTACTATTAACTTTATACATGGCCTCCCATGTGCCATATATAGTTAATAGTACTTACCTATCTTTTAAAGCTGTTATTAGTATTACTTTCTGGACAAGTGCCAATGCTATTCTGTCAGCTGAGGCCAATGGAATACTAATACTATTTGGCATGCATAAAGGTACTCTACACAATGTATCAATGAATCACTGCAGGTGTTACTGTTGTACTTGATATAGCACTTAAGGTCCAAAGCAAACTCCAGCAGTTCTTCACTTGCTTGTACACCTGAGCATTAGAAGGGAATGTATGCTTTCCCAATGCAAAATCAGATTGACAAAACCATCTTCACTCATATGGCTACCCAAAGAAATTCATGGTGCAGTTTAGGAAACCTTAAACAAAGTCATCTTTTTAAGAACTGTTAATTTGTTCTAATCCCAAGGCAGAAGCTCCTGATGGAGGTGGACAGAAATTCCTGTTGTGAAAAAAAAAAATCTATGAATCACATTTATTTTAGGGGTGCCAGGTCAGACACAAGAAATATCTCAGGGCTTTGAAGGTGGAGCCGGGAGACTTTGGGGTTGGAGCCAGGAGCAGAGCTGGTGTGTGGGAGTCGGCAACTAGGAGACTGCCTGGAGCGCCAGCTTGCAGCAGGGGTAGGGGTGGGTGTGGCTGCCCCCTCCCCTTCCCCACTCAGGCCATTCCTGAGTCTTTCTCGGCACTGAGGGGTTGGAGGAGCTCCCCTGATCCTTCAGAGCCGAGAAAGAATGCGGCTTCCCCTGCCCAGTGTGCTTCAAACGTGGAGAGCGCTGGGCAGGGGAAGGTGGCAAGTATTCTTTCTGGGCTCCCCGAACCCTGAAAGCCCAGAAAGAACCAGCCTTTCCCTGCCCATTGTGCTCCAAACTCGGAGCATGCTGGGCAGGGGAAGGCAGCGAGTGTTCTTTCTGCGCTTTCAGGGATCGGGGGAGGGGACGCTCTGGGCAGGGGACATGCCACATGCCCGGCACAATGACGTCACCTCTGGGTGACATCATCATGCCACATGTGCGCACAATTAGTTTGTTCATAGGAGTTGGGGGGGGGGAGGAGGGCATGTGTTCGGGCTCTGCCTTGGGCAGCAGGACTTCATGCGCCGGGCCTGGCCAGGAGACTTTGGGGGTGGAGCCAGGAGACTTCAGGAGTGGAGCTGGGAGCAAGGGTGTGACAAGCATGACTGAATTTCCAAGGGGGTTCTGGCAATCACATTTAAAGGGATCACACATCTTTTAAATGCCTTCCCTTCATTTGGAATAATGAAGGATAGGGGCATCTTCTTTTGAGGCCCATAGAATTGGAGTCCCTGATCCAATATTTTTGAAACTTGGGGGGTCTTTTGAGGAGAGGAGAGAGATGCTATGATGAACATTTGGTGCCTCTCCCTAAAAAAAACAGCCCCCAAACCCCTAGATACCCACAGATCAATTCTCCACTATACCTTATGGGAATTGGTCTCCTTAGGGTATAATGGAGTGCCCAGCAGACATTTCCCTCCCCCCTGGCTTCCTGATGACCCTGAAACAGGGGGAGGACCTCCAAAGCAGGGGATCCCCTGCCCCCAACTGTGGAATGGCAACCCTAATTCATTCTGATCTTGCCTTAAAGGATTTACATTACAAACTTGCAGCTGTTAATTAAACTTTGTTAGTCTTAAAGGTGCCACTGGATTGCTACCCATTTGAAACTTTTCCTGTACAGAGGGAATGATGATTAAACTATTCTAATTTGTTAGCGTAGGTATATCCTAACTTGTAGGTATAGCCTAACGTAATCAGGACAATGATTTTAGTATTATAACGTCCCCCCCCCTTTCTTTAAGAGAACTTTCTGTTGCATTATGGGTAGAAAGACCTTGCAAACCCTTGGGAATAAACCATCCTGTTAGCACTATATAATTTACAAAAATAGGTGTCTAACACATGTTGTTTTCCCTAGTGTCTTTTTTGAGCTTCAAAGCTAAGCACTTTCCTGTCTAATTATACATAACAAAAATCGGATGTCTCCCCACTATACTTACAACAAGTGAACCCACTTTTGAGGGTTTGAGATCAACAAGATGGCAGCAAATAAAACACAAAAATGTTAATTAGTATAGAAGCTATTTTATAATCACCACACAGAGGCCCAACCACCAGATCGCTCTATAATTTGCAGATCCCTTTTGTATTTTTAGTTCAGCCAAAAGACACACTGAACAAGGTAGAGTGAAACCCTTATGCACTTAGTGTACCTATTTGGAATATCTGTAGTGTAGCAAATACAAACCTTCAGGAGAGGGCCATGCTGCAGTAGTAGAACAGTTTGCATATAGGTAATTTCTTAGCATCTCCAGTCAGAGAATCTGCTGTGTTGGGAAAGACTCCTCTACTTCAAAGAGCAAGAAACACAGAGGATCTGACAGCATAAGGCAGCTTCATACGGTCAAGTAAGCCATTTTCCCCACATTCCCTGCAAGTAATTTCCTGCTTATCCATTTAAATAGCTAAAATGGTTCGTGGCCCCAGCACCAAAGGCGAGAGTGTGAGGGAGGTTGCCCTTACCCCCCATGTCCCGTTAATCTGTTTTATGACCCAGGATTGAATAACACATGTACAGCTGGATTGGAATTAGGGTTGCCAAATCCAATTCAAGAAATATCTGGGGACTTTGGAGGTGGAGCCATAAGCAAAGTTGTGACAAGCGCAACTGAACTCCAAAGGGAGTTCTGGCCATCACATTTAAAGGAACAGCACACCTTTTAAATGCCTTCCTTACATTAGAAATAATGAAGGATAGGGACACCTTCTTTCGGGGCTCAATCTTTTGAAACTCGGAGAACATTTTGAGGAGAGTCATCAGATGCTATGCTTAAAATCTGGTGCCCCTACCTCAAAAAACAGCCCCTCCAGAGCCCCAGATACCCCCAGATCAATTCTCTATTATACCCTATGCCACCTATTCTCCATAGGGAATAATGAAGTGCCCAGCAGACATTTTCCTCCCCCCACCCCGTTTCTGATGACTCTGAAGTGGGGGATTGGCATCTCTACTCATGAGCTGCTGAACTTCCAACTTCTTCAAAGTAACACAGAGTAACCAAAGGTTCAAGTTTACCTTTCCTATGCAAACGACCTCTGAAAAGATTGTGCAACTAGCGGAGGGTCTGGGCTGCTTTTCACAGCCACTAGGAGTAGCCATGTTGTTCTGCCTGCTCCCCCTGGAAAATGGACATGCAGGGCTGCTTTCCTGAGAATGGATTTGGCCCCATGCTGATACTGCCCATGTTGTGTCAGGTATGAAAATAAACAAAAACATAAACCCTGCATGCAATCCACCACTGACAGAGGTAACAAGAAAGAAGGGGAGGGTAGATGGGCAAAACCCATGTGGCAAAAAGGGTGAGCCATGGCAGTGCAGTGCCGTAAGTGGCCCTACTGGCCACCTATGCCCTCCCTCTCTGGCCCCTGGGATAGGCCTGGCATTGGTCCAGGACAGGACCAAGCTTCCTGAACTTCCTGCAGCCTCGCTCCCACCCCACTGGCAATAGCTGCCATGGCCACCATTTCCCTGTTTGCCCTTCCCCACTCTCCCTGCAGGGGTGTAAACAGGACCCATGGTAAGTCCAGGCCCCAGCTTCCACATACAAGCCTTCTCTAAAGAACAGGGTCATAATGATCTCTAAAATATTTTTTTTTAAATATGCAGTAGACTGCTGTCTGTACCCTATCTCTATGAGATTTCTTAGTCATTGTTTGAGCTACCGTGCTGCCACGGAATGTAAAACATTGCAAGTGCTCATGGTACAAGGAATAAAATATTGTACAAGGAATAAAATATTGGCAAACATACAGTGCTAGGGAACAGAAAGGTTATTTTGGAAAAAATGTACATAAGACCCAAAGAAAGAAAAGTGAAATGTGATGGCAAAGTTATGCAAATTATTCTTTCTTCTGCTCCTCCCCCCCCTTTTTTTTTACTCTAAGCAAGTTATCACTGGTCTGAACTTTTAACAGCTATGAGCCAAAATCAGCAGCTGATTTGGCCATGAAGATAACAGGAAGCCTGCTTGGATGCTGAACCCCCACAGTAATGTACTCCTGACCAGGACTTTTTTTGTAGAAAAAGCCCAGCAGGAATAATTAGCATATTAGACCACACCCCTAATATTAGCATGCTCATTAGCATATTAGGCCATACCAGGTGGGATGATCAAGTGCTGGCTTCCATCACCCTGCACACCTGCCACACCTCCCTCCCTCCCTTTGTACAGAAGCTGCAGCTGCTCCCTCTGGACCTTTAAAAGAACCCACATACCCAGCAGCAGTCCTTCAGAAGACAGCACCAATAACTCAGGCTCTACAGGAAGGAAGGAAGAAAGGAAGGAAGGAAGGAAGGAAGGAAGGAAGGAAGGAAGGAAGGAAGGAAGGAAGGAAGGAAGGAAGGAAGGAAGGTCTTACCATCTCCAGAAATAAGGAAAAGAAACAGAAAGAAAGAAAGAAAGAAAGAAAGAAAGAAAGAAAGAAAGAAAGAAAGAAAGAAAGAAAGAAAGAAAGAAAGATCTTACCATCAACAGAAAGAGGGAAAAGCAATTGAAAGAAAGGGGGGGAGAAAGAAGGAAAGAAAGAAAGAAACTGATTTTTGTAGTCTGGAGATCAGCTGTCATAATTGAATATCTTCAGGTCTCACCTGGAGCTTGTCAACCCTAGCTGCTGCCTTAGATACCAACTGTTTCCTCCTGCATGGCTGCCTGTTGCTGACACCATGGAGTGGAATGGCCCTGAAGGCCTTGCAATGTCACAGGTGCCACTCAGCTTGGCTTGCTTCAGGGCACAGTTGCCAGCTCAAGATTGAGAAATTCCTAGAAATCTGGGGGTGGACTTAAAGAGAACAGACTATCAGCAGGGATGTCCTGCCATACAACCCATGCTCTTTAACTTGTTCATAAATGATTTGGAGTTGGGAGTAAGCAGTGAAGTGGCCAAGTTTGCAGATGACACTAAATTGTTCAGGGTGGTGAGAACCAGAGAGGATTGTGAGGCACTCCAAAGGGATCTGTTGAGGCTGGGTGAGTGGGCGTCAACGTGGCAGATGAAGTTCAATGTGGCCAAGTGCAAAGTAATGCACATTGGGGCCAAGAATCCCAGCTACAAATACAAGTTGATGGGGTGTGAACTGGCAGAGACTGACCAAGAGAGAGATCTTGGGGTGGGGTAGATAACTCAATGAAAATGTCAAGACAGTGTGCGATTGCAATAAAAAAGGCCAACGCCATGCTAGGAATTATTAGGAAGGGAATTGAAAACAAATCAGCCAGTATCATAATACCCCTGTATAAATCGATGGTGCGGTCTCATTTGGAATACTGTGTGCAATTCTGGTCACCGCACCTCAAAAAGGATATTATAGCATTGGAGAAAGTCCAGAAAAGGGCAACTAGAATGATTAAAGGTTTGGAACTCTTTCCCTAAGAAGAAAGGCTAAAACGCTTGGGGCTCTTTAGCTTGGAGAAACGTTGACTGTGGGGTGACATGATAGAGGTTTACAAGATTATGCATGGGATGGAGAAGGTAGAGAAAGAAGTCCTTTTCTCCCTTTCTCACAATACAAGAACTCATGGGCATTCGATGAAATTGCTGAGCAGTCGGATTAGAACAGATAAAAGGAAGCACTTCTTCACCCAAAGGGTGATTAACATGTGGAATTCACTACCACAAGAGGTGGTAGCAGCTACAAGCATAGCCAGCTTCAAGAGGGGGTTAGATAAAAATATGTAGCAGAGGTCCATCAGTGGCTATTAGCCACAGTGTGTGTGTGTTATGTTCTTAACCCACCCTCTGGAGCTGCCATTTCTTCTCTGTAGTCAGAGGGATCAGCTGCAATTCTGGGAGAACTCCAGGTCTTACCTGTAGGGTGGCAACCTTCCAGGACTATTTCCCCTTCCCAATCCACTCCTGCTTTGAAACAGCCAGCAATGAGGTGGGAAAGGAAGGCTATATCCACAAAACAGGGAAGGACTTGCATTCCCCAAGGGATTTTTCAGATCCCTGAATTTTCAGGGGTTTTTTTTCCCTTTAAAGTTAATCCTCTTGTTCTTTTATATAGCCCAATCTCAGCAGAACTCAGCAGAAGCTAAGCAGGGTCAGCCCGATCTCAGCAGAATGTTGAAGCTAAGCAGGGTTAGTACTTGGAAGGGAGACCACCAAGTACTGCTCTGCAGTCAATGGCAAAAGTGAAACAGAGAGGAGAAATGAAAAGGGGGGGGGAGAAGAAGGAGGAGAAATGGAACAGGGATGGAAGAAATCGAATGGGGGAGAATGAAGGGGGAAAGAAATTGAATGGGGGGGAGAAATAACAAAGGGGGAAGAAATAGAATGAGTACAGGAAAGTAATGGAAGGAGCAGGGGAAAGAAATGGAACAAGGGGGAAAGAAATAGAAAGAAGGGGGAGAAATGAAATGGGGGGGGGGAGAAAAGGGAGGATGAAGAAATGGAACACGGGGGAAGAAATGGAACAAAGGGGGAAAGAGACTGAAAGGGGGGGAAAGGGAAAAAAAGAAAAAGAAAACATCTTACCCACCACCAAATGCTGTTACACAGCCCCGGGAGGGCTCTGCATGAGGCAGCTTGGCCCCCTGACTGCAGCAGGTGACCCAGGTGCCCAGAGGCCACTGCTGAAATGCAGCTGAGCCCCCTGAATACGGCAGGTAACCTAGGGGCTGGGAGGCCACAGGTTGAGTGTGGCTGGGCCCCCTGGCCCTGACAGGTGATCTGGGCTTTGGGAGGCTACAGCTCAAGTGCAGATGGGCCCCCTGACCACAGCAGGTGACCCAGGACCCAGGAGGCCACTGCTGGAGTGTGGCTGGGGCCCCCAACCCGGGCACTGGGAGTCCGCTGCTGGAGCATGGCTGGGACCCCCAATCCTGGAGCCCCTGACCCCAACAGGAGACCCAGGTGCTGAGAGGCTGCAGCTGAAATGCGGTAGGTGAGCCGGGTGCCAGGAGGCCACTGCTTGAGCACGGCTGGACCCCCCAACCCCAACAGACTACCCAGGTGCCTGGAGGTCACAGCATGAGGTAGCTTGGCCCTGGAAGGTGGTTCAGGCACCTGGAGGCCGCCACCCAAGCATGGCTGGACCACCAACACCAACAGGCAACCCATGAGGCAGGAGGCCACAGTGGGAGCACAGCTGGGCCCCCAGAAGATGGCAGGCGAAGCCAGAATGCCAGGAGCAGCAGCCAGAACAGCATTCCAGTGCATTCCAATTTAAAATAAGCCCTGCTCCAGATCCATTTTTTTTAGCAGGGAGGGAAAAGGCTGTTGTGTTTTGTATCAAGTGAAATTTCTAAACAACCATCAAGGGTGGTTAAATACATACTACAATAGTCTAGCCTTGACCAATTTAATGATAAAATTACATTGGGGCTAATATAAGAGGTATTTCAGTTCATCTCAAAAGACATCTGCCTTAATAACAGGGACAGCCATGTCAACCCCATATATGTCCACTGTATACTGCAAACTCTTGCCTTTACTGGCTCATTCATTCACTTCAGTGAAGAGACATTTCAGTTCAGAAAGCCCATCCAGATGTGTGAAGTGATGTACTTGTAAACAGGAGAAACCCAGGCATCCACTGCAGTGCCTGGAATCATAAGGAATCAATGCATAATAATAAATCCCATTGTTCCTGCTTTCTCCTGAGTATAGCTTCAACCTGCGGGATGCACTGTGCCAAAGAAAGAGGCTCAACATTATTAGCAGAACTGCAAGTCTTTTTATAATTCAACAAGATCCCTCAGAGGTATTCTGAGAATAAATCAGTTTAAAAGGGAAAATATTTTAATCTCTCATCCTTAATACAGTTAAAAAACAGAATACAGCTTTTGCAGGATTTCTGATGAAGATAACTTACATCTGTAGGCAATCAGAAGAAGCTGGATGACATGTCCAATTAAAAGAGTAAGAAAACACGCTCACATGTGAGTGTATGCATATGTTGGATATTCCCCGGACAGCCTGTTGCCGTTTATCCTGTAAACTATGTTCTTTTAACAGCAATTAAGTCAATACACAATGGAGTTGTAAAGTATGACTATTTTCACAAACTATTTCGCCACTGCAATACACTCGGTACAGCAATTCTGTACTTGTTTCAGGTTGAAATGGCTTGGGACCAGGATATTCAGAGAAGCATCTTCTCTGGTATGAATCTGTTCAGTCAGATATCAGGTTGACATCAATTGGAATGAAGTTTTTTTTTTTTTTTTAAAAAAGGTGCGATATCCTGCCTATGGAATTTTTACAAACAGTTTAGGACGGTATTTATTTATTTATGTAGATTTATAAGCCGCCTTTCCCCTAGTGGGCTCAGGGTGGCTTCCAACACAGTAAAACAATCAAACCAGTTTAAAAAAATTAAAAAAATTAAAATCAATTAAAAATAAAACAATTAAGCCATAGCTCAGATTAGGCAAGGCGGCATAGATGGTATAAACAGAGCGATTAGGCATACTTGTCCCAACCTAGGTGCTCCAATTCCAGCTATATTCATTTCAGTATCGTGCAGTGCAATTGGTGCAAAAGGTAACTTCATTAAACTTTTTAAAGCCAGAAAATTATTTTCCACTGGTTTTAATGACTGCTTTTTTTGCTAATGCCTTTTTAATTTATACATTGCTGCACTGTTTGGGCTTTACTCTGCTTATTTTTTATGTTTTATTTTTATTGTGATCTTATGTACTTTGTTAATATCATATTTACTCAAAAAGAAGATGACCATTAATGTAAACGGCCACTCCCAAAAGTTATATTAAAAAGGTTTTTTAGTATTCAGTACTAAATTACATGCCAATGCCCCCTTTTTGATGGCACACCTGGAAAATGCCTTGTCTTGCATTTGGGTAAATGGAGTACAAAACAGCTTTGAGGGCTACAGAAGCAGCAAATATGATTTAAAACACACAAATAAAATGCTGGGAATGCAAGGAAGCCACTGATCATATAACAAGCACGTTATTACTGTTCTAAAATAGTCTCTTTCCTGCCCTGCTACTATGGTATTAAATGCTTCTCCCTGGCCTTGAAATGACTGTTTTAACAGTAACATACAGTATTTTTGAAAAGCATTTTATTTTACTTACTCTGCATCTTTCTACCAAGGAGAAGACACAAGATTGCTTCAAACTTTTCTTTTATCATGTACCCTGTTTGCTCCTTTTATGGCATTTATCAATCTAGAGAATTTTATCCCACCATTCCTCCAAGAAGCTCAAGGCACCGTACATTGTTCATAAGAACATAAGAGAAGCCATGTTGGATCAGGCCAATGGCCCATCCAAGCCAACACTTTGTGTCACACAGTGGCCAACATTTTTTTATATATACACACACACACTGTGGCTAATAGCCACTGATGGACCTCTGCTCCATATTTTTATCTAAACCCCTCGTGAAGGTGGCCATGCTTGTGGCCACCACCACCTCCTGTGGCAGTGAATGCACATGTTAATCACCCTTTGGGTGAAGAAGTACTTCCTTTTATCTGTTTTAACCTCTCTGCTCAGCAATTTCATCGAATGCCCACGAGTTCTTGTATTGTGAGAAAGGGAGAAAAGTACCTCTTTCTCTACTTTCTCCATCCCATGCATTATCTTGTAAACCTCAATCATGTCACCCCGCAGTCGACGTTTCTCCAAGCTAAAGAGTCCCAAGCGTTTCAACCTTTCTTCATAGGGAAAGTGTTCCAGCCCTTTAATCATTCTAGTTGCCCTTTTCTGGACTTTCTCCAATGCTATAATATCCTTTTTGAGGTGCAACGACCAGAACTGCACACAGTACTCCAAATGAGACCGCACCATCGATTTATACAGGGGCATTATGAAACTGGTTGATTTGTTTTCAATTCCCTTCCTAATAATTCCCAGCATGGCGTTGGCCTTTTTTATTGCAAATGCACACTGTCTTGACATTTTGAGTGAGTTATCTACCATGACCCCAAGATCTCTCTCTTGGTCAGTCTCTGCCAGTTCACACCCCATCAACTTGTATTTGTAGCTGGGATTCTTGGCCCCGATGTGCATTACTTTGCACTTGGGCACAATGAACTGCATCGGCCACGCTGACGCCCACTCACCCAGCCTCAACAGGTCCCTTTGGAGTTCTTCACAATCCTCTCTGGTTCTCACCACCCTGAACAATTTAGTGTCATCTGCAAACTTGGCCACTTCACTGCTCACTCCCAACTCTAAATCATTTATGAACAAGTTAAAGAGCATGGGACCCAGTACCAAGCCCTGCGGCACCCCACTGCTTACCGTCCTCCACTGCGAAGACTGCCCATTTATACTCACTCTCTGCTTCCTATTACTCAGCCAGTTTTTGATCCACAAGAGGACCTGTCCTTTTACTCCATGACTCTCAAGCTTTCTAAGGAGCCATTGATGAGGAACTTTATCAAAAGCTTTCTGGAAGTCAAGGTAAACAACATCTATCGGGTCTCCTTTGTCCACATGTTTGTTCACCCCCTCAAAGAAATGTAACAGGTTAGTGAGGCAAGATCTTCCCTTACACAACCCATACTGAGTCCTCCTCAATAACCCATGTTCATCAATGTGCCTACTCATTCTGTCCTTAATAATGGTTTCTACCAACTTTCCCGGTATTGAAGTCAGACTGACTGGCCTGTAATTTCCCGGATCTCCTCTGGAACCCTTTTTAAAGATGGGGGTGACATTTGCTACCTTCCAGTCCTCAGGAACAGAGGCAGATTTCAATGAAAGATTACAGATTTTTGTTAGAAGATCCACAAGTTCAACTTTGAGTTCTTTCAGAACTCTCGGATGTATGCCATCCGGACCCGGTGATTTATTAGTTTTTAATTTGTCTATCAGTTGTAGGACCTCCTCTTTTGTCACCTCAATCTGACTCAGGTCTTTCAACACCCCTTCCAAAATTAGTGGTTTTGGGGCGGGCAAAAAGTTCTCATCTTCCACAGTGAAGATGGAGGCAAAAAATTCATTCAGCTTCTCAGCCATTTCCCTATCCTCCTTCAGAAATCCTTTTACCCCATGGTCATCCAAGGGCCCCACTGCCTCCCTGGCTGATTTCCTACTTCTAATATATTTGAAGAAATTTTTATTGTTGGTCTTTATGTTTTTTGCAATTTGCTCTTCATAGTCCCTTTTTGCCTGCCTGATCACAGTCTTGCATTTGATCTGCCACAGCCTGTGTTCCCTTCTATTAATCTCACTTGGACTGGTTTTCCACCACTTAAAGGAGTCCTTCTTACCTTTTACAGCTTCCATTACTTTGTTTGTTAACCATGCAGGCCTTTTCTTATGCCTGTTTGTGCCTTTCCTAACTTGTGGTATGTATTTTAACTGAGCTTCTAGGATTATAGTTTTAAATAATCTCCAAGCTTCCCCAAAGGTTTTGACCGTATTTACCTTTCCTTTCAGTTTCCTCTTCACATGCCTCCTCATCTCAGAGAATTTACCCCTTTTAAAGTTAAACGTGGTTGTGGCGGTCTTTTTGGGCAACTCCCTATTTATACAAACGGTGAAATCAATAACATTATGGTCACTGCTCCCAAGTGGCGCAATCACTTTTACATCTCTCACCAAGTCTTGGGCATTACTTAGGACCAAATCCAGGATCGTCCCACCCCTGGTAGGTTCTGAGACCATCTGCTCCATAGCACAGTCATTGAGAGCATCAAGAAACTCAATCTCTTTCTCTCGACCGGAACACATATTGACCGTATCAATCTGCAAGTAGTTAAAATCACCTATTACGACACAGTTTTTACGTTTAGCCGCTATCTTTAAGCCTTCCATCATATTATAATTGTCCTCTCTCTTTTGATTTGGTGGGCGATAACAAACTCCCATAGTTGAATTTCCTTTTGGGCCCTCTATTTCAACCCAAAGCATTTCTAAAAGTGAATCTAATTCTCTGACCTCAGTCTTACTGGATTGTATATCCTCTCTGACATACAGAGCCACCCCACCTCCAACCCTTCCCTCCCTATCCTTCCGATATAACTTATATCCAGAAATCACCGTGTCCCACTGATTCTCCTCATTCCACCAAGTTTCTGAAATTCCCACAATGTCTATGTTTTCTCCCAACACTAAGCATTCCATTTCACCAATTTTACTTCGAACACTTCTAGTATTTGCATACAAGCATCTATAATTTCCCAGGCAAGCTAGGCCCGCCACCTTCCTCCTGCCGCCTCGAGACTCTGGCAGAGAGTCCATACTGTTTGTCACCATCTCAGTGGACAACTCGTTGAGACGAGTCCTCCCGAATCAGAGACATTTCATCTCCCGTCGGCTTCCCCCCAAGATTTAGTTTAAAAACTGCTCTGCCACCTTTTTGATTTTAAGCACCAGCAGCCTGGTTCCATCCGGGGACAAGTGGAGACCGTCTCTTTTGTACAGCTCCCTCCTGTTCCAGAAAGCATCCCAGTGCCTAACAAACTTAAACCCTTCCTCCTTACACCATCGTCTCATCCACACATTGAGACTTCTAATTTGTGCCTGTCTCTCCTGCCCTGCATGTGGAACAGGTAGGACTTCTGAGAAGGCTACCTTGGAGGTCCTGGCCTTAAGTCTCCTGCCTAGCAGCCTAAATTTTCCCTCCAGGACCTCACGACTGCATTTCCCCACATCGTTGGTGCCAACATGCACCACGACCACAGGCTCCTCCCCAGCACTTCTATCAGCCTATCTACTACACGCGTAATGTCCGTTACCTTCGCACCAGGCAGGCAAGTCACCATACGGTCAGTACGCGGTTTCGCCACCCAGCTGTCTACTTGCCTAAGGATTGAATCACCAACTACCAAAACCCCCCCTCTTCCCCTGCCCAGGGATTGTTCCTTGGTGCGAAAGGATTCCCGCTCACCAACCGAAGAAGAGGTCCCTTCTGAGGGCGCATTCCCCTTATCCTCAGCACGGTGCCCTGTTCCCTCTCGACCCTCACGCTCTCTGGCAGCAACGGGGCTGCTACGTTCAGAGTGGGGCTTGTCTAATACGCCCCCGAGAGTCTTCCCCAAGTGCTTAACTGACCATCTCTGCTTCTCCAGGGCAGTCACCTTGGCCTCAAGGGTACGAACTTGTTCCCTCAGGACCAGGAGCTCCTTGCATCGAGCACACACCCAAGACTTCTGTCCTTTGGGCAGATAGTTGTACATGTGACACTCAGTGCAAAACACTGGAAAGCCCCCACCCCCCTGTCGGCATTCTATCTTCATGATATATATATATTTTAAAAAATATACAGTCCTCTTTAAATGCTGTTTGTTTAAGTGGCTCCCCTTCTAGAGGGTCAACTTACCTTATTGGGAGAACAAGGAAATCAGGGATCTGGGTTCCTGGTCCTTAGAGAGCCCCTAGGCGAAGAGCTACAGGCCAGGAGCCCTTTAGCTCTCTGGCAAGGCACAGCTTAAAATGCCCATTACCCATTTTATCCTTAGAACAACCTGTGAGATAGGTTGAGACACAGAAAGAGAAACAAAGGTCACTCACCAAGGTTCCATGGTAAAGCAGGTATTTGAACCTGGGTCACCTGTAGTGTGCCTGTAAAGTGCCATCAAGTCAAAGCTGATGACCCATAGGGTTTTTAAGGCAAATGATTAAACGAAGGAGGTCCCTCCCTCCAGCACTGCCTTCTTCTGCAAAGTCTTCCTTGATGGTCTTCCATCCAAGAACCAACCCTGCTTAGCTCCCAAGGTCTAAAGAGATCGGGCTACACTATATAGTTCCACACCCCCAGACAAGGAGCAAGTGGGCAGTGCTGGAGGGGGGATCCTCTAGCTGCAGGTGCCCAGGCCTCCACCTGCCCAGGTGGAGAGTAGAGGGGCCACAGACTGCACCTCCTGGACCCACTTAAAACACTGCCTCACTTTGGCTCTTGTGTACCATTTATAGACAACCGATTCAAAACCATGCATCAATGTTAAGAGTAATAGTTGTACCAAATTGTGTTTAAGATGGTTAGGGGAAAAGACAATTATGCTCACATCCCCAATAAGAAAAATCTATGTCAGAAACTGGAATTTTTCAAATCAAAGCAGTATGTTCAGAAAATCATATATACTGTAGAGACCTAGACCATTTTCACACTAACCTTGCTCCAGCATTGCTCCGTGCCAGGCTTCTGTTCCTCTCCGGAGCAAACTAGCGGTTTTGCACCAGCTGCTCTGCACCGCCAGGGCAACCTGTGATTTTCTGCGTGGTAGCGTAAACCTTAAAAAAACAGGTTTACGTTGCTGCATGACAAATCGTGGGTTGCCCCAGTACAAAACGGTGGTGTGGAAAAGCTGGTGCAAAATTGCTAGCTTGCTTTGGAGAGAAACAGAAGCCTGGTGCAGAGCAACGTCAGAGCAAGGTTAGTGCGAAAACGGTCCGAGTTTTCACACAAAATTCAAATTGACAATTGAAGCTCAAGCACACTGGTTCTCTGAACATGTGATCACTGTTTGTGTAGGAGTAGAAGAGTGGCATTTGTTGTATGAAAGAGTACCTGTAAATGTGGGCCAGTGGCATACCAAGGGCAGGGGAAGGGTGTGGTCTGCCCCAGGTGCAGCTTGAGGAAGGCCCTTGAAGGAAGCCCTTGAAGGAAGCATCATGCTGGGTCCAGCTGAACGTCTTTCATTTCATTTTTTAAATCCCTGTTTGAGGCAGGGATCTTTAACAGGATTCCCTTCACCTTTACCAAACTACAATTCCCACTAGTCTTCAGGGAAACACAACCTTCATGGACTTGCGAAAGAAAACAAGGAAGAAGAAAAATTGCCTCATCATTTTGCTTGAGTTGATCCAAGATCTTCTCTGACTCTCCTCACACAAAATCAGCATAACCAATGAAGTTGCCTTGTATTGCCAAATAATCCCCCTTTCCAGCCAAGAATAGCCTATTCTAAAGGTGAGCAAACTAAAATGGTTTTGGGGTTGAGGACTTTCCCAGTCTTGCTACCTGATATCCCTTTAACTGGAGATTTCAAGGAACATATCTTGGATTTTCTGTGTGCAAAGCATATCCTTTCTCACTGAGCTATGGGACTTTTCCTGGTTCCTTGGATCTGACCCTTCAGATCTGGTTTGAAGTTTCAGAGAAAGCTAGTTAATGAACAACATTCACATGAGTGTATATCCACCACCCCCAGGCAAAAATTCCCAAGATATTAGCAATGTTTTTTCTTTAAATTTGCACAATCAGGAATAGGGCTTGCAACACTGCTGTAAACTCTTGAGGCTGTTTCCCATTTTATTGTTTGTATAAATAGTTTACTTTAACATCTGTTCCGTTAGTGTGTATCATTTTTGTGAAAGAAAAGACTTTAAGCCAAATGCTTCTTTTGATTCATAAACACTTGTCTAACACAAGCCAATGGGGGATCCAAGCACACATCAGCAAACCAATCTTCCAAAACTTAGGCTTTTCATTATTTTCATTCTCTGGCTTCAACCAAAAAACCCTCCCCATCTAATTATATTAAATAGTGGTTAAGTGTCTATAATTAAGACAAGCTGTATTAAACAGCTGTAGTTCCTTTCCCAGTATTCATTGAGGCAGTGCCAGTCTCCTGTACCACAAACAGGTCACTCTCAAATTAAGTTACCATCAATGGATGCTCTTGTGACTTACATGAACCAGTATTTAAACATACTGCTTAAAATCTGTACCCTAGAAATCAACTGCCAAAACATCCACTGATTTCTATGACTCTCAGACCTTTGCCTTAAAAGAGTTTATTAATTAGGCCAGTACTGAGTGCATTTCACATAAATCATTTAATAATAAGTACATGACAGTAATGATAGAGGATAGGCATCAGGACAAACACAATCAACTTGGATGTGAGCCAAAGGATTCCTCTCTTAGTTTGCAAAGCAGCAAACAATGGTTTGCAATTACATATTCCCTCTGTTGCTGGGAATGGAAGTGTCTTACAGCAAAGAAGGAGCCTGAAAAAGAAGCAGCCTATCACAGGGCATCTTGCTCCCCTACAGAATGAGGAGGGATGGGCAGCAGCAGTGGAGCAGCAGCCTGTTGCTTGTCACCACTGGTTTTGCTATTGGTGCAGTCACACAAGAGATAAAAGGAAACTTTGACACACACATTCACAGAGTGATGGGACTCTTTTTCTATATAACCTCTGGTACACAACCTAAATCTCTGCTCATTAAAATGTAGGCTAACATGTTAGTTTAAACATACATGACAATGTTCTTGCACAGGTCAGTTCATTTTAGCACACAACCCAATACTGGTCATTGTACAGCAGCGGTCTCCAAACACTGCCTTTTATTCCGTCTGCAACATGGTTTCTACTTGTGACATTTTATTGTATGTCCATCTTTCTCTTTCCATCTAATGTCATTAGAACAGCCCCACTAAAAGAGCCTTGCAAAGCAATATCCTGCTTCCACTGGTGGCCAACCGGGTGTCCTTAGGAAGCCCACAATGAAGGCATGAATCCAACAGTTCTTCTCTGTTGTTGCCCCCTGCCCCATACTATACTGAGAAGCATTTAGCTTCCCTGGTTAATAGCCATTGACAGATACATCCTCCGTGAATTTGAATCATCTTCTATTGAAGCCAATTAAACCAGTGGCAAACTCAACACCTTGCAGCACCAAATTCCATAAATTAGTTATACATTGCATTATGAAGTACTTTTTTGGGGGGGGGGGGTGTCTGTCTTCAATCTACCACCCAATGATATCATTGGGTGACCCAAGTTCTAGGTTAGAGCTCTCACATCCGTATCCTTCTCAACTCTTTCTCCTTCCTTCTTGTTAAAAAAACAGAAAAGAAAAACAAAAGGAAGAAGTGGTGATGCTGCAACTCATCATCTTCCACACTAGCTGTAATAGAATCCACTGGCTGAAGACTGCCTTCCTAGAATTAATTTCACAAAGACGTAAGAATATCTTAAGAATATGTATATTGACATGCAGCCTGCCTACCTCTACTTGAAACCATCACCATCGTAACTTTAACTGTCATTTACCCTCCTTTTGGCTCCCTAAGTTAACTGGCCAAAACAACATTTTCAGTAATTTTAGAAAAATATTTAAAATTAATCATAAGATGACTTCCTTACCTTGGCAAACATTATGATCACTTGCTTGATATCCCGCTGCACATTGTATATGGGAAAAACCTGATGCTGGAAGTTCAAGAGGAGTCCGCCGAATTATGGGGTTGCCATTTCGGTTGCTCGAAGAATCAGGTGCAGCTTCTTGTTGTCCATTATTTACTATGATCTGAGCTGTTCTGGGCAGGCAGAGGTACCCTCCATAGTGGTTAACGCACTTCATCCCACCTTTACATGCATCAAGCACAATTTCACATTCGTCGATATCTGTGGTTAGCAACAAAATTATGAAAGGCATCAGAAACAGATCATTCTAGGCATCTTGTGTATATTTGTGATTTTGCTTCTGATTTGAAAACTGCACTGTTGCTATGACAAGCATGTTGAACAGTTTTGAGAATCTTATTGTCAGAACTATTTAAAAAGGAGTGGCTGGTTTACATGGCAGATCTGATTCATACATTTTGGAACTGGTTATTGTTGGGGAATTTTTTCTTTTTATAATTCATAAACAGTTATCAAGCATTCTTTCTTGGAAAAAGATTGCGGAGTTGATAGAAAATATTACATATTACAATATTAGAACAAAGTCTGAGTCCAGTGGCACCTTTAAGACCAATGATGTCTTATTCAAGGTATAAGCTTACATGTTCACGCACACTTCTTCAGATATGCAGAAAAGCTTATACCTTGAATAAAACTTTGTTGGTCTTAAACTTTGTTCTGCTGCTTCAGACCAACATGGCTACCTATCTGAATCTATATTACAGTATCATATTACTATTCAGTTCTAAATTTATAGTATTGTTAATGCAAGCCTGGGATTCTCAGTACTTCTTGCTAACATGATTATTGCAATGAATGACTTCCAACCGTTGACTTTACCTTTGCATCTCTGCATGACAGGATCCCATTCATAGCCATCTGTGCATTGCTGCATGTTAAACAGAGACAAGCAAGCAAAACAGTCAACACACAGTGAATAAGCCGATTAATGAATAAATATATTTTCAAATGCCACATGCACTTGCTGCTATTTAGGGCCATCTTCCAGGTTTTGGAGGACCCCAGGTAATATGATCTGCTTCTCCCCTCCCCAGTAAGCCTCTATCACTCATGTTATTTCCACAGTTGTTAATCCACTCTTGTTGCTTATCTTCTGAGTGCTAGCCAAATCTGGATCTTAGTTTGTGAGCCTATCAAACATCCTTGATTACTGGGATGCTGTCCAACCTTGCCGGTCATGCTACTCTGAACCTTCAGCTGCATCTCCAGAAGAGCACGATGATCCAGCCTAACCTACCTTCATGCAAATGATGCCTAAGAAATTTTAGTAATGATATATTTTTTAAAGAATTCAATCTTCCTTTCCATCAAATGACATCTAGCACAATTTCAGCAATCCGTAATATTTCTCCTTCCTCCTAATCTTCCAACTAAGATTACTGAGACCAAATAAAGTTTAAACCAGTTTAAACCAGGCTTGAGGAATTATCACTTTCACAACAATGAAACTTTGGCAACTAGAATTTGATGGCATACAGGTACTCAACACAAAAACAAATCTGTATATTGGGGTATAGGTTCCTAGTCTAGTTTTCAGCTAGTTATACTAACATTCAAGGTGAAGGGGTTTTTTTTCTTGTTCAGCAAGAGGGAGAATGCAAAAATTCTATTCTAGCAGTCTGTATAGGTGAGCAACAAACAAATTGTCAGTGAGGGATCAGTGTAGAATACTTTGACACCTCAAACAGAAAATCCAAGTAGCACCTCCCTGGCTCTAAAGCATGTTTCGCAAAATAACTGATCATATGCTGCCCATTTATGGTGCCCCAAAATATGAAGCAACATCATGGTAGGGTCAACTTTGCAGTCTATCAAAAGACTATTCAAATGTTGGAAGGTCTACAATCCCCTCCTCCTCGCCCCAGCATGAACCTCAATGATAAGCCAGTTGTTCACTTTGCCAGGGAACAGTATTTGGTACCCATTTAAAGCTCTGGTGGATTGAACTGACCCTACAACACAGGCATGCATGAGTCTGCTGTGCTAACGCAACATTCTCACAGCACTATGGAAAAAAAAAGGCTCAAGTTAATAAATTAGCTTGTCATCATGAGTCAAGTTCACCCCTGCTGTAACCTGGTAGGCATCTGCAGAGCTTGCACCAGCTACGGATCTGTCCCAGCCTGTTGACAACTGCGTTGCTCAATCTACTGGGGCTGCGGTTGTTTTTGAACAGCTTTGTTACTCATGAAGCTTAAATCAGCAGTAGAAACTAAAAACTCCCCCCCTCCCTGTTTATTCACAGGTGATGCTCACCGTTGCCAAATGCAGAAACAAGCTGGAGGCAAACAGGCCTCCAGTGTAACAAGGGGGCAAGAGGACAGCTAATTACATTATAATTCCAGCTCTCTGAAGGAATGACAACATTCTGAGTTGACACAACTGGAGTTACTGTAGCTACGAAAGGAAACCCCCAAGCCCAAAGGAACACAGCAAACTTACTGAATCTCCCCAATGCCTGCTTAATGTACAACAGAAGTCACACCCAATTAATGATGCTGCAGGGGGAGGGGGACTAAATTCACAGATGACTTATGCTAGAGAAAGCCCATTAACATCAGTGTGACTGCACTGTAGTAGTACTTTATTCACGGTCATCTGACCAGCGTAAAAATACAAACAAAACAGAAACAAAACATAAAAAACAGAAACAGACCCATCACCTCTTACATAAAATTCCTAATTCCTGCTGTTACATATATTGTTAAAACCCATAACCAAGATTTACACTCTTAATTTCCCTCCTTTCCAACTGAGCAGCGTAACAGAAACGGGCAATCTTAGAAGAAACATCAGAATGAGCATCAGACAGGAGGAAGGCAATTTGCTCATCCTCCTTCCAGCCCGCCAAGGGTCCGAGAATCGGAGAGATTAGTCTAGCCCTCAAGTCCTTGAAGTTTGGGCACTGCAAAACAATGTGGGAAGTTGTTTCAACCTCGTTGCAATTGCAGGGGCACAATCTTTCCAGATATGGGCGCCCGGCGTAACGACCCAAAAGCACCGATGAAAAAAGTGCATTGAGCCGTGCTTTTGAAAAAGCTATCCGATATTTTGGGATAGTAATATTGAAAAGATAACTGGCCGGGGATAGTACTTTGGCTTGCTTCCCTAAGAAAATGTGCGCAGAAAGACTAGCTCTGACAGATCTCAGTTCGAGCTCCACCAACCTCATATGCAGCAGTTCTTTCGCGTCCCTCAGCTCCATCATTGCTAAGGACTCAGGGGAGAGATCACAGAGTCTGAAATGGTCTAGACATCTTTTCTCCCAGGTTCCCACAAAAGGGTCTAAAAGAATCAGATGGGGAAGACCATCTGACTTTGAAAGAACCTTCAAAAAATAGCAAAAGGTTTTTAACCACATAGACATCTCGATGCTTGGGACGCCAGCTTCTAATCTAATGGCGGTATTTGGCACACAGCTAGGAACAAACAGAAACTTGCGCAGGATTTTAGTTTGTACTGTCTCCAACAGCTTGGTGGTTAAATAGGGGACAATTTCAGCGCCATAGAGCAACTGAACACTAGTCTTTGCAGTATGCAACCTTAGTGCTGCAGGCAAGAATTTGGCCCCTTTGGAGATATAAAAACGGTAGATAGCATCAGCTGTTCTTTGCGCAGATTGCGCAACATAGTTCTTATGTGCCAAACACTTTCCCTGATAATGAAAAATCACCCCCAGATATTTTATAATTTTTACCTGCTCGATGGGTTTGCCATTAAGAAACCATCAATGAGCCCTAAAACGTTTAGCGAAAACTAGAACCTTGGTTTTATCTAGATTGATTTCCAACTTTTCCTGCAAACTAGTCTGGGCTAGATGGCGAAGGGCCCTTCACATACCAATCTGTGTCCTGGATAGTATAAGCGCATCGTCAGCATATGCTTAAACTGGAATATGCCGATCAGCGAGCTTGGGGGGATGTAAAGCCA